>NC_091767.1:22713989-23017020 GCF_029378745.1 Bos indicus
TCTGTCTCAAATGTATGAAGATTTCTTTGTTGTCAAGAGGACAAGCAGGGATGGAGCAGAACATCACTCCTGCCACTAGCAAATAGATCTTGGCCATAGGGAGTTTCCGTGATTCACTGGAAGGCCAACAGGGGGCGCGCGGACACCACTAATCAGTGAGCGAAAGGTTTCTTGGCCAGGTTCTGGGAGAACGGTTCTCTAGGAAGCCGCAAGAAGGCGGGAGGATGACTTCTTACCGGTTTTCTTAGAGTTTTGCTAGTTCTGAGACTTCGTTTCAGCGGGTTTGGCAGCCAGAGAGGAAGAGCATCGCTGCTCAGAGACCAAGCTGGTGCGCCTTTAATAGTGCACTAAGGAACTTTCAGCAGCAAGAAACTTTGGTTTCCGAACCCTCGCCAGAGGCATTTTTGTGCCCGGAACCTTGCGTCTTCTGCTTTCCCCTGAGGTTTTTTTTTTTTGTGCTTTCTTCTCGCCCAGAAACTTGAGCGAGGTCTTTCTTTCATGGTGACTCAGACGGTAAAGAATTGGCCTGCAATGTGGGAGACCTGGGTTCGATCCCTGGTTTGGGAAGGTCCCCTGGAGCAAGAAATAGCACCCACTCCAGCGTTCTTGCCTGGGGAATCCCCATGGACAGAGAAGTCTGGTGGGCTACAATCCATGGAGATTTCAGAGTCGGATAGAACTGAGCAACTTGGCACGTCGTTACAAAGAAAATACTTTTACTAAGGGGTTTGAGGCAGAGAAACAGAGCGAGTTAGGGCCGATTTTACAGATTCCGCCTCGTTTCTGGCGCGATGAAGGGGCAGCTCAGGGAATGGGGAACTTGGCGGCGGCGATGGGACGACTGGACCGTGTTGGGGACGCCCTGGAGGTGAGTCGGAGTGCGGTCCCCACCCGGGCCGAGGACGGGGGAGCTATGCGCCCCTGGAGATGCTTTGGGACTTTCAGGGTGTCTTTTAAGGTATCGGCCTTGAGGTGGGGGAGTAAGTATTAATTAACTGAAAAGTGGGACTATTAAAACACTCATAGCACTGTATTTATATATATATATAAGAATTTATTAATATTTAGATACAATTAATACTAATCGTATTTAACTTGTTTAAAATGTTTATATTTTGAATTATTTTAATGAATATATTTAAATATTTGCTATATGGTATTAAGCAATCGTGAACCGTGAACTTCCAGATGCTCAAGCTGGTTTTAGAAAAGACAGAGGAACCAGAGTTCAAATTGCCAACATCCGCTGGATCATCGAAAAAGCAAGAGAGTTCCAGAAAAACATCTATTTCTGCTTTATTGACTATGTCAAAGCCTTTGTCTGTGTGGATCACAATAAACTGTGGACAATTCTGAAAGAGATGGGAATACCAGACCACCTGACCTGCCTCTTGAGAAACCTATATGCAGGTCAGGAAGCAACAGTTAGAACTGGACATGGAAAAACAGACTGGCTCAAAATAGGAAAAGGAGTCCATCAAGGCTGTATATTGTCACCCTGCTTATTTCACTTATATGCAGAGTACATCATGAGAAACACTGGACTGGAAGAAGCACAAGCTGAACTCAAGATTGCCGGGAGAAATATCAATAACCTCAGATATGCAGATGACACCACCCTTATGGCAGAAAGTGAAGAGGAACTCAAAAGCCTCTTGATGAAAGTGAAAGAGGAGAGTGAAAAAGTTGGCTTAAAACTCAACATTCAGAAAACGAAGATCATGGCATCTGGTCCCATTACTTCATGGGAAATAGATGGGGAAACAGTGTCAGACTTTATCTTTGAGGGCTCCAAAATCACTGCAGATGGTGATTGCAGCCATGAAATTAAAAGACGCTTACTCCTTGGAAGGAAAGTTATGACAAACCTAGATAGCATATTGGAAAGCCGAGACATTACTTTGCCAACAAAGGTCCATGTAGTCAAGGCTATGGTTTTTCCAGTGGTCATGTATGGATGTGAGAGTTGGACTGTGAAGAAAGCTGAGTGCCAAAGAATTGATGCTTTTGAGCTGTGGTGTTGGAGAAGACTCTTGAGAGTCCCTTGGACTGCAAGGAGATCCAACCAGTCCATTCTAAAGGAGATCAGCCCTGGGTGTTCTTTGGAAGGAATGATGCTAAAGCTGAAACTCCAGTACTTTGGCCACCTCATGTGAAGAGTTGACTCATTGGAAAAGACTCTGATGCTGGGAGGGATTGGGGGCAGGAGGAAAAGGGGACGACAGAGGATGAGATGGCTGGATGGCATCACCGACTTGATGGACTTGAGTTTGAGTGAACTCTGGGAGTTGGTGATGGACAGGGAGGCCTGGAGTGCTGCGATTCATGGGGTCACAAAGAATCGATCACGACTGAGGGACTGAACTGAACTGAACTGACTGACATTTCATACTTAAGAAAAGTCCTTTCTTAGTTTACCGGAATACTAACCCAAGAAATAGCTTTAGAAGTCCTGTTGCCATCTTCCCTGGATGAAAGTATAGGAATGTCCCCTTTCTTGTCATCCTCTCCCCTGTCTCGTTACATTGTATAACTGATTTCCTGATCTCTTTAACCCTTAAAAAAAACTTTGTCTGAAAATAATATTACCAGAGGTGGTCTGAGACTAACTGAGGATGAGGTAAGGGACAGTTTATCTCATTTGTATTCTTCACAGAGCAGCCATGGTTTTTTTTTGTTGTTGTTTGTTTGTTTTGTTTTTTGTGGGTTTTTTTTTTTTTTTTTTTGACAATTTTCTGAGGTGCTGGTTCTCTGCAAAAGGATTCAAGTGCTGTAAGATTTTTTTCCAGAATGTTCCAGGCACTTCTCTAAGACTAGAATCTTGGGCTCTGGTTCTTCACAATCCTATGGGCAGCCCGCTCTCCTAGAGTTTGCACTGCACTCAACGTGCAGACCCCTGACAGTGTTAAGGGCCTTACAGTCAGAGCTTCTCCTGTTTGAACTGAGAATGGACTAAGGACCTTACTGTTGGTTATATTGATATGAAAGGCTACTATCATTCATTAAGTTCAGATTCTCGGCCTGTAATTTGCAAACTTTATATTTGATGAACATGATATCCTCTGTGACCACTACTGAAGTTGTCTTGGTTTTTTAGAAGAGGAAGTGAAAGTTTGATGTCAGTTACACTCAGGAGTCCCAGATTGTCTGAAAGTAGAGCTTTCTGCTGCTCCCAGTCCCTCCTCTTCATCAGCTTTGAGTACTGGCCCTCAGATGCTCTGACCTCCTTCTGCCTCATTCCTCTCATCCTGCCTCCGATGTCCTCACCCCTGCTCCCAGAAGGGCAGCCACCATCCCTGCCTGACTGTCCTGGAATCCACATGGTCAGATATTTATGCAGTCAGCACACTTTGGTGACAGAATGAAGAGAATTGTATGAATTAACCCACGTTCAATATTATGCAATTATTATCTGTAGACCATCAGAAAATGAGAGCTATGGTCCTGTAAATAATTGTGGAAGAATTCAAACCTTATGTATTAGATCTTAAAAAGGAAATACAGAGAGTTGTGGCTAGATATATTTTGGTGCGGAAACTCCAGTACTTTGGCCACCTCATGCCAAGAGTTGACTCATTGGAAAAGCCTCTGATGCTTGGAGGGATTAGGGGCAGGAGGAGAAGGGGACAACAGAGGATGAGATGGCTAGATGGAATCACTAACTCGATGGAAGTGAGTCTGAGTGAACTCTGGGAGTTGGTGATGGACAGGGAGGCCTGGCGTGCTGCGATTCATGGGGTCGCGAAAAGTCGGACACGACTGAGCGGAACTGAACTGAAAAACTGTCAAAATAGAGTACGGGGTCACACCTCTTAAGTTTTTTTATTAGACTTAAATAAGAGAGTTAGATTGAGCTTTGGGTTTTATTTCAACCTGAGTTGACTCATTCAGATGCATACATCATGTTGGACTGAGACTTTTCCATGAGTGTATTTCATTTCCAGTGTAATAACACAAAAGAAGCATCGAAGTTGTGACATTCTCTGATGCCAGAAATAGACAGGGAAAGTTTTTAGGTGCAAACAAAAATGAGAAAAGTGCCGAAAATGACAATTCTGGCCTAATTAAGCATCTCATTTGCAGGAAGTTCCTCAGAGCAGCTGGATAAATATGCAGCATAATCAACACCCCCCCGGGGGGGGGGGGGGGCTGCCAACCCCTTCACAACAAGAACAACAAGACAAGATGTTCTCCAGCCCTGGAGAATGGTGATCATCACCATTGCCATCCTCTGAGAGACCAGGAATCCCCAAACTCAGCGCTTTAGTGAAATTGAGTCGCAGGCATACAACTCAACAAGGCTCTGAAAACTGCCCTCGCTGCGCCCCAGCGGCCGGGAGGGGGCGCCCGAACTCGCCATAACGCACTAACGACAGCGCCCACCCCGCGCGACCCGCCTCCAGTGACGCGAACTGGAGCGCCTGATCAACCCGGAGATCCCGGGAGCCCGGGCGAGGCGCCGCCGGGGCTTAGGGAGCGCGTGGGGCCGTGGGAACCGTGAGTAAACTTCGTTTTCCCACCCGACTGCCCAGGGGAACTTTGCCGCGGCTTCGCTCAGAGCCTTGCATTTTCTGCGTCCACCCTCCCCTTCCTGGGAGGACATTTTGGCCAGACCGGTTTACACCGGTGCCTGTTTATGCTACGATTGATGGCTGGAAATCAGAGCATGCTGTGATGTGTTTTCAGATTAAGGATTATTTCTGGGAGAAAGGGGAAAGACATCTCCAATCTGGAGATGAATATTATTACAATGATTTTATTAAATTTTAATGATTAATTTGGCTTCCCTGGTGGCTGAGCGGTAAAGAGTCGGCCTGCAATGCAGGAGACCCGGGTTCTATCTCTGGGTTGGGAAGTTCCCCTGGAGAAGGGAATGGCTACCCTCTCCAGTATTCTTCACTGGACAATCCCATGGACAGACGAGCCTGGTGGGCTGCAGTCCATGGGGTCGCAAACAGCTGGACAGGACTGAGAGACGAACACTTTCACTTGGGGCTTCCCTGGTAACTCATAAAGAATCCTACGGCCTTATAGTAGTTAAAAAGTGTTAAAACGTGTGTGTATTAAAATTCAGATTATTTTAACTTTAAACATTTTATTTATACCCAAACCAGAATTTGTTATAATTTACTGACCTTTTGAAGACAAATTGAACAATAATTTTGTCAGAATTAAGTTCAGTTCAGTTGCTCAGTTGTGTCCAACTCTTTGCAACCCCATGAATCACAGCACGCCAGGCCTCCCTGTCCATCACCAACTCCCGGAGTTTACTCAAACTTATGTCCATCGAGTCGGTGATGCCATCCAGCCATCTCATCCTCTGTCGTCCCCTTCTCCTCCTGCCCCCAATCCCTCCCAGCATCAGAGTCTTTTCCAATGAGTCGACTCTTCGCATGAGGTGGCCAAAATACTGGAGTTTCAGCTTTAGCATCATTCCTTCCAAAGAAATCCCAGGGCTGATCTCCTTTAGAATGGACTGGTTGGATCTTCTTGCAGTCCAAGGGACTCTCAAGAGTCTTCTCCAACACCACAGTTCAAAAGCATCAATTCTTTGGCAGTCAGCTTTCTTCACAGTCCAACTCTCACATCCATACATGACCACTGGAAAAACCATAGCCTTGACTAGACAGACCTTTGTTGGCAAAGTAATGTCTCTGCTTTTGAATATACTATCTAGGTTGGTCATAACTTTCCTTCCAAGGAGTAAGCGTCTTTTAATTTCATGGCTGCAATCACCATCTGCAGTGATTGTGGAGCCCTCAAAAATAAAGTCTGACACTGTTTCCACTGTTTCCCCATCTATTTCCCATGAAGTAATGGGACCAGATGCCATGATCTTCGTTTTCTGAATGTTGAGCTTTAAGCCAACTTTTTCACTCTCCTCTTTCACTTTCATCAAGAGGCTTTTTAGTTCTTCTTCACTTTCGAATTACTTCTTTGCTTATCTCACTTTCAGTCAAGAGAATTATCTTAATTTAATTTAGGTTGCTGAAAGTTTTGGAGAGACAGCATATGAATTTCTGATTCATATTAGTTCTTTTCTCCATCTCATGCATAATGTATTTCCAAATTATAGGACATATTTTTCTTGTCCCCTAGTTGCAATTACAATTCTATGGCAGTCCAGTGTTTTGATATCTTTTTTTGACAACAGTGTTAACCATCTTGTTGGCACATTTTTATGGGGCTGTCTTTTTTTCTTTTGACAGGATCAAAGTTTTCATCAAGTTCTTCTGTATGTATTGAGACTGAAAAGTGACCGAAACTTTTCATTATAAAAGCTTCAGTATCTCAGGTAAACACATCACACCACTTTTTACCAATATTATGTGAAAAGTGTCCAATTATTTAACAAGGACATTTAGATTTCTTTGCTGAGTAATATATAGAATGCATGAAATTTGTCACAATTTAACTTTGTGCCACAAGCCCCTCCCAGCACCCCCTCCCCCCCACTTGTACACCTCTTAGACTTTTTAAGTTGTGGGGCCAGATCTTGTCTTTATTTATAATTTTTATATATTGTTCATCAAGACTTTTATTATTAATTTTAATTTTTTTAAATATTGCACTAATGTATATTTTTTCCACATTACTAAGTCACTTGTCACCTCCTCTCTGTATTTGAGGCAACTTTCTAACTTGCCTAAACCTAATCCCAACACTGGGAGGAATTTTTGATGTGAAGTGTTGTGAAAATTATGTCTGAAAATCTGGAAACATCCCCTTCTCCCATCCCTTACTGTATTTTTTCCTTACAAGTTATCTTTGTCTTTATAATATTGTTTTACCTATACTGTCACCAGAGGTAGTCTGAAGTTAAGTGAAATGAACATTGGAATTATTTGTATCATTTATTTATATATTTCATAGAGTAGTTTTGATCTGCCAAACAACTTGCTAAGATTTAGGGGCTCCAGAAAAAGCTTCAAGAATGCTGTGCGATTTCTTCTCTGTGCTAGACACAGCCTTAGCATCAGAGCCTGGGCACTGCTCCTTCATATGCCTGCAGACATCCCTTTGTCCAGGAGCCCCCATCAGAGATGCTAACTTCTCTGATCCTTAAGTTTAAAAACATCTGAAAAAAGCATCAAGTAGCCAGTTAAACTATATCACACCCCAAATACAAAATTAGGACAATCTATGTGAACTTCCCTGAAAAGATTTCCATGATAAATATATAGAAATAAACTGTACAGTGTTACCTTTGGTATAATTATATAAAAGCATATCCAAAAAGAATATTGATCCTATAGAGACAGTTTGAGATGCCAGCCCCTCAACTTTAGTGGACAGGGGCCTTGTTGAGGTCTCCCTGGGCCAGTCTTGATATTTCCATGGCACTGGGACTCGGGGGCATGGGGTTGGGTGATTCTGGACAGTGTTATTTGCCAAGTCTATGTGGCAACTCTAACCAGGCCAGGCCTTAAATTTGTGTAAAGTGCTTGCCTATTTATTCTGTTCTTCACAACTACATTATTAGGATATATGAATATTCCCCAGTTAGTAGATGAGACTTGGGGATTGTATGCAGTTTTCTGTGTTAAATATCATTACCATGGTTATCTCCATGGACCTGCAGCAGAGAAGGGAGGTGCCTGCTCCAGCAGGCCCAGACCACAAGCAGCCCTTTGAAGAAGGCTGCTTCTGTGCTGAGGCTGAGGCTGAGGCTAAGCACAGGGGTGTTGAGATTCCAAGGCTTCCCCTGGGTGGAGTGGCTTCAGAGGCTGCGGAGCTGAGCCCTGGCTGCAGAGCCGTGATAGAGGAACTGAGAGCAGCAGCCCCCTGACTGGGGGCACGGCAGGCTTCCCCATGTGTCCAGAGAGCTGTGCCTGAACCTCATCTATAAGGCCGAGTCTCCAGCACTTGTCTTCCAGAAGCCACAGAGGCAGAGCATGGTTCCTGAGGAGAAAGCTGTGGTGGCCTCTGGTAGACAGCCTGAGGGAGCATCCCTCAGAGTCTGGTCCTTTCTGGGGGCTCTGTCCCAGGACATGCTGTGGGGGCCCTCCCTCCAGCAAGCCCCCTCATTCCTCATTAATTTCCCAAATGCCTCTTGAGTACCAAGTAAATCCTAAGCGCCTGACACTGGTAATAGAGCGGTGATGCATGTTCTGGAAGAAAATAGATAATTCAGCTAGAAGTCACAACATAGATAAAATGTACGTGCCTGCGGCAATAAAAGCACCTTCCCAGCTGGAAACTCAAAGAAGGACTGCCGTCTGGGAAACTTCTATCACTCTAACGGAAGGAGGACGGAGAAGAAAGGTGGTAAATGTTTTTGATTTTGGTGACAAAAAAGTTCTCTTCTAGTGGCTTTTACTTCCTTTATGAAATGGCATCCAGCACATCTGAGATTGGGGGGATGGAAGTTTGTCAAAGAGGAGAATGTTTGAAATTGTTTGTGAAGAATAAGAGAGTTGATGGTGGAACCAATGATATAAGCTCCAAAAAACCAGGGAGCCTTATCACTGTGTTCACTTACGTAGCCTAGGCGCACCTGTGTGTGCTCGCTGCATCATGCCTCACTCTCTGTGACCCGTGGACTGTAGCCCACCAGGCTCCTCTGTCCATGGGATTTTGCAGGCAAGAATACTGGAGTGGGTTGCTTCTCCAGGGGGTCTTCCTGACCCAGGGATGGAACCCGCATCTTCTGCATTGGCAGGCAGATTCTTCATCACTACACCATCTGGGAAGCCTTCAGTGCACACAGAAGGAACTTACCAAAGATATAGGGTGAATGAAATTATGAATTCCATGTAGTACTGGAGAGGCCCATTAGTCGTCGACCATAGAGCTATGGTAGCATGATATACTCGTTTGCCTGATTTTATCTAATAGGTCTCCACTGCGTACTTGACATCAGGTGTGGAAGAGGCAGAGGGTTTGACTTCTGCCAGACAGGAGTGATGACACAAGGGTGACGTGAGGGCCTGAAAAATGTTGCTCAACTGATGGACCAGGAAGTCCGCTCTGTTAATTTCCAGGAGCTGCCATAACAAAATGCCACAGTCTGGATGGCTTAGACAACAGAGAATTATTTTCTCACGGTTCTGGAGGCTAGAAATCCAAGCTTGAGGCCTAGGCAGATTTGGTTTCTCCGGAGGCCTGTCTTCCTGGCTTGCAGATGGCTGCCTTCTTGCTGTGTCCTCACATGGCCTTTTCTCTGTGTGTACCCATCCCTGGTCTCTCTTCCTTTTATGAGGACACCAGGGAGACACCAGGTGGTCCAGTTGTTAGGACTCTGCACTTCCACTTCAAGGGGCATGGGTTCAGTCCCTGGTAGGGGGACTAAGATCCAGCAGGGGTGAGAGAGGTGGGGAGATACTAGTCATATTGGATTAGGACCCCACCCTAAGGGTCTCATTTTAACTTAATCACCTCTTTAAAGGCCTTACCTCCAAATCCCATTGCATTCTTAGGTACTGGATGTTGAGACTTTAATAAACAAATGTGTATGGAGTACACATTTCAGCCCATAACATCTACGTGGAGAGAGAGAACAGATCAGAGGCTGGTGATGAAGAAGAAGAAACTAAAGACCCACAGACTGTAATTCCTTGACTAATTGGCTGCTGGAGGGCAATCTAGACAATTTGGAGAAACTGAAGGTGGAGGTCAGAGGGTGGGATGCTAGGCTGTATTAGTGTATGACTTCAAATTGCAGACCAGCTCCTAAGGAAAAGCAAAGATCTGTGAGTCAGGTGTAACTTGTCATGTGACCCACGGCCAGCCATGGGCACTCTAAGCCACCGCCTCTCTTGGTGAGTAGTCTTCGTCAATAGGAGCAAAACGAAGGTCACTGTCCTGAGACACTTCTCCTCCAAGTTCCCTAGTCCTGTGTCTTCTGCATGTGTGGTTACTCATCTTGTCCGAACTTCAAGTTAGAAGAATCAGATTGTTTTTGAATGAATGAGAAGTGTTATTAATTGTATAATAAAAAAGCAGGTAGTAAATCTCCCCAGGCTTTAATTGCTCTGTGTGAACTTATCTGTAGGCAATAAAGGCTGATTCTCACAGCTGAGATCTGGGAGCCAAGGCAGCTGAAGAGATTGGTGTAGCTACACTGACCCCGACCTCCTCTCTCCTCCAGGTGGAAATGGCACCACAGGTAGCTCAGTGGCTCTGTTTTCTATCTCATGGGGACTACTTTTAGGTGACTCCACTTCTTTGTGGCTCTTCTTTTTCAGCCATCATGCCACTCTGCCCTTCAGTGGTGTTAACCCAGATCATATGGATGGAGAGGGATGTGGAAAGTCTTTAGAATCTTTGGTCACCTTGGCTTCAGTGGGTTGAGTAGTGTGTGTGTCCAAGGTAAGCCCAGAAAAATTGAACTCTTGTCATAAATTGCAGAACCACCTGTGGTGCATGTGCTTTCTGTGTCCTGAAGAAGATATCCCATGACTGTATAAAGCATATAACTAACTATCCCAGCTGGTGCATGCTAAGTCACTTCAGTCATGTCTGACTCTGCAACCCTATGGGCTGTAGCCTGTCAGGCTCCTCTGTCCATGGGATTCTCAAGGCAAGAATAGTGGAGTGAACCCAGGTCTCTTATGTCTCCTGCATTGGCAGGCGGGTTCTTTACCACTAACACTACCTGGGAAGCCCACGGTCTCTTATGTCTCCTGCGTTGGCAGGTGGGTCCTTTACTGCTAATGCCAACTGGGAAGCCCACAGAGGACACTTCAACCCTGATTGGCCAGGTGTTGGCATTGAGTACAAGATCCTGCACGATATCAGAAAGAATGGCTTTAAGGAAGGCCAAAAAGGAGTTTGGGAGGCCTTAGAACAGTCCTGATTGTGCTCAAAGGCTGGCTTTCCCTCTTCCACTCTCTGTCCCCAGGCTATATTCACACACTTGTCAGGGTGGCGCAAGTCCATCGCACTTTGTCAGTGTTATAGTCAGTCACCAGCAGGTGGCGCCCGGAGAAGGCAATGGCACCCCACTGCAGTACTCTTGCCTGGAAAATCCCATGGACGGAGGAGCCTGGTAGGCTGCAGTCCATGGGGTTGCTAAGAGTCGGACATGACTGAGGGACTTCACTTTCACTTTTTACTTTCATGCATTGGAGAAGGAAATGGCAACCCACTCCAGTATTCTTGCCTGGAGAATCCCAGGGACAGAGGAGCCTAATGGGCTGCTGTCTATGGGGTTGCACAGAGTCGGACACGACTGAAGCGACTTAGCAGCAGTAGCAGCAGCAGGTGGCGCCAGCATCAGATAGTTGGGAAGGGAGTCAGGGAGTGGGAGAGGCTTGATTCAGTTCAGTTCGGTGGCTCAGTCCTGTCCAACTCTTTGCGACCCCATGGACTGCAGCACGCCAGGGTTGATTAGTGATAAATTATAGGGATACTCCTGTTCCTTCCCACCCAGGGGGTCTTCTTTCCCTGCTTTGTTAGTTTCCCTTCTTCCCACTCACTCAATCCCTAACCCTTTCCGCATTCTCTCTTCATTTTCCTGCAGACCCTTTGTGGCTGCTCTGTGAACATTTCCATCATTGATGGCTGTTTGACCCCAAGTCAGATCACGTGCAGTCTCAGTGAGGTGTTAAATCCTTGTGCAAGGTCACCAGCCAGTGGGAGAGTTTATCTGAGTTCAAAGTTTGTGTCAAAACAGATGAATATCACAGTTATAGTAGACCTTTAAGAAGCTCGTATCATTTTATTGGGCCTTAGCACGCCCATCTCAGTCTCCAAGCATGGCAACGTTCCCATCCTCCATCCAGTTTTCACTCAGTTCTGCATCCACTACACAGTGGGTACTTTTATAACATTCTGACATCTTAAAAAGCCACTTTTAAGACAGAAGTTCTCCTGCTTCTGAACCCCTTCAGAGCTTGCCTGCCTGGAGATTGGGAGGTGGAATGACCCAACTCATGGGTCCACCTTCAGGTCCCTAGCTTTGAATCCAGTCCCCTTCTCATGGCTGGAGAGTGACATGAGTATTGCTTGGAAGATACGTGGAGATTTCTTTCCTGAGCGTGTACACGCTATATTCCCCTTTCCCTCCAGTTTTGCTGAGGTCTTTTAGGGCTCTCCTTTCCCTTTATTTCTATTTTTTTAACTGCTTGTTTTTTAAAGTATTTGTCTTTGGCTCTTCATTGCTGTGTGCGGTCTTTATGTAGTTGTGCTGCATGGGTTTCTCATTGCGGTGGCTTCTCTTGTTGCAGAACACAGGCTCTGGGGCACATGGGCTTCCGTACTTATGGTGCACAGCCTTAGTTGCCCCAAGGCAGGTGGGATCCTAGTTTCTGGATCAGGGATCGAACCCATGTCCCCTGAATTGGCTGGTGGAGTCTTAACCGCTGGGCCACCTCAGAAGTCCCTCTCCCTTCCCTTTAGCTACCTCCTGTCTGCAGGAGAAAGAGCAGAGGACTCCTGTTTTAGCAGCCCCACTAGACCCTGGGTCTGCAGTGCCCAGCAGTCAGAGAGAGGTGTCTACGCACGTTCGTGCCCTTGTACCACCCACTCAGGGCTTTCTACAACCCCTCTGGAGTAGAGGTAGGAAAGAAAAGTAACTATGGTAAAGCTAAAGTTGGGAAAATGGTAGGCTATGAACGCTTTCTGCATGGAGCAAGGAGGTGAACTATTGCCCACAGCAGCCTTGCTGAGAGCTCCAATCCCTGCCTTCACTGTCACCACCACTTACTAAACCACAGAGCCAGGGTTCTGTGTTTTCTACTGGCTCAGAGCAGGTCACGTGGGGAGAGGAGATGAGATGTGGCGTGATCAGCTGTGTGTTTTAAGTTGCTTCAGTCGTGTCCGACTCTTTTTGACCCTATGGACCATAGCCTGCCAGGCTTCACTGTCCATGAGATTTTCCAGGCAATACCAGAGTGGGTTGCCATTTCCTTCTTCTGGGGATCTTCCTGACCGAGGGATCGAACCCATACCTCTTATGTCTTCTGCACTGGCAGGTGGGTTCTTTAGCATCACCTGATCAGCTGTATGTTTTCCTTAAGGCTGAGAGTAGAGTAGAGTGCCCGGCACTGCAGTTTTCATCAGGGAGGGTGCATTGTCTTTGGTGCAGATGGAAGCTCTGCCCCACCATGGTCACAGGTGTTTTTTTTTCCCCCTCACACTTCTGAACTCAGGGCCTTGCTACTTCCAAATCGTGAGTTCCACTTTGGGGATGTGTAAAGTTCATTTTCTCTAACTATTTCCTAGATGCCCAGTTGGGAATCTTTGCCCCATGAGGCAGGTGCAACCTGATCCACTCCCTGCCATGACTCCATAATGTGCAGGGTGCTGAGGGGGCAAAGGAAAGGGCTGACTGGTCCGTCTAATTTGCTGTGGTCTTTGTTACAGTTTCTCACTTTTGCAAGCATCAAATGATTGTTTAGTGGTTACTTGTTTTTCTAATAACAGTATTATGGAAAAATTAACTTTTAAAGTGGGCTATCTTCACAAATACAGATGAAGGAAACCAGGATGGTGGTGTGTCAGCAACTCCATTGTCTACTTCCCTAGCAGTTGTCTCATTTTATAAGCCAAAGCCAGCTCTCCAATAAAGGCTAGAGGGATCCCTTCCTTTCCCTAAATCTGAGCTCATAGGATACTCTATTTCCCCCTGAACATAGCAGAGACAGGTGACACCATTCTCCTTTAGGAAAAAAACAAGTATATATGGGGAACAATAAATATCCTTTCCAGAGGAAAGGTCTCAAGAGAGACCATCCTTTTCCAAAGAATGTGATATAAGAGCTAACTGATATTCTCTAAATAATAAAAACAGGGGACGTTTCCTCCCAGGAGGTTATTGAAGAGCACTTTCTGCCTGATTAGAAGTGTCACCCCCTCCCCCGATATGCAAAGCCTAGGGCAGAGTTAAGGACATCCAGGGACCTGGCCCAGGCAGATGGGATCTGGCCAGGACATAGACTCCATGGAGAGTCTTCAAATGCAGATCAGTTAGAGGGGGTAAAGCGTGGCACTTTGCAGATGGTTTCACAGTATTGTTTTTTCTCTTTCTTGTAGCTTATAAAGGTGTGGAGAGCCATGAGGCTCAAGAAGGGAGGGGATGGAGAAGGAAATGACAACCCACTACTGTATCGTTGCCTGGGAAATCCCATGGACAAGGGAGCCTGGTGGGCTACAGACCAGGGTTCACAAAAGAGCAGACACGAATTAGCGTCTAAACAAGAACAACAACAACATAGCCATTTCTGGTATTTTTTGAATGTAGAACTACATATTGAGAGGTTGGAGAGGGGGTATTCTTATCATCAGCAAAATCCCCATTGACTTTGCCTGCCTGAAATTAGATGTTCTCTCTTCCACTTGAATAGTCACCTGTGCTTAAATTCTGTGTTATATAAATGAACTTGGCCTCAGGGCAGACATACGTGCGTTGGAATGTTCCATACCCACACACATCACGCATGCCATTGCAAACAGAAAGAAGTGGAGAAAATACACAGGTGGGCCACACTGTTCACACTTGATTAATTGAAGGTCCTTTCAAAAATGTGTCCTTCTTCAGCAGCTAAAGCATATTTTGGGGAGAGCTTAGTGTATATTTATATAACAGTGGTTTGCAAATAAATGTCAAGCTATACATTTTAAGAAAGAAGAAGAGAGGGGATTGCTCTGGGGCCACAGCTGGTAAGAGGCAGAGTCAGCTTTGAGCAGTCAGCTTGGGGAACATTATTTTCTTCTCTATTTCACAGATGACAGGTGGTAACTGAGGCCAGGTGGTTTGTAAGAGTCCCTTCTTTTCAGTGGATACCGCCACTTTGCAAGTGATTGGTATGAAGTCCTACTGAAAGTGTCTACCTTAGATTAGGACTTGAACCCACATGGCTAGGACTCAAACCCAGCCAAAACCCAGTTTGGGACTAACCCACATGAACAGGATTTAAATCCAGCCAAAACCCATGGTACCTGGTTTCAGGACCTAATGAAGGTCAGGTTCTTGATGTCTCTTCACAGAAAGAATCCAGTGAGAGAGGAAGTCATAGATAAGAAGTGGATTTATTTACAGAGGAAATGCACCCCACAGGCAGGGTGTGGGCATCACAGAGGGAGAGTTTAGAGGCCTCAAAATGTGGTGTGGTGAGCTTTTATAGGCTGGGTAATTTCATAGGCTAATGACTGGGAGGTTATTCCAACTATTTTGGGAAAGGGGTGGAGATTTCTAGTAGTTGGGCCACTGCCCAGCTTTTGGTCTTTTGATGGTGCCTTGGAGCTGTCATTCAGACTTAAATTGAAGAAGGTGGGGAAAACCACTAGACCATTGAGGTATGACCTAAATCAAATCCCTTATGACTATACAGTGGAAGTAAGAAATAGATTTAAGGGCCTAGATTTGATAGAGTGCCTGATAAACTATGGACAGAGGTTCATGACATTGTACAGGAGACAGGAATCAAGAACATCCCCAAGAAAAAGATATGCAAAAAAGCAAAACAGCTGCCTGAGGAGACCTTATAAATAGCTGTTAAAAGAAGGGAAGTGAAAAGCAAAGGAGAAAAGGGAAGATATACTCATTTGAATGCAGAATTCCAAAGAATAACAAGGAGAGATAAGAAAGCCTTCTTCAGCAATCAATGCAAAGAAATAGAGGAAAACAATAGAATGGGAAAGACTAGAGATCTCTTCAAGAAAATGAGAGATACCAAGGGAACATTTCATGCAAAGATGGGCTCGATAAAGGACAGAAATGGTATGGACCTAACAGAAGCAGAAGATATCAAGAAGAGGTGGCAATAATACACAGAAGAATTGGACCAAAAAAGAGCTTCACAACCCAGATAATCATGATGGTGTGATCACTCATAGAGCAAGACAGCCTGGAATGTGAGGTCAAGAGGGCCTTAGGAAGCGTCACTATGAACAAAGCTAGTGGGAATGATAAAATTCCAGGTGAGCTATTTCAAATCCTGCAAGATGATGCTGTTAAAGTGCTGCACTCAATATGTCAGCAAATTTGGAAAACTCAGCAGTGGCCACAGGACTGGAAAAGGTCAGTTTTCATCCCATACCCAAAGAAAGGCAATGCCAAAGAATGCTCAAACTACCACACAATTTGCACTCATCTCACACGCTAGTAAAGTAATGCTCAAAATTCTCCAAGCCAGGCTTCAGCAATACGTGAACCGTGAACTTCCATATGTTCAGGCTGGTTTTTGAAAGGGCAGAGGAACCAGAGATCAAATTGCCAACATCCACTGAATCATCGAAAAAGCAAGAGTGTTCCAGAAAAACATCTATTTCTGCTTTATTGACTATGCCAAAGCCTTTGACTGTGTGGATCACAATAAACTGTGGAAAATTCTGAAAGAGATGGGAATACCAGACCACCTGACCTGCCACTTGAGCAACCTGTATGCCGGTCAGGAAGCAACAGTTAGAACTGAACATGGAACAACAGACTGGTTCCAAATAAGAAAAAGAGTACGTCAAGGCTGTATATTGTCACCCTGCTTATTTAACTTATATGCAGTGTAGGTCATGAGAAACGCTGGGCTGGATGAAGCAAAAAGCAAGCAAAAACAAGCAAAAATCAAGATTGCCAGGAGAAATATCAATAACCTCAGATATGCAGATGACACCACCCTTATGGCAGAAAATGAAGAAGTAAAGAGCCTCTTGATGAAAGTGAAAGAGGAGAGTGGAAAAGTTGGCTTAAAGCTCAACATTCAGAAAACTAAGATCATGGCATCTGGTCCCATCACTTCATGGCAAATAGATGGGGAAACAGTGGCTAATTTTATTTTGGGGGCTCCAAAATCACTGCAGATGGTGATTGCAGCCATGAAATTAAAAGATGCTTACTCCTTGGAAGGAAAGTTATGACCAACCTAGACAGCATATTCAAAAGCAGAGACATTACTTTGTCAACAGAGGTCCTTCTAGTCAAGGCAATGGTTTTTCCAGTGGTCATGTTGGATGTGAGAGTTGGACTATAAAAAAAGAAAGCTGAGTGCCGAAAAATTGATGCTTTTGAACTGTGGTGTTGGAGAAGACTCTGGAGATTCCCTTGGACTGCAAGGAAATCCAGCCAGTCCATCCTAAATGAGATCAGTCCTGGGTGTTCATTGGAAAGACTGATGTTGAAACTGAAACTCCAATACTTTGGCCACATGATGTGAAGAGCTGACTCATTTGAAAAGACCCTGATGCTGGGAAAGATTGAGGGCAGGAGGAGAAGGAGACGACAGAGGATAAGATGGTTGGATGGCATCACTGACTCAATGGACATGGGTTTGGGTGGACTCCAGGAGTTGGTGATGGACTGGGAGGCCTGGCGTGCTGTGGTTCATGGGGTTGCAAAGAGTCAGACACGACTGAGTGACTGAATTGAACTGGAGCTGTCATGGCTTTTGGTTGTGTCATTTTCCTTGCTGACTGAGGGTCAAGGTCTAGTCAAAGTTGACTTGTCTGCCATCTTGGACCCATTTGATTCTAATAAGTTTATGTTGTATCTTTGGGCTATGTCATTCTTTCAAGAGCTGTGCCCTGCCCCGTTCCCTCCTGTTTCACTATCAAGGCCTTGACTCAGCACTGAATATTTATATGCTACTTGAACCTTGAGACTCAAGGGAACCTGAGATCTTACTGCACTTTCACTGGTGATAGATTAGCTAGTTACCCAGGCAGATACTGTAGGAGGATGAGAGGAATATTAGGAGTGAGGCACAGGGTGAGCAGGGGAGGGGCTCCCTGTGAACCCAAGTTCTAGAAGGGGTGACTGGGGGTGTTAGGTAGTTGGATAGGAAAAAGGAATCCAAATTGGCGGGGCTAAAAGACAAAGAAGGGAAAAGCCCAAGAAAATAGAACAAAGGAAGAGTGAGAACCTCAGATAAAACAAATAGCCCTCCTGGCTAGCCCAATTTACATAGGGCAGGCTCAGGGGGAGGAGAAAAAGCAAACAAAAAGAGGAGCCAAAATTTAGGGCTGGGGAGAGGGGGCTTCTCTTCTCTTCATGTTCTTTGGGTCGACCCGCCCTCATGCCTCGAGGATGTATTTTCCTTTGCTTTCTAAATAAAACTGAGCTGAAACATAGAGCTGTAACACTGGTCCATCCATCGCTGCAAATTTTTGCTGCAGCGAGACAGAACTAAGGAAATTACAAACTCCCCCAACAGGGGCACTTGAGTTTTCCGAACAGCCCACTGCCACCTTCGGTACAGTTCAATCGCTCAGTCGTGTCTGACTCTTTGCAACCCCATGAACCACAGCACACCAGGCGTCCCTGTCAAACACCAACTCCCAGGGTCCACCCAAACCCATGTCCATTGAGTCAGTGATGCCATCCAACCATCTCATCCTCTGTCGTTCCCTTCTCCTCCTGCCCTCAATCTTTCCCGGCATCAGGGTCTTTCAAATGAGTCAGCTCTTCGCATCACGTGGCCAAAGTATTGGAGTTTCAGCTTCAACATCAGTCCTTCCAATGAACACCCAGGACTGATCTCCTTTAGGATGGACTGGTTGGATCTCCTTGTAGTCCAAGGGACTCTCAAGAGTCTTCTCCAACACCACAGTTCAAAAGCATCAATTCTTTGGCACTCAACTTTCTTTATTGTCCAGCTCTCACATCTATACATGACCACTGGAAAAACCATAGCTTTGACTAGACAGACCTTTGTTGACAAAGCAATGTCTCTGCTTTTGGATATGCTGTCTAGGTTGGTCATAACTTTCCTTCCAAGGAGTAAGCGTCTTTTAATTTCATGGCTGCAATCACCATCTGCAGTGATTTTGGAGCCCCCGAAAATAAAATCAGGCACTTTTCCACTGTTTCCCCATCTATTTGCCATGAAGTGATGGGACCAGATGCCATGATCTTAGTTTTCTGAATGTTGAGCTTTAAGCCAACTTTTCCACTCTCCACTTTCACTTGCATCAAGAGGCTCTTTACTTCTTCACTTCTGCCATCTGCATATCTGAGGTTATTGATATTTCTCCCGGCAATCTTGACTCCAACTTGTGCTTCATCCAATCCAGCGTTTCTCATGACCTATTCTGCATATAAGTTAAATAAGCAGGGTGACAATATACAGCCTTGACATACTGTTTTTCCTATTTGGAACCACTCTGTTCCATGTCCAGTTCTAACTGTTGCTTCCTGACCTGCATATAGGTTGCTCAAGTGGCAGGTCAGGTGGTCTGGTATTCCCATCTCTTTCAGAATTTTCCACAGTTTATTGTGATCCACACAGTCAAAGGCTTTGGCATAGTCAATAAAGCAGAAATAGATGTTTTTCCGGAACACTCTTGCTTTTTCAATGATCCAGCAGATGTTGGCAATTTGATCTCTGGTTCCTCTGCCTTTTCAAAAACCAGCCTGAACATATGGAAGTTCACGGTTCACGTATTGCTGAAGTCTGGCTTGGAGAATTTTAAGCATTACTTTACTAGCGTGTGAGATGAGTGCAATTGTGTGGTAGTTTGAGCATTCTTTGGCATTGCTTTTCTTTGGGTATGGGATGAAAACTGACCTTTTCCAGTCCTGTGGCCACTGCTGAGTTTTCCAAATTTGCTGACATATTGAGTGCAGCACTTTCACAGCATCATCTTTCAGGATTTGGAATAGCTCAACTGGAATTCCATCACCTCCACTAGCTTTGTTCATCGTGATGCTTCCTAAGGCCCTCTTGACTTCAAATTCCAGGATGTCTTGCGCTAGGTGAGTGATCACACCATCGTGATTATCTGGGTCATGAAGCTCCTTTTTGTCCAGTTCTTCTGTGTATTCTTGCCACCTCTTCTTAATATCTTCTTCTTCTGTTAGGTCCATACCATTTCTGTCATTTATCGAGCCCATCTTTGCATGAAATGTTCCCTTGGTATCTCTCATTTTCTTGAAGAGATCTCTAGTCTTTCCTATTCTATTGTTTTCCTCTATTTCTTTGCATTGATTGCTGAAGAAGGCTTTCTTATCTCTCCTTCCTATTCTTTGGAACTCTGCATTCAGATGCTTATATCTTTCCTTTTCTCTTTTGCTTTTCACTTCTCTTCACAGCTATCTGTAAGACCTCCTCAGACAACCATTTTGCTTTTTTGTATTTCTTTTCCATGGGGATAATCTTGATTCCTGTCTCCTGTACAATGTCAGGAACCTCTGTCCAGAGTTCATCAGGGACTCTGTCTATCAGATCTAGTCCCTTAAATCTATTTCTCACTTCCACTGTATAATCATAAGGGATTTGATTTAGGTCATACCTGAATGGTCTAGTGGTTTTCCCCACTTTCTTCAATTTAAGTCTGAATTTCACAATAAGAAGTTCATGATCTGAGCCACAGTCAGCTCCTGGTCTTGTTTTTGCTGACTGTATAGAGCTTCTCCATCTTTGGCTGCAAAGAATATAATCAGTCTGATTTTGGTGTTGACCATCTGGTGATGTCCATGTGTAGAGTCTTCTCTTGTGTTGTTGGAAGAGGGTGTTTGCTATGACTAGTGCGTTCTCTTGGCAGAACTCTATTAGCCTTTGCCCTTCTTCATTCTGTACTCCAAGGCCAAATTTGCCTGTTACTCAGATTAGAGGAAGGGATTGTTACATTTACTCAGTGCTATGGGCATGCAATCACACAATCTATCTCTCCTTGGTACACTTAGTGTGTCCAAAAAATTGTATGTATATAAATCTTGTTCTGTTCCTTGTGACCCAAACAAAATTCAAATTTTAATAAATGTGTGGAATTGCAGAGAATGTCCACCCATGTTTTTAAGTGGGGTCCCCAGGAGTATGGAGATACAAGTGCTCTGTATTTTTCCTTCCACTATGACTGGAAAAAATGTTGAGCTCACACCTCCAATATATTTATTTTTATTGATAATATACATGTGTACTGCAGTTATAAAGTATTATGCCTATTATAAAGTATATATTTGTAATAAAAGTTTTTAGGTGGATAATCTATGATAAAAAATTTAAGAATTGTATCTTTTTATCATTAAAGGGACATCATGACTTGTCCTCAAAAAATACATGCACTTCTAAGAAGATATGACAGTCTGCATTGATATGAGCTGCCAGGTCATTATTCTAGGAATACTGTGGTATCTCAAAGAATCCAGGTAAGAGTTAAACAATAAAGCCTGAGAAGAGGTAAGAACTTTGTAAACTCCAGCAACCTTAGACCATTCTCACTCATGTGACTCAGCTCCTAAGTCTTAGCTTCTGGCTTCCTTGAGTCAAATTTTTAAGATTAGCTTCCTGATTTTTTTCACACTGGTTTTATCATTCATGGCTTCCAGGTCCTGAAAACATGGCTGGAAGGCAGTTCTTAAGGAAGTTCTGTGAAGACAGATAAGGTGTCCTCCTCCACCTGGATTCCATCCTTTGTTTCTGAATCTCAGCATCCTTATCAACACGGTTTTGGAGGTGCCCAATCCAGTTGTCACTGTAACGCCCTCTCGTGGAGCCAACAAGTATCACATCCATAAACTGCTTATAATTAACATCAGAAGGCCACTGTTCTCAGAGTGTCCTTTGTCCATCACAGTCTTTTTTTTTTTGGCTGTGCTGGATCTTCATTGCTGCATGTAGGCTTTCTCTCACTGTGGAGAGCGGGGTCTACTCTTCACTGGGGTGCATGGGCTTCTCATTATGATAGCTTGTCTTGTTGTGAAACACAGGCTCTAGGCACAGAGACTTCAGTTGTTGTTCTGTGACATGTGGTATCTTCCTGGACCAGAGATCAAACCTATGTCCCCTGCTTCGGCAGGCAAATTGTTAAACCACTGGACCACTAGGAAAGTCCTGTCCATCACAATCTTATTAGACTTTTCTCCAGATTATGAACCCAGTTAAAAATGTGAGCAATGGCTGCGCTTTGCTGGAGCAGCCGTGAAGAGATACCCCAGCCCAAGGTAAGAGAAACCTAAGTAAGATGGTAGGTGTTGCAAGAGAGCATCAGAGGGCAAACACTGAAACCATATTCACAGAAAACTAGTCATTCTAATCACACTAGGACCACAGCCTTGTCTAACTCAATGAAACTAAGCCATGCCCATGGGGCAACCCAAGATGGACAGGTCATGGTGGAAAGATTTGACAGAATGTGGTCCACTGGAGAAGGGAATGGCAAACCACTTCAGTATTCTTGCCTTGAGAACCCCATGAACAGTATGAAAAGGCAAAATGATAGGATACTGAAAGAGAAACTCCCCAGGTCAGTAGGTGCCCAATATGCTATTGGAGATTAGTGGAGAAATAACTCCAGAAAGAATGAAGGGATGGAGCCAAAGCAAAAAGAATACCCAGCTGTGGATGTGACTGGTGATAGAAGCAAGGTCCGATGCTGTAAAGAGCAATATTGCATAGGAACCTGGAATGTCAGGTCCATGAATCAAGGCAAATTGGAAGTGGTCAAACAAGAGATGGCAAGAGTGAATGTCGACATTCTAGGAATCAGCGAACTGCAATGGACTGGAATGGGTGAATTTAACTCAGATGACCATTATATCTACTACTGCAGGCAAGAATCCCTCAGAAGAAATGGAGTGGCCATCATGGTCAACAAAAGAATCCAAAATGCAGTACTTGGATGCAATCTCAAAAATGACAGAATGATCTCTGTTCGTTTCCAAGGCAAACCATTCAATATCATAGTAATCCAAGTCTGTGTCCCAACCAGTAACGCTGAAGAAGCTGAAGTTGAACAGCTCTATGAAGACCTATAAGACCTTTTAGAACTAACACCCAAAAAAGATGTCCTTTTCATTATAGGGGACTGGAATGCAAAAGTAGGAAGTCAAGAAACACCTGGAGTAACAGGCAAATTTGGCCTTGGAATACAGAATGAAGCAGGGCAAAGACTGATAGAGTTTTGCCAAGAAAATGCACTGGTCACAACAAACACCCTCTTCCAACAACACAAGAGAAGACTCTATACGTGGACATCACCAGATGGTCAACACCAAAATCAGATTGATTGTATTCTTTGCAGCCAAAGATGGAGAAGCTCTATACAGTCAGCAAAAATATGCCAGCAAATTTGGACAACTCAGCAGTGGCCACAGGACTGGAAAAGGTCAGTTTTCATTCCAATCCCAAAGAAAGGCAATGCCAAAGAGTGCTCAAACTACCACACAATTGCACTCATCTCACACGCTAGTAAAGTAATGCTCAAAATTCTCCAAGCCAGGCTTCAGCAATATGTAAACCGTGAACTTCCTGATGTTCAAGCTGGTTTTAGAAAAGGCAGAGGAACCAGAGATCAAATTGCCAACATCCGCTGGATCATGGAAAAAGCAAGAGAGTTCCAGAAAAACATCTATTTCTGATTTATTGACTATGCCAAAGCCTTTGATTGTGTGGATCACAATAAACTGTGGAAAATTCTGAAAGAGATGGGAATACCAGACCACCTGATCTGCCTCTTGAGAAACCTATGTGCAGGTCAGGAAGCAACAGTTAGAACTGGACATGGAAAAACAGACTAGTTCCAAATAGGAAAAGGAGTTCGTCAAGGCTGTATATTGTCACCCTGTTTATTTAACTTATATGCAGAATAGGTCATGAGAAACGCTGGGCTGGAAGAAACACAAGCTGGAATCAAGATTGCCGGGAGAAATATCAATAACCTCAGATATGCAGATGACACCACCCTTATGGCAGAAAGTGAAGAGGAACTCAAAAGCCTCTTGATGAAAGTGAAAGTGGAGAGTGAAAAAGTTGGCTTAAAGCTCAACATTCAGAAAACTAAGATCATGGCATCCGGTCCCATCACTTCATGGGAAATAGATGGGGAAACAGTGGAAACAGTGTCAGACTTTATTTTTCTGGGCTCCAAAATCACTGCAGATGGTTACTGCAGCCATGAAATTAAAAGACGCTTACTCCTTGGAAGGAAAGTTATGACCAACCTAGATAGCATATTGGAAAGCAGAGACATTACTTTGCCAACAAAGGTTCGTCTAGTCAAGGCTATGGTTTTTCCAGTGGTCATGTATGGATGTGAGAGTTGGACTGTGAAGAAGGCTGAGCACCGAAGAATTGATGCTTTTGAGCTGTGGTGTTGGAGAAGACTCTTGAGAGTCCCTTGGACTGCAAGAAGATCCAACCAGTCCATTCTAAAGGAGATCAGCCCTGGGATTTCTTTGGAAGGAATGATGCTAAAGCTGAAACTCCAGTACTTTGGCCACCTCATGCGAAGAGTCGACTCATTGGAAAAGACTCTGATGCTGGGAGGGATTGGGGGCAGGAGGAGAAGGGGACGACAGAGGATGAGATGGCTGGATGGCATCACTGACTCGATGGACGTGAGTTTCAGTGAACTCCGGGAGTTGGTGATGGACAGGGAGGCCTCATGTCTGCGATTCATGGGGTCACAGAGTCGGACACAACTGAGCGACTGATCTGATCTGATCAGATCCATACAAGAGAAGAAAAAGAGAAAAACAAACAAAAAACAAAAATAACTTTTTAAAAAAGAATAATAAAATGGTGCATGCTAAATTGCTTCATTTGTGTCTGACTCTTTGCAACCCTATGGACTGTCACCCATCAGGCTCCTCTGTCCATGAGATTCTCCAGGCAAGAATACTGCAATGTGTTACCATGCCCTCCTCCAGGGGGTCTTTTGACTCAGGGATCGAACCTGTGTCTCTTTTGTCTCCTTCTTTGGCAGGCAGGTTCTTTACCGCTAGCACCATCTGAGAAACCCAAAGTAAAGGTACAGTTACTCAATTTTTGTACTTTTGGAAAACAAAGAACAATACCTATAGAGACTGCCGAACTGATTTCTGCCACTGATAATGAGGCAATAACTGAATAGTATGATATTCTTTTCCTCCCATTACATTCCCTTCCAGGGTTATTCGCCTCCTCAGTTAACTAGTTTTTTGCAGTCATGTCTCTTGAAGATCTTTCTATGCTTTCCAAAGGGACCTGAAATCTCTTACTTGGGTAACAAGACTTGGAAAGATGGCACTGTTTTTGCAGATGACTAAGAAATTTAGAGACAGGAAGAAGACTACAGGAAATACTATGAATTATTTTGTTGAACCATCCTATCCAACCTCTATGGTACATTCTTAAGGAAACTAACGGGAAGAATTGAACAAGGATTCAATTCTTATTCAATTCTTGTTTAATTCTTCTTGAATAAGAACAAGTGGTCTTGTTCTTGAACAAGAACACTGCTCTTGTTCAAAGCAGTGCATGGTCCAAAATGGAGCCAACAATATTTAGTTTACAAATCAAGTCTAGTAATATTATTTCTACAGTGCAGTTGTTTCCTATAATCCTATGAATACAATCTAGCACTTTGGCATTTATAATAGATATTTGATGCACCATTCAAATCTCTCTTAAAGACCTAAGAACTAATTCTTTATAGCTACTGATAGAGTGTCATGCTTCATGCATGCAGATCTTCTCTGGAAACTGCTCTTGGCTAAGGTGAGTCATTTAGCCCAAAGGTATTTCCCCCTCCTGGGGCAGCCTTCATCCAATTCTCAGTCTGCTTTCCCAGGTATTTGACCTATAGTAGCATAACATAATAGCATAACATAATAGCATAACATACGGAGAAGGCGATGGCACCCCACTCCAGTACTCTTGCCTGGAAAATCCCATGGACGGAGGAGCTTGGTGGGCTGCAGTCCATGGGGTTGCGAAGAGTCTGACATGACTGAACAACTTCACTTTCATGCATTGGAGAAGGAAATGGCAACCCACTCCAGTGTTCTTGCCTGGAGAATCCCAGGGACTCAAGAGCCTGGTGGGCTGCCATCTATGGGGTCGCACAGAGTCGGACACGACTGAAGTGACTTAGCAGCAGTAGCAGCAGCAGCATAACATATGAGATCTATTTTTAACCTGGTCCAGACATAAAAAATAATGAATGAGCCCTGCTCATATGGCTCTGTTAAGAGATTGAGTTGCTGCTGCTGCTGCTGCTAAGTCTCTTCAGTCGTGTCCCACTCTTAGCGACCCCATGGACTGCAGCCCACCAGGCTCCTCCATCCATGGGATTTTCTAGGCAAGAGTACTGGAGTGGGGTACCAGTGCCTTCTCCGAGAGATTGTTACTTTTTAAAAAATCACTCTTCCCAGATGGACCATTTGGATCAGCTATTTCTTGGAGTTAAAAATAAGGTACTTCTCTTTCTCTTGTCGACTTAAAAAGATGCACAACGAGAGAGTTGTGAGTTAAGTTTTATTGGGAGCAAAACGATGACTGCAGCCTGGGAGGTGGCACCTCAAATAACTCCAAGAAGCTGCTCCAGAAAGGTAGGTAGGGGGAGGCAAATACATGTGGTTTTTGTGAAGGGAGAGTTCATGCCACCTAGCACTTATCTTAGGAAAGGTTTTCTGCTAGTCACAAGGAGCTGATGTCACCAGGAAAAGATTTAGTGCTTTTCTAGATGTGAGGGTTTCCCTGGTGGCTCAGATGGTAAAGAATCTACACTTTCACTTTCTCTTAGATGTGAGGAGATGCAAGGGTTGGGATCATGAAATCAGTTCCTGAAAATAGCTAGCTAAAGACCTGTTCCACCAGTTTTCCTGGATCACAGAGTGCCCCATTCCTGTTCGCCACCCTGAACTCCCGTCAGGCGTGTCAGCAGCTGCAGCAGCAAAGGATTCAGCCCCCACGGAAAAAAGTGAAAGTCACTCAATTGTATCCAACTCTTTGTGACCCCATGGACTATACAGTCCATGGAATTCTCCAGGCCAGAATACTGAAGTGTGTAGCCTGTCCCTTCTCCAGGGGATCTTCCCGACCCAGGGATCAAACTGGGGTCTTCTGCATTGCAGGCAGGTGGATTCTTTACCAGCTGAGCTACCTGGGAAGCCCACTCCCTACAGAGGCAAATGGCAAATGCCCTTGGCAAGCATCCATTGTAGTTAACATTCTGATGAAAAGTTAGTTTATCATTAGATAGTAAGGGCACAATAACATAATGACCAGAGGTATAGGGCAGAAGACCAGGTGGAGTATCTCTTCTGATTGTTCTGGTCTACTGGGACAATCATTTCTGAATATACAATTTTTTTTTTTTTTTTTTTTGCCTTGTGTCCCATTCAAGTTAAGCTCTGAAGAAAAAAAGAAAGTAAAGTCGCTCAGTTGTGTCCAACTCTTTGCAACCCCGTGGACTGTAGCCTACCAGGCTCCTCTGTCCATGGGATTCTACAGGCAAGAATACTGGAGTGGGTTTCCATTTCCTTCTCCAGGGGATCTTCCTGACTCAGGGATCGAACCCGGGTCTCCTGCATTGCAGGCAGATGCTTAACCCTCTGAACCACCAGGGAAGCCCCAACCTCTGACTCAGGAGTAAAGAATTCTGTGGTGCAGGGGACCAGGGTTTGACCTCTGGTTCAGGAAGATCCCCGGAGCAGGGAATGGCTACCCACTCCAGTATTCTTGCCTAGAGAATCCCATGGAAAGAGGAGCCTGGAGGGCTACAGTCCATGGGGTCATAAAGAGTCAAACACAACTGAGTGACTATCTCTTCACTATGGAATTAATTAAAGCCAGTCAGGTTGGTGGAAGCTGCTCACCTCTTCACCTGACAGATAGTATAGAAACTACTGGTACTACCTTAAGTGGCTACAATGGGACACATTGTAACTTATTAAATAGAATTTTTTGAAAAGTATATAACAGAAATACATGTAAAAGGTGTAAATGATTCAATTTATGGTCTTACAATGTTTAACTGTCTCTCCAGCAGTCTAATCTAAGATCACTTGTCTTTTCCTTGCCTAGCATGGAAGCTTGCTGGCTAGCATAGTCTTTCTATGAGAACACTATTAAATTTTTGTGGCAGTTTTCCTCCTTTTTCTTGGATTGTGCTTGAAACATTCCAGGTTGGCAGAAGACAGCCAGCATGTAGCAAGTGTATTTAAGGTTAAATATAACCAGTATTCAGGGAATTGGCCAAAAGGCAAAAACCGTTCATAAGTTTACCTTCAATATAAGAGAAATCCAGCTTCTTAGAGATATGAAGTTTTAGGCAGCAGAGGTAGAGGTATGTACCTCTTGGAAAATATGTAGTGAAGTTTGGATAGAACAAAGGATGTGGATGCCCGGTGCACTCGGGCCCTCACAGGGAGGCTGCAGGATGTGACACTCGGCCCTTACCTTTCCTTGGGGGAGGAGGGGTCCTGCCATTATTCAAATTTCTTTTTTTTAATTAGTTAATTATTTTATTTTTGGCTGCTTTCTCTAGTTGTGGCAAGTGGGGGCTGTTCTCTAATTGCAGTACACGGGCTTCTCGCTGCAGTGGCTTCTCCTGTTGGGGAGCATGGGGTCTAGGGTACACAGGCTTCAGTAGTTGTGGCTAATGGGCTTAGTTGCTCTAAGGCATGTGGGGTCTTCCTGGACCTGATATTGAACCTGTGTCCCCTGCATTAACAAGCAGACTTGTAACCACTGGACCATCAGGGAAGTCCAGGAATTTCTATCTTTGGACTCTGTTGGTCCTTGAGTTCTTCCATGGATGGGTTGTCTTTTCTTTCCTTAATTCATGCTTAAGCCTCAGTTTCCTCTCTAGGATCTGGCCAATATCTGACTTGTCCTTCTGAGTGTCACAACCCCCTTTATCCATAAAAACTGCTCTGATTTCTACTAGGTTTAGGCTCCCAACAGAGGCTGATGTCCCTACAGATTTGTGCTGTGGATCTTCGCTGTACCTTCCCAGTTTCTTGTGGATAAAGCATCTGACACACACACTTCATCTGGCTTTTAAAGTTACTCTTTCATGGAGTCTGTTACAGGAACTGGGGCAACTTGCTTTCAGGGATCTCTGCTAATTCCCTGTCCTGGGCAAAATGATCTAATCTGTAATGTAGAAGGACCCATTTTCCCACACCCCCTCTTTAATACTCTCCTTCTAAGAGTCTCCTGGGTCTTCTCACTTCTGAGTTGATCATAGATTCTTGTCCTGTTTGCTGTTCTTCCCAGTCCAAAGGACTAATTATGAAAGCCCAGGAGAAGAATTAGAGTGGGCCCCTCTCATGGTCCTCTGGTTTCCCTTTGTCCCAGTGGAGGGCCCAGGGAAAAAGCTATCCACACTGGGGACTGAATTTCTTCCCCAGAAGCAAATGGCAACACACTCCAGTATTCTTGCCTGGAAAATCCCATGGACAGAGGAGCCTGGTGGGCCACTGTCCATGGCATCACAAGAGTCGGACATGACTGAGTGACTAAACAGCAGCAGCCATCTGCTTGATGATTTCTTCCAAGGAGCTTTGCAACCTTGTCCATGGAGTTAGTCTTTGAAACATGGGTAATGGAGTAAGAAAAGAGGGACTTGGGGAGTGTAGGTCAAGTGAGGAGGTGGTGTTGAAAGACAAAGTGAGGCATAGGTTCCAGTGTCTTTTCATACTCTGTGGGTTGAAAGTAAAAGGCAAGCGGTGAGGTAAAAATGATCCTTGAGTATTGTGGCATCCAGTGATAAAAGGGATTTTGAGGCTGGCATGGAGCAGACTGCAACCTTTTACTATTGTGTCAGGGATACAAAGGGCTACTGCAATCCTTATGCAAAGTTATGATGGGCATATTTTTCTAATTATAAAGATAAAAGATCTATTATAAAAAATGAGTGTGAAACTGGGAATTACCATTAATAAAGAAATTGAATGCACCCTCAAACATGAAGTTATACTCAAAATACTGTTGTAGTTTTAAAATATTTGTTTGTTTATTTATCATTTATAATGTTTGGCTGTGCTGGGTCTTTGTTGCTGCATGCGGGCTTTCTGTGGTCGTGGAGTGAAGGCTCAGTAGTTGGGGCACACAGGCTTAGTTGCCTGATGGCAGGTGAAATCTTCCCGGACCAGGGTCAAACCCATGTCCCCAGCACTGGCAGGCAGAGTCTTTACTACTGGACCACCAGGGAAGCCCGTTATGGTTTTTACCCTGAGATTTTCAGGGCCTATCCACCTCCCACTGTCAGACGGTATGTGGAAAGTGAAAGTCACTCAGTTGTGTCTGACTCTTTTAGACCCCATGGACTGTAGCCTGCCAGGCTCCTCTGTCCATGGAATTCTCCAGACCAGAATACTGGAGTGGTTAGCCATTCTCTTCTCTAGGGAATCTTCCCAACCCAGGGATCAAATTCAGGTCTCCCGCATTGCAGGCGGATTCTGTAGCATCTGAGCCTCCAGGGAAGACCAGACAGTATGTGGTTCAGATCATTAATCAGAAGCCCTGGGTCTGCCCAGCAGGTTGGAGGAAAGAACCGTATTTTGGCTCCTTTTTCTCTTACCTGCTCCTAGGTCAAAGGAGCCATGCCTGAAGCTAAAGACTCGTTCTCTTTGTAACAAAGACTATGGCAAGATGCTTCCTATAATAGGGTCAGTTCCTGCCACGAAGGAACCTCTGATGAGCTCTGGACAAAAATTACCTAAAAGGAGCACATTGACACAGACCAGAAGCCTGCCCTCCACAGACTTGTTCTCTGGCCCTGTCACCCATGGCTGGGGTGGGGCTTCTTTTCCTGGGAGGCCTTTGTAGACCCCTCAGTTATTGCACTCTGCTTTCTGCTTCCTTTGAACTCTGTGGGCCCTCATGTTTTCGAAAGTATTCAACATAAAGAAGGAAGATTTCTCTTACGTGTGTTCACAAAATCTGAAAATATCATGCAACTTTAACTTTCTATTTGTGTCCACCTGAGAAAACTTAAAGCTGGAAATCACAACAGAACAGGAAGTGACTGTGCAAATAGGTAAGGGCAGTGAAAGTAAAGGGAGTGAAAGCTGAGGGCCCCCTGGGGATTTCAGCCCTGAAGGAGAAGGAAAGTCCTGCGATATGGAAGCAAAGGAATTGATCCAGAAAAGCAGGCAGGCGTGCCAAGAGAAGTGGACCAGGCTCCAGAATCAGCAAAAGAACACAGGATTTTTTCCCATTCCAGCCTAGGAGATTCCCTTCTCAATTTTGGATATTGGTTTAAGCCATTGTGCTGACTGAATACAAATCAAATATGTCTTTGATATGATCATATCTATTTTTTCTAAAAGCTTTTTATATTATATTGGAGTATAGCCGATTAACAGTGTTGTGAGTTTCAGAAGAGCAACGAAAGGACTCAGCCATACATAAACGTGTATCCATTCGCCCCCAAAACTGCCCTCCCATCTAGGCTGTCACATAACATTGAACAGAGTTCCATGTGCTATACAGTAGGTCCTTCTTGGTTATCCATTTTAAATATAGCAGTGTGTACATGACCATATCTATTTTTCTCTCTTCAAGGTTCTTACCAATTCAGCTGACTTTGTCAGTCAGCTGTCAAAAATGAAATGGAACAGTTTCAAACCAGTTTATCAAAAAAGACATAAAATATTCTCATATAGGTTTATATGGAGAAAATGAAGAAAAGAGTTACCACTTGTTAACTCCAAGAAAGGGGCTTTCTAAGAGCTTTAAAATGTACTTACATCAGCTTTACAAATATTTTTCATTCCAGTTGAGAAAACTGAGACTCAAAGAAATTGAGTTGCCTCCAAGCAGAATAAGGTTTCATGCAGAAACTCAGATAGTGAGTTAGATTCTTTAAACAATATGTTGGATTTCTGTGGGTTTTTAAATTTTTTTTTTTTTTTTTACTTGCAGAAATATTCTTTTTCTTTTTCCCTGGGCTTCTCTTTTTGGTGGCTACATTTTTACTTTCTGATGATTTTAGTCTATTTTTTGTGATATGATTTTAATCTATTTTTTCTTTACCTTAGATTTTTGGGGAAGAGAAATTCTCTGATCCAGTTTCATTTTTCCATCTAATGAAAGAATATCCTCAGAATTTTATATCTACTGCAGTATGATTATTTTTGAGTCCACAAAATTTCCTGATTTTATAAAGCCAATGCTGACCTCTGTAGAACAATTCCAAAGTTAATTAAGAAAGATCAGCAAAAATATCAAAGTACGGATAAGAGAAAAAATTCTTATATATATATAGCTTTACCAGAAAATGAACTGTATTATAAAGCAGCAATGGTATAAACACAGTAACAGGAAAGTTAAGTGATCAGAGTAATAGAGAAAATAAATCTCTGGGGAGTTCCCTGGCACTCCAGTGGTTACAACTCTGTGCTTTCACTGCTGTGGCCTGGGGTTCAATCCCTGGTCCAGGAACTAAGATTCCACGTGCTGCATGGTATAGGAAAAAAAAAAAAAAAAAACCAAAATCTCAGAAATTGTTATATAATCTGTAGTAATTAAGTTTGAAAGTAACATCTTAGATGTTAATATGGAAGAAAAAAGTTTCAATAAATGGTTACAATATAAATGCCTGGTAATCTAGACACAAATCAGTTTATATTCTCATCTCATAGATGAAAAAAAAATCCTAATGTACTATAAAAATAAATGTGAAAGATTTAAAACATAAAGAGAATTGATAATTCATAAGATCCATAGAAGAATGAAAATGGGCGAGGATTGGTTCTACACATTCAGTATTCTGGCATTAGAAGAAAATATAAAGAAAATGAGCTGGTGTTTGTAAAGATAAAGTTGACAAATGTTTGCACCATAGGAATATAGTTACCATCTGCATAAAAGTTTTATATGTACTTTTAAGAATTAAGGATATGTAAAAACATAATTCCCTAGTGGCTTAGATGGTAAAGAATCCTCCCTTAATTCCAGAGACCTGGGTTCAATCTCTGGGTTGGGAAGATCCACTAGAGAAGGAAAAGGCAACCCACTCCAGTATTCTTTCCTGGAAAATTCCATGGACAGAGGAGCCTGGTGGGCTGTAGTCCATGTAGTTACAAAGAGAGTCAGACATGACTGAGCATCTAACAAACAACACAAAAACATAATTCACAAGGACAATATACAACTAGTTAATGTTTTAAAATGAAATACAAATAAAAGAACTAAAAATAGCCAACAGAGCATATGAAAAGGCATTCTGGCCCACTAGTCTTTACAAATGGTTTAACAATGATGCTTAATATTTTAGCCTGTTTATATAAGCAGTTTTTTAAAAAATATTATGTGGTTTGTGCTACCACATATATTTCTTGAACTCTATCCCTAAAAATGTTTGTAAAACTTTTTTTTAATTATATCAAATAATAGAAACATACATTTTTATTCTCCCGGTGCTACCCTAGTTCTCTTCCTCTGTTCACAGATAAATCTCAGAAGAGGTTTCTATTTATTCTGTCTCCAAAACCTTTTTCTCCTATTTAAACTTAGTTGGTATACTCCAGTCTGGATTCTGCAGAATTAACTCTGCCAAACCAGCCCTCATTTTCCCTTAATATAAGATACCATGTTTTAAATGTATTTCTTCCTGAAACATTCTCTCATCACCATTTGTCTCCAGGTTGTCATCCTGTTGTGTTGCATTCCATTCCGGGGTTCTTTTCAGGCTCCTTTTTCTTTCTCTTCACTACATTAAAACATGAAGGTTTCTAAGCTTCAGTTTTTGGTCCTCCTCTTCGCTACTCTATTCCTAAAAGTCCTCATTCCTTTCTGGGCTTTCTGGAACCAGGATAAGCCAATTCCCAGGTTACCACTTCTAGCCATGCTGCTGCTGCTAAGTCGCTTCAGCTGTGTCCGACTCTGTGCGACCCCACAGATGGCAGCCCACCAGGCTCCGCCGTCCCTGGGATTCTCCAGGCAAGAACACTGGAGTGGGTTGCCATTGCCTTCTCCGGCCATAGCACTCTGCTAAGTTCTACAACTGTACATCCAGCGTCAAGTCGTAGATTCTTGAAACTGCATCCTCCAGTTTCTGGTGACAGGAGCTTTTTCTTTTGCCTATGGTGTTGTATGTAATGTAGTTGAAATGAATTAACAAATTGATTAATACTTTTATGTTTCCTTCTAGCAAAAAAGGAAGTTCCAAGAGGGCTGGCACTTCATTTTTTTCCTTCATCCTCACCTTTTAATCCTTCAAAGGCATAAAACCTGTGATTTAGATACATAACTTTAATGAAATGAATGAATGAAACTGCAATTCCACCCTTTAGTTTGTGAAATCAGTCTTAACATTAATTTAAGGGAAACAAATGCAAAAAGATTTGAAAGTAAAACTTTAAATAATAAATAATTTTAAAATAAAAAGATGAACACTTGTGTAATTAGCACAAAACAAAAATAATGAAATATAAGAGATATAGTAAAATAGATATTTAAGTATATAAGTACATTAGAAAGATTATCTGCAATTGTCTGGTGCCTGCTATGAACTAAATGCTTTTACTTATAGTTGTTTAATACTACCAATAAATGTTTTGACAAATTTAACCCATTAATTTTATGATGAAGGCAGAAAGAGGCTTTTGAAATTACTAACATGTGGGGGTATGATGAGTTGTATCCATCCATAGTAATTGTTTAAGAGCATACCTCTAATTCCTCAGCTCTTAGACTCTCTTGCAAGCTTGATAATAAAGAGAAGGATTTCATGATTTCTTGCTCTGACAACTTCCCAGGTATTGCAGCTCTGTTCTTTCTTTTCCAGAGAGAAACTGTTTCCTTGGAAGTGCTTTTTCACAACCATTCTGGAATTTTCCCAGTGAAGAATTCCTCCATGCTGGTCTCATTCCAACCAACCTCTTCTGCTGAACAGTTTGAAGATTTGCTGAAGCCTCTGATGGAACATAGCAGTGACCTGAGCCTTTTGGACCTTGCTGCCATCTGCCAATAACAACAGAAGACCATTGGAACCAGCTGAATGTCCATCTTTAGGGGACTAATCAAATAATGTAGGACTCATCCATTCAGTAGGAAACAATACAGCTATTTAAAAAGATAAAGAAGTTCTCTATAAATGACTAAGATCTCCAGGTTAAAAAAGATAGGTGCAGAACAGTGAGTATAGTATGTTATCTTCTATATAAAAACAAGGGAGAGTGTAATAAAAGAATATATCTATATTTTCATCAGTTAGCTTATACATAAAGAAACTAGAAGGATGTAAAAAACAGTAATAACTTCAAACCGTGGAAAATGTTGGAAGCAGTTGTCAAAGTACACATTTATTCATATACCCAAAGTTAAATTGACTAGTAATTTTTATGGAGAAGGCAATGGCACCCCACTCCAGTACTCTTGCCTGGAAAATCCCATGGACGGAGGAGCCTGGTGGGCTAAGGGTCAGACACAACTGAGCGACTTCACTTTCACTTTTCACTTTCATGCATTGGAGAAGGAAATGGCAACCCACTTCAGTGTTCTTGCCTGGAGAATCCCAGGGACTCAGGAGCCTGGTGGGGTGCCGTCTATGGGGTCGCACAGAGTCGGACACAACTGAAGCAACTTAGCAGCAGTAATTTTTAAAATATAAGTTAATCAACTATATTTGAATTTTTTAAAATGTAAATTTTTAAAATAACCATTAAGGGAAATATCAGTAGCGGGATACATATACACTCAAAGTGTCGACTTAAAAAAAGTACTTAAAAAGAGTTGCGAGTTAAGTTTTATTGGGGGCAAAATGAGGACTATAGCCCTGGAGATAGCATTTCAAATACTCTGGGAAGCTGCTCCAAAGAGGTAGAGGGAAGGTCGGTATATATGTGATTTCGGTGAAGAGATGGGTATATGCAATCAAGCACGTGTTTTTGCAGAAGATTTTGCTAGTCACGAGGGAACAGGTATCACCATGAAGGAATTTAGTGCTTTTCTAGATATGAGGAGATGCAAGAATTGTGCTCCTAAAATCTGCTCCTGAAAATATCTATCTGAAGACCTGTTCTGCCAGTTTTGCCAGAGCACGAGTGCCTCCTTTGGATCTCCACTCTGAATACCCATCAGGTGGTGTTGAAGGCCAGCAGCTACAACAGCAGGAATGATTTATTTAATCCTTGTAGGTAGATGGCAAGTGCCAATGGAAAGTGCCAATCTGTCGTTTTTCAAAACATCTCTGGTGACAATATTTTGGAAAAAAAACTTTGTATGTCTTCAAGCAGCATTCTAACGTTAGGATTTATCCCAAAACGGGAAGTTTTGTGCTCAGAGTCTGTAACACTGGAGAACAAGGAAGTATATATTCAGGAACAAATGACAATTGTCTATCCATTTAAAAACTTGTGAGTGGAAAACAAAAGCACGAAAAATTTACTGATAGAATTCTGCTGCATGGGAAAAATTCAGCCTATACTATTGACATAGCATGGTCATAATTTGGTATTTTAAGAGAAGCAAATGACCTGTTTTAAATGATTAAAATTTGAAAATATGTACCCAGAGTTATAAATGAACTGTCTATTAAATTGTGTGGGATAGGATTTTTTTGTTTTTTTGTTTTTTTTGGTTGAGGAGTTTGAGGGATCTTGGTTCTGCAGCCAGGGTTTGAACCCTGGCCACAGCAGTGAAAACGCCGAGTCCTAACCGCTGACCTGCCAGAACATTCCCAGTGTGGGATAAGAATTAACAAAGTTTTTTTTATAGAGGAAAACTAAAAGCATCTTCCCCCTAAGGAAGCCTTCTGCCAGGTTTCAGCTTCCAGAAAAGCTGCATTTCAGTTATCCAAAAGGGAGAAGCCAAGAAATGTAAATCTCGAAGTATTCATTTAGAGGAACAGCTCAGCTGCAGTGAAAGATTTATATTAAAAATAACATCTGCGCACCCATTCCTATTTAATAATACCACATACAAAGTACCCCGAAGACACCCCGCTGGCCCACCCAGCACAACCCTGCCGGACCCAAACCCCGCCTGCTCGAGGCACCGCCCACATCCTCCCATCCCCCACATGCCCGCCTACTGGCGAGGTCTGGCGGCTGCGCAGCCGCAGTAGCTGCCACGGCCGCTCCTAGCCCGGGGGATCCTGGGACGAGGCCTTTCCGGAAGGACCGGCTCGGCGTTGGGGCCTCGGCCCGTGTTCCAGGCCCAGGCTCGTGTTCCAGGTCCTTGCTCCAGGACGGGCCGGTAGCCGCGGCGACGCTCAAAGGGCGGCGGAGGGCGCGGCGGGCCGCTCTCTGAGGTGCCGGCCCTCGCCGTCGAGCGAGACGCCGGGCCGCAGGACGTGGCGGCACCTCCCCCTTGGCCCGGAGCAGAACTGCGGGAAGAAGAGCAGCGCAGGCCGGACCAAGTGAACCGGGTCACTTAACTGCCTCAGGTGATGAATCATCTACACAGTAGTCAGATTTGAGGTCCACAGCCCTCTGGGGCCAGCTGCAGAACAATTTTCAATGTGGGACTGTTGTGTTCTGAGGCGTGCTGCAGTGACAGTTTGCCCTTGATAAGGAAAGCGAACTCTCTTGCTCTTGGGACATCCTCGTTCCCTTTAAAGCTTTCCAGTCGTAACGTCTTTGTCCGGCATACATCTTTGTGCAAGAGGAAGGCGTTCACATGAAAGTGTCTCTTGGTAACGGTGAAATGGGCGTCTCCGCCCATTTACAGCCTTGCAAGGCAGGAACCACACGTTTTTTTACCAGCAATACTCACAGTTCGGTGGTATTGCAAGGTTTTGATCAACTTAGAATAGAAGGATTGCTTTGTGATGTGACTCTGGTACCAGGTGATGGAGATGAAATCTTCCCTGTTCATAGAGCTATGATGGCGTCCGCTAGTGATTACTTCAAGGCTATGTTCACAGGTGGAATGAAAGAACAGGATTTAATGTGCATTAAGCTTCACGGGGTGAACAAAGTTGGTCTGAAGAAAATTATTGATTTTATTTATACTGCAAAGCTTTCTCTTAATATGGACAATCTTCAGGACACTCTTGAAGCTGCCAGCTTTTTGCAAATCTTGCCTGTTTTAGACTTCTGTAAAGTGTTTCTTATTTCAGGAGTCTCTTTAGATAACTGTGTTGAAGTTGGACGGATTGCTAACACCTACAATCTTATAGAAGTAGATAAATATGTCAATAATTTCATTCTGAAGAATTTTCCTGCCTTACTGAGCACTGGAGAGTTTCTAAAACTCCCTTTTGAACGGCTTGCCTTTGTGCTTTCTAGCAATAGCCTTAAGCACTGTACTGAACTTGAGCTCTTTAAGGCTGCCTGTCGCTGGCTAAGGTTGGAAGATCCTCGGATGGATTATGCTGCAAAATTAATGAAGAATATTCGATTTCCACTGATGACACCACAGGATCTCATCAATTATGTGCAGACAGTAGATTTTATGAGAACAGACAATACGTGTGTGAATTTGCTTTTGGAAGCTAGCAATTACCAAATGATGCCGTATATGCAGCCAGTGATGCAGTCAGATAGAACCGCCATTCGATCTGATTCGACACACTTGGTTACCTTAGGAGGCGTTTTGAGGCAGCAGCTGGTTGTCAGTAAAGAACTACGGATGTATGATGAGAGGGCTCAAGAGTGGAGATCTTTAGCCCCCATGGATGCTCCTCGTTATCAGCACGGCATTGCTGTCATTGGAAACTTTCTTTATGTAGTTGGTGGTCAAAGTAATTATGATACAAAAGGAAAAACTGCTGTTGATACAGTTTTCAGATTTGATCCTCGATATAATAAATGGATGCAGGTTGCATCATTAAATGAAAAGCGCACATTTTTTCACTTGAGCGCCCTCAAAGGACATTTGTATGCTGTTGGTGGGCGAAGTGCAGCTGGTGAGCTGGCCACTGTAGAATGTTACAATCCAAGAATGAATGAGTGGAGCTATGTTGCGAAAATGAGTGAACCCCACTATGGCCATGCTGGAACAGTGTATGGAGGCTTAATGTATATTTCAGGAGGAATTACTCATGACACTTTCCAAAATGAGCTCATGTGTTTTGACCCTGATACAGACAAATGGACACAGAAGGCTCCAATGACTACAGTCAGAGGTCTGCATTGCATGTGTACAGTTGGAGACAAGCTCTATGTCATTGGTGGCAATCACTTCAGAGGAACAAGTGATTATGATGATGTTCTAAGCTGTGAATACTATTCGCCAACCCTTGACCAGTGGACACCAATTGCTGCCATGTTAAGAGGTCAAAGTGATGTTGGAGTTGCTGTCTTTGAAAATAAAATCTATGTTGTAGGTGGATATTCTTGGAATAATCGTTGTATGGTAGAAATTGTCCAGAAATATGACCCAGAAAAGGATGAGTGGCACAAAGTTTTTGACCTTCCAGAGTCACTTGGTGGCATTCGAGCTTGTACTCTCACAGTTTTTCCACCTGAAGAAAATCCTGGGTCACCTTCCAGAGAATCACCTCTTTCAGCACCTTCAGATCATTCTTAGGACCAAGGTGTAAAACCTTTGCAGTGCATCAAGGATGATCCCATAATTCCCCTTCAGTTGTATCTTCTTACAATGATTGGTACAGTTATTAGATTAAAAAGGTAATTGATGTTATTTGTATTGTTTGGCTTAGTATGTTTATCAAATGGTTAACAAATGTATTCTGCAAATGTATGTATTCAACATAGCTACTTTAACAAATGTAAAAAGCAGAAAAATGATAGATATCTTTTTGTGGTGTTGTGTAAGGTAAAGTGTAGGTGATTGAAGTAAATGTATAATTATGTTCATTATGCATCAAAGTTGAAAGTTTTCATCTTTGACTACAAAACATCAAAGGGAGGATGCCTGCTATAACCTAAAATAATAAACAAAAAAGGTCACCAAGCCTTATTAGCTGCTTCCCTCTTTTCATGGTTTGTGACATAGCTGCTGACTCACCAAATTGTGTGGGTACATTCAGAATATGTGACAATTCTTTGGCAGACTGGAGGAATATTAACTCAAAAAATAGTATAACCCCAAGTCAGGGTTTCATATCTCTTTCTGGGGAGAGGAAGAGAGAAAATACATTACCACACACATACATATGTATATACATGCATATACATATATAATTTTTAAATTGATTGGCACTTCAGCTATAGTAAAATTGTAAATTTAAACTCTTCTACGTAGCAGCTATTTCTGTTCAAATGGGAATTCACTACTAGAGAATAAATGTCTATGTAGTCTTACTGCAGTGATGTAGATAAGGACTTAAACATTAAATTATTAATAACAACCAAATACGTCATTTGACTGAATTGTTACTATAGATGAAACTTAACTTTTCCTGCTTGTATGTTGTTTTCTGTAGAGTTGCCTTTATACAGATTATTTAGCAGAGTTCAAGTCTCAGAGAATTGCTTTTGCTCAGTAAATTTAGACTCTGCTACTTTTCACCTTTGTGATCAGTAAAACTTATGAAAAAGACAAAAGCATGCTCAACAAAGCTGTAGGTTTTTAAGTTCAGTCTCTCAACTTAGTCATTCTGACATAACTATTTGATTGATTTGAGGTGGTTGCTGTGGTGCTGCTCCAGCCCATGTGCATCCTGAGCTTTGTGTGATCAGTCTTGAGGCTGTGATCTGAGCAAGTGGAAGATGTACTTTTGGCATCACATCAGAAAATGTCCTTTTGGCTATGTCTGAAGGACAGGACCAACTTCAGATTCCCTAAGAAGCCAGCCATAGAAAGCCTAGGACACTGTTGTCTTGCAGGCAGTACTAAAGTATATCTTCAGCCTCTTCAATACCAGAGGCATCCCTACTGGTTGAGAACGACAAGGGGAGACCTTAATGGGACCTTACCAGAAGTGGAATCATATGAGTCCTCTGAAGTGAGTGATTCTGAAGAATCTGAAGAGGTACTTCCCTGGAATAATTGCCTGCCTGAAGAAAAAATTTACATATATATTTATATCCCTGTCATAGTGTAAAGAGATTGTCATAGTGTAAATCAGAAACAACCTTGTTATTGACCATCTCAGGAACCAGAACGAAAGGAATTGGCTTCAAGGGATCTGAGCCTCACTGCCCTTTTCATTTTAATGCTTTAATGATTTCTGCATTGGCAGAAAATTTCATACTTCCTATTTTTTTTAATGACTCAATTTTTTATTACTAAATATAGCACATTTGAGTACATTTAGAAAATAGAAAAAGTAGAAATTATAATAACTTTGTGCATCAAATAAGCAAGAAAGAGCATCTCAGTTATTTCCTTAATTACTAATTAGGTTAAATATTTGCATTTTTCAGTAGCTGTGTTCCTCTTATAATCAAATGTTAATGTCCTTTGCTCTTGTAATACCTATTGGAGTTGCTTTCTTTTTCATATCAAGTTATAGCATCTCTTTATATAATAAATATAATTTAACTGGCATTTGCTTGCATTGACTTTTTTCTCTGTCTGTTAGAAGTTTACAAGACAGGGCATTCAGTTAATTTTTGAGATCAAATTTGTCCATCTTTTGTATTTTGACCTTTTGGGTATAATTTTGCCAAGTTTCCTTTATTTTTTATGTCATTTTGATATATTACTTTTTTGGTGCTAATTCTGACATGCTGAAATGGTACTGTTCTGCATAAGCTTTTCTCTTTTCTTTGTTGAGAAAAGGTTTCTGCCTTCTATTACATTTGACCCTGTTGTTTTGTAATTAAATATTATTTATCCAGGTAAGTTAACTGTTCCACCTATACCCCCTACCTCCAGCCTCACACATCCCACCTCTCATCCTTTTACTTTATAATTTTCTGCAGTTTACAGGTCTCTTGATAATCATAAAACAACTCACTGGTGCTTTGCTAATTAAATATATTAAATCTGGCATTCCTTCCTTACAGATATGGAAATTTTAGGTGACTGAAATGATTGGGGTGATACCTGTTTTAACAAGCTGATAGTTTTGGTTTTTTAAACAGAAAATTTAGACTGTAGAAAAATATTTCAAAGAGGATAAAAACTGTAAGCATATAAAACATTTTGTTAAATTTTAATTTCTTGTTTTAGTTTTTCTGATAGGGTCAAAAGTTGACTTTTGTTAAGTCTCCTGATTATAAAAATAATTTGTCTGTTACAGTAAGTTGTTTAGTCGCTAAGTTGTGTTTGATTCTTTGCGACCCTATGGACTGTAGCCCACCAGGCTCCTCTACCCGTGGGATTTCCCAGGCAAGAATACTGCAATGGGTGGCCGTTTCCTTCTCCAGAGGATCTTCCCAGTCCAGGGATCAAACCCACGTCTACTGCACTGGTAGGTGGATTCTTTACCACTGAGCCACCAGGGAAGCCCTATGTAAGTGTAAGTACAGGAAAATAAAAATGACCAGAAGGTATAAATTATCAATGATTCCACATTCAAAGGTAACATGTTAATACAAGATATATTGTGAATTTACCTATGTACAAAGTGAAAGTTGCTCAGTTGTGTCTGACTCTTTGCAACCTCATGGACTTACAGGTCATGGACTTGTCCAGGCCAGAATACTGGAGTGGGTAGCCAGCCGTTCCCTTTTCCAGGCGATCTTCCCAACCCAGGGGTCAAACCCAGGTCTCCTGCATAGCGGGTAGATTCCTTACCAGCTGAGCCACCAGGTAAGCCCAGGAATACTGGAGTAGGTAGCCTATCCCTTCTCCAGCAGATCTCCCCGATCCAGGAATCAAATCAGGGTCTCCTGCCTGCATTGCAGGGACTCTACAGACATTTGTCAAATATATTGCAAATATGCCAAACCTTAAGCTAAAATCTGGATGATGAAGTAAGTTCAACTTCCAGAGACACACACTGCTATTATTATGGCTTTCTCCAAGTTTTCTGAAATCTATATGTAATTAAATATATTTAAAAAATCTATATGTATTAGAAAGTAGTATATAAGATGTTTTTTCCTTAATTATCAAATGCATGTGCATTAAGAAAAACATTGCATTTATAAACCAGATTAATGTCCATACCTAATTTTTTTCCCATTTGCCTAGAGTAGTATTTCTGTACTTTACCTGCAAAGTAAACATATTTAATCATGTTCCAATTTTTCTGGTTTCTAATTAAAATCTTGTTCTGATTATAAAGATAAAATATACACCTTCAGAAAATTTCACTCAAAACTACCAAAACATACTATTGAGAATTCAAAGCAACATTCTGTCCACAGCTCAACTGAAAGACCTTAGGGTAAGTTAACCTCTCAAGGTTCATCTTCCAGTTTGTCCATGGGATGGATGGTACATGTTAATAAATGTATCTATATTAGAATTATAAGGAGATAATAATTCAAAGTGATTAGCATAAAACATATACAGAGAAGCATTAGGATAGTTATTACTAATTGACCTTGTACTACATCATGTTTTACTTTAATTTTGTCTTAATGATTTTCACAGATTCTTTTCTTTGAAAGTGTTAAATATCTATACCATATTTTATCCATGAATATGCTTTCATATATTTCCTTATGGGTTATATTTAAATATCTAACCCTAATTTTTTATCATAAATTAAGCAAGATTTAATACTCTTTCATAAAACTTTTTCCATCTCTATTGCCCTGTGATAAATTCTAAGTGAAATCTGAGTGAAATAGTGTAGGCTCTTTTACGCTTTTGAAAAATATTTCCAGGAGTGTGTGAATATGTGTTTTCACCAGAATGTGTTTAGTGACTATTTCAAAGGAAATCTTTGCAGTTCTGATTATTTACAGTTTGTACTTATATTTAATTATTGAAAACTGTGAATTTTTGTTTATTGAGCCTGTGCATTTTTTTTCATATGTGAATTATTTATTCCTTTCTATTGTTTTAAATGTTCTATTAGCTACAACGACTTTTCTCCTCAGTGTCATTTTTATGGGAACAGGGCTGTTCAATTTTTAAAATTCAGTTATAACTGGCATTTTATTATATTAGTTTCAGGCATACAACATAATGATTCGATGAAAGTGAAAGTGTTAGTCTCTTAGCCATTTCCTACTCTTTACAACCCCTTGGACTTTGGCCCACCAGGCTCCTCTATCCATGGAATTCTCCAGGCAAGAACACTGGAGCCATTTCCTTCTCTAGGGGATCTTCTGGACCCAGGGATTGAACCCAGGTCTCCTGCATTACAGGCAGATTCTCTATCATCTGAGCCATGAGGGAAGCCCAAAACATCACAGCTAGCAGAGGATGGTTATAGTATATATTATGAAATGATCACAAGCCTAATTAACTTCCATTACCACACATAGTTATACACTTTTTTCTTGTAATGAGAACTTTTATCATCTGTGCTCTTAGCAACTTTCAAATATTTAGTACAGTATTACTAATAGCCACCATGCTGAACATTATACTCTTGGGACTTATTTGTACCTTTGATCGCCATCTTCAATTTAATAGTCAAGTATGTCTGTCTTTTTTGTATTTTGACCTTTTAGTGATAATATTGTAGTTTTTGTCCATAGTTCTCATGTCACATTCCTTGTCCTTTATTTTATTGCTTTGTCAGTGCTTATTTTTAATGTGCTCAGGTAGCATTTACTGCTTGTTTCTTGTTCAAATAGCTTTTCTCTTTTCTGGTTGAAATGAAGATGAATTTTGAAAATTCTTTTATATTAAGAATATTATCTTATTCCCATCTTTTTTCTCTGAGTATATGTCTTACACAAGGTATTTCTTATATTGTAGTGAAATTAGTTTTTCCTTTGTCATTTTTTTTTTTTTTTTTTGGAGTATCTCCTAGTACTTTTATTTTATTTTTTAAATTTTATTTTTAAACTTTACAAAATGGTATTAGTTTTGCCAAATATCGAAATGAATCCACCACAGGTATACATGTGTTCCCCATCCTGAACCCTTCTCCCTCCTCCCTCCCCATACCATCCCTCTGGGTCGTCCCAGTGCACCAGCCCCAAGCATCCAGTATCATGCATGGAACCTGGACTGGTAACTCGTTTCATATATGATATTATACATGTTTCAATGCCATTCTCCCAAATCTTCCCACCCTCTCCCTCATTTTTTTAATGCTTTCTTTGCATAATTTTCCTCATCATGTGATGATGTAATTACCCTGGTATTTGATGTCATTGTTATGGATATGGCTTTTTAGCTTTTCACTAGTTTTCTGTTTCCAAGTTGTTATCCAGTTGTTTCACAACAACTTTTTGAATAATCTTTACTTTCTCACTGAATTTTTATGCTTTTTAAAATCATGTAGTAGAATCTTATTTATAATATGGGCACACTGGGGTCTTTTTCTTCAGTTATAGTGATCTTTTATTCACGTTGTCTTTGGCATGTAGATTGCTCTTTTGAATGGAATTTTGTTTTTATTGTGTTTGTTTCATAACTTAAAGCACTGGTTAATACTTTCAGCAGATTTTAGGTGTAATACAAGGCATTGTGCCTTGTAGGTAATTTTAACAGGGATAACTCTAGAATTAGAATTTAGAATTCCTTTGTTAAAGACAGATATTCTTGGTCTTGTTTTTGAAATATCTATCCTGCATTAACTGGTAGTCTTTAAAATGAGGGAATAATATTTGCATCACAAATACCAAAATTTATTGAGGGGGGCAACTTGTTTTCATACCAGATACTGAAAAAGAGTGTTTTTTGTTTTCCACTGTTGGATTAGAAAATACTCTCCTCGATCACTGACTATCAATTGGCATAGTTTAGAAAGCAGTTTGGCACGAGTAGTAAAAGATTGTCTTCCAACTTTCTCATATCTTTTGAACATTAAATGTATTTCCAAATTAGTAATAATAAATAAGCCCCCAAATGATAATCTCAGCATGATACTATTATTATTGATATTTCCTTTCTAATGTGACCCCCCTCAGACCTTCCATAAATACTTTTAAAAATGAATTTTTTGGAGTTTATCCTCCCTGATTTTGATACATTATATCTGTTGCTGGTATTCGCCGTTAAAGCATATATTTAAATGGTGGAGTGATGGTTAAAAAAGACTTAGATATTCACTAAAGATGATTGCATACACTGCAGAATTGTTGATGTTGTGGTCCTTAAATGTACTAATAATAGATCAGTCAGTTCAGTCGCTCAGTCGTGTCTGATTGTTTGCGACCCTGTGAATTGCAACACACCAGGCCTCCCTGTCCATCACCAATTCCCAGAGTTCACTCAGACTCAACATCCATCAAGTCAGTAATGCCATCCAGCCATCTAATCCTCTGTTGTCCCCTTCTCCTCCTGCCCCCAATCCCTCCCAGTATCAGGTCTTTTCCGATGAGTCAGCTCTTCACATGAGGTGGCCAGAGTACTGGAGTTTCAGCTTTAGCATCATTCCTTCCAAAGAATACCAAGGGCTGATCTCCTTTAGAATGGACTGGTTGGATCTCCTTGCAGTCCAAGGGACTCTCAAGAGTCTTCTCCAACACCACAGCTCAAAAGCATCAATTCTTCGGTGCTCAGCTTTCTTCACAATCCAACTCTCACATCCATACGTGACCACAGGAAAAACCATAGCCTTGACTAGATGGACCTTTGTTGGCAAAGTAATGTCTCTGCTTTTCAATATGCTGTCTAGATTGGTCATAACTTTTCTTCCAAGGAGTAAGCGTCTTTTAATTTCATGGCTGCAGTCACCATCTGCAGTGATTTTGGAGCCCAAAAAAATAAAGTCTGACAACTGTTTCCACTGTGTCCCCATCTATTTCCCATGAAGTGATGGGACCAGATGCCATGATCTTCGTTTTCTGAATGTTGAGCTTTAAGCCAACTTTTTCACTCTCCTCTTTCACTTTCATCAAGAGGCTTTTGAGTTCCTTTTCACTTTCTGCCATAAGGGTGGTGTCATCTGCATATCTGAGGTTATTGATATGTCTCCCGGCAATCTTGATTCCAGCTTGTGCTTCTTCCAGCCCAGCGTTTCTCATGATGTACTCTGCATAGAAGTTAAATAAGCACGGTGACAATAGACAGCCTTGACATCCTCCTTTTCCTATTTGGAACCAGTCTGTTGTTCCATGTCCAGTTCTAACTGTTGCTTCCTGACCTGCATATAGGTTTCTCAAGAGGCAGGTCAGGTGGCCTGGTATTCCCATCTCTTTCAAAATTTTCCACAGTTGATTGTGATCCACACAGTCGAAGGCTTTGACATAGTCAATAAGGCTGAAATAGATGCTTTTCTGGAACTCTTTTGCTTTTTCCATGATCCACTGGATGTTGGCAATTTGATCTCTGGTTCCTCTGCCTTTTCTAAAACCAGCTTGAACATCTGGAAGTTCACAGTTCATGTATTGCTGAAGCCTGGCTTAGAGAATTTTGAGCATTACTTTACTAGCATGTGAGATGAGTGCATTTGAGTGGTAGTTTGAGCATTCTTTGGCATTGCCTTTCTTTGGGATTGGAATGAAAACTGACCTTTTCCAGTTCTGTGGCCACTGCTGAGTTTTCCAAATTTGCTGACATAATGAGTGCAGCACTTTCACAGCATCATCTTTCAGGATTTGAAATAGCTCAACTGGAATTCCATCACCTCCACTAGCTTTGTTCATAGTGATGCTTTCTAAGGCCCACTTGACTTCACATTCCAGGATGTCTGGCTCTAGGTGAGTGATCACACTCTCGTGATTATCTGTGTCATGATCTTTTTTGTCCAGTTCTTCTGTGTATTCTTGCCACCTCTTCTTAATATCTTCTGCTTCTGTTAGTTCCATACCATTTCTGTCCTTTATCAAGCCCATCTTTGCATGAAATGTTCCCTTGGTATCTCTAATTTTCTTGAAGAGATCTCTACTCTTTCCCATTCTGTTATTTTCCTCTATTTCTTTGCATTGATCACTGAAGAAGGCTTTCTTACCTCTTCTTGCTATTTGGAACTCTGCATTCAGATGCTTCTGTCTTTCCTTTTCAACAAGAGTCTGAAATGCAGTACTTGGATGCAATCTCAAAAACAACAGTATGATCTCTGTTCATTTCCAAGGCAAATCATTCAATTTCACAGTAATCCAAGTCTATGCCCCAACCAGTAACACTGAAGAAGCTGAAGTTGAACAGTTCTATGAAGACCTACAAGACCTTTTAGAACTAACACCCAAAAAAGATGTCCTTTTCATTATAGGGGACTGGAATGCAGAAGTAGGAAGTCAAACACCTGGAGTAACAAGCAAATTTGGCCTTGGAATATGGAATGAAGCAGGGCAAAGACTAGTAGAGTTTTGCCAAGAAAATGCACTGGTCATGGCAAACACCCTCTTCCAACAACACAAGATAAGACTCTACACATGGACATCACCAGATGGTCAACACCGAAATCAGATTGATTATATTCTTTTCAGCCAAAGATGGAGAAGCTCTATGCTGCTACTGCTGCTGTGTCACTTCAGTCGTGTCCAACTCTGTGCGACTCCATAGACGGCAGCCCACCAGGCTCCCCCATCCCTGGGATTCTCCAGGCAAGAACACTGGAGTGGGTTGCCATTTCCTTCTCCAATGCATGAAAGTAAAAACTGAAAGTGAAGTCGCTCAGTCATGTCCGACTCTTAGCGACCTCATGAACTGCAGCCTACCAGGCTCCTCGTCCATGGGATTTTCCAGGCAAGAGTACTCGAGTGGGGTGGGAGAATCTCTATACAGTCAACAAAAACAAGACCAGGAGCTGACTGTGGTTCAGATCATGAACTCCTTATTGCCAAATTCAGACTTAAATTGAAGAAAATAAGGAAAACCACTAGACCATTCAGGTATGACCTAAATCATATCCCTTATGATTATACAGTGGAAGTAAGAAATAGATTTAAGGGACTAGATCTGATAGACAGAGTGCCTGATGAACTATGGACGGAGGTTTGTGACATTGTATAGGAGACAGGGATTAAGACCATCCCCATGGAAAAGGAATGCAAAAAAGCAAAATGGCTGTCTGAGGAGGCCTTACAAATAGCTGTGAAAAGAAGAGAAGTGAAAAGCAAAGGAGAAAAGGAAAGATATAAGCATCTGAATGCAGAGTTCCAAGGAATAGCAAGAAGAGATAAGAAAGCCTTCCTCAGCAATCAATGCAAAGAATAAAAGATAGTTCCTCTATTTTCTTGGTAACAGTTTTGAACAACCATTTTCCGGGGGTTTTGATGTTATTCTGCCATCTACTGGTTGAAATTTTAAATCCTTATGTAGATAGATGACAGAATATGTAGGCTTTTTTAAAAAACAGTAATGAGTGTATATGAAAGTTCAGAGTCTTCAGGTCATACTTAAATAAATGAATACGAAATCCCTATGGTAACCTTGGTGTACAGAGAGGGTCAGATAATCAGAGAATACATATTTCCCCACCCCCTCCATGGTCTCATTAAAATTTTTTTCGATTGAAATATAGTTGATGCTATTATATAAGGTGTACACAATTTTAAAGGTTCAGTTCAGTCGCTCAGTTGTGTCTGACTATTTGCGACCCCATGAATCGCAGCACGCCAGGCCTCCCTGTCCATCACCAGCTCCCTGAGTTCACTCAAACTCACGTCTATGGAGTCGGTGATGCCATCCAGCCATCTCATCCTCTGTCGTCCCCTTCTCCTCCTGCCCCCAATCCCTCTCAGCATCAGAGTCTTTTCCAAAGAGTCAAGTCTTCACGTGAGGTGGTGAAGTATTGGAGTATTGGAGTTTCAGCTTTAGCATCATTCCCTCCAAAGAAATCCCAGGACTCATCTCCTTCAGAATGGACTGGTTGGATCTCATTGCAGTCCAAGGGACTCTCAAGAGTCTTCTCCAACACCACAGTTCAAAAGCATCAATTCTTCGGCACTCAGCTTTCTTCACAGTCCAACTCTCACATCCATACATGACTACTGGAAAAACCATAGCCTTGACTAGATGGACCTTTGTTGGCAAAGTAATGTCTCTGCCCTTGAATATGCTATCTAGGTTGGTCATAACTTTCCTTCCAAGGAGTTAGTGTCTTAATTTCATGGCTGCAATCACCATCTGGTGTACTCCATTTAGTTATATAAAATATTGCCCATATTCCCTGCATTGTATGTCCTTGTGGCTTCTTTATACATAATAGTTTGTACCTAGCCTTTAATCCCCTATCCCTTGTATTACCCCTTCCCCCTTCCCTCTCCCCACTGGTAACCACTAGTTTGTCTTCAGTATCTGTGAGTCTGCTTTTTTTGTGTTATATTCTCTAGTTTGTTGTGTTTGTTAGATTCCACGTGTAAGTGATATACACTCTGTCTGACTTCACTTAGCATAATGCCATCCAAGTCCATCCATGTTGCTGTAAATGGCAACATTTTCATTGTTTTTATTGGCTGAGCAGTATTCCATTATATATAGATATCACATCTTTATCCATTCAACCCTTGATGGACTTAGGTTGTTTCCATATCTTGTCAGTCATAAAACTGCTATCTACATTGGGATGCATATATTATCTTTTTGAATTGATGTTTTTGTTTTTTCTGGATATGTAATGCTGGGTCATATGATAATTCTATTCGTAGTTTCTTGCATTTTGTAGTATTTTGAGAAACCTCCATACTGTTTTTTCCTGTGGCTGCACCCATTTACATTCCCACCAACAGTGTACAAGGATTCCATTTTTTTCCACATCCTCACCAACATTTGTTATTTGTATTCTTTTTAATGATAGCCATTCTGACAGGGTTGAGGTGACATTTCATTTTGGCTTTGATTTCCTTTTCCCTGATAATTAGCAATGTTGAATATCTTTTCTTGTGCCTGTTAGCCATCTGCATTTCCTATTTAGGAAAAATATCTGTTCAGTTCTGCCCATTTTTTAATCAGGCTGTTTTTTGATGCCAAGTTTTATGAACTGTTTATGTATGTTGAATATTAACCCCTTATAGGCCTTAAGGGGTTAAGGAATTAACCCCAAATCATTTGTAAATATCTTCTACCAATCAGTAGGTTGTCTTTTCATTTTGTTGATGGTTTCCTTTGCTGTGCTAAATCTTTTAAGTTTTATTAGGTCACATTTGTTTGTTTTTCCTTTTATTTATTTTGTTTTAGGAGACAGATAAAATACTGCTACAATTTATGTCAAAGGGTATTCTGCCAGTGTTTTCCTCTAGGAACTTTATACATTTAGGTCTTTAATCCACTTTGAGTTTATTTTTGTATATGATGTTAGAGAATGTTCTAATTTTGTTTTTTTATGCATAGCTGTCCAGTTTTTCCCACTCCGCTTACTGAAAAGACTGTCTTTTTGCTAATGTATATTCTTGCCTCTTTTATCAGATTAATTGACTGTAAGTACTTCAGTTTATTTCTGGGCTCTCAATACTTTTCCATTGATCCATGTGTCTTGTTTTTGTGCCAGTACTATTCTATTTTGATTACTGGAGGTTTGTAATACACTGTGAAGTCAGGGAACATAATTCCTCTAACTCCATTCTTCTTTCTCAAGATTGTTTTGGCTGTTTGGGGTCTTTTGTTTTCATACAGGTTTTAAAATTATTTGTTGTAGGTCTGAAAAATGCCCTTGGTATTTTGATAGCGATCACACTGAATTGTAGATTCCCTTGGATAGTTTGGTCATTCCAACAGTATTAAATCATCCAGTCTAAGAACACGGTACCATCTTTCCATCTGTGGGTCTTCAGTTTCTTTCACCAGTGTCTTATTAATAAGTTTCTGAGTACAGATCTTTTACCTCCTTAGATAGGTTTCAGTTCAGTCCAGTTGCTCAGTTGTGTCCGACTCTTTGCGACTCCATGAATCGCAGCACGCCAGGCCTCCCTGTCTATCACCAACTCCCGGAGTTCACTCAATCTCAGGTCCATCAAGTCAGTGATTCCATCCAGCCATCTCATCCTCTGTCCTCCCCTTCTCCTCCTGCCCCCAATCCCTCCCAGTATCAGAGTCTTTTCCAGTGAGTCAACTCTTCGCATGAGGTGGCCAAACTACTGGAGTTTCAGCTTTAGCATCATTCCCTCCAAAGAAATCCCAGGGCTCATCTCCTTCAGAATGGACTGGTTGGATCTCCTTGCAGTTCAAGGGACTCTCAAGAGTCTTCTCCAACACCACAGCTCAAAAGCATCAATTCTTTGGCACTCAGCTTTCTTCACAGTCCAACTCTCACATTCATACATGACCACAGGAAAAACCATAGCCTTGACTAGATGGACCTTTGTTGGCAAAGCAATGTCTCTGCTTTTCAATATGCTGTCTAGGTTTGTCATAACTTTTCTTCCAAGGAACAAGTGTCTTTTAATTTCATGGCTGCTGTCACCATCTGCACTGATTTTGGAGCCCCCCCAAAAAAAGTCTGACACTGTTTCCACTGTTTCCCCATCTATTTCCCATGAAGTGATGGGACCAGATGCCATGATCTTCGTTTTCTGAATGTTGAGTTTTAAGCCAACTTTTTCACTCTCCTCTTTCACCTTCATCAAGAGGCTTTTTAGTTCCTCTTCACTTTCTGCCATAAGAGTGGTGTCATCTGCATATCTGAGGTTATTGATATTTCTCCCGGCAATCTTGATTTCAGTTTGTGCTTCTTCCAGCCCAGCATTTCTCATGATGTACTCTGCATAGATAAGTTTATTCCTAGGTATTTTATTTGTTTTGATATGGTAAATGGGATTGTTCCCTAAGTTTGTTGTTCTTATAGTTCATTGTTAGTATACAGAAATGCAAGAGGTTTCTGTGTATTAATTTTGTATCCTGCAGCTTTACCAAATTCATTGATTAGCTCTAATAGTTTTCGGTGGCATCTTTAGGATCTATGAATAGTATTGTGTCATCTGCCAACAGTGACAATTTCAATTCTTTTCCAATTCAGGTTCCTTTTATTTCTTTTTCTTTTGCTGTGGCTAGGACTTCCAAGACTGTTAAATAAAAACAGTAAGAGTGGGCATCCTTGTTTTGTTTCTTCTGATCTTAGAGGAAATTCTTTTAGCTTCTCACCATTGAGTATGATGTTAGACGTCAGTTTGGCATATATGGCTTGTATTATCTTATGTTCCCTCTGTGCATTTTCTGGAGAGTTTTTTTGTTTTGTTTTGTTTTTTTCATAAATGGATGTGAATTTTGTCAAAAGATTTTACTATCTCTACTAAGATGATCATATGGTTTTAATTCTTCAGTTTTTTTAATGTGGTATATCACATTGATTTGTGGGTATCGGAAAGTCCTTGCATCTCTGAGATAAAATCCTACTTGATCATGGTGAATGATCCTTTTACTGTATTGGATTCAGTTTGCTAGTATTTTTTGAATATTTTTGCAACTATGTTCATCAGTAATACTGGCCTGTAATTTTATTTTTCTGTGGTGTCTTTCTTTGGTTTTGGTATCAGGGTAATGCTGGCTCCATAGAATGAATATGGAAATGTTCCTCTGAAATTTTTGAGAATAGTTTGAGGATAGGTGTTAACTCTTCAGATGTTTGGTAGAGTTCACCTGTGAAGCCACCTGGTCCTGGACTTTTTTGTTTGTTGTGAATTTTTAAAATTATTAGCTTAATTTCACTACTGGTAATTGGTCCGTTCATATTTTCTCTTTCTCCCTGATTTGGTCTTGGGATATGGTACTCTTATAAGAATTTGTCCATTTCTTCTAGCATTTCTTCTAGGTTGTCCATTTTACTGGCATATAGTTTGTAGCTGTCTCTTAAGATCCTTTGTATTTCTGTGGTCTGGGTTGTAACATCTCGTTTTTCATTTCTCAGTTTATTGATTTAACCGCCGCGCCACCCCCCCCTTTTTCTTAATGAGGCTGGCTAAAGTTTTTCAGTCTTGTTTATTCAAAGAACCAACTCAGTTTCATTGGTCTTTCCTTTGTTTTTTAGTCTTTATTTCTACTCTGATCTTTTGCTTCTACTAACATTGGGTTTTTGTTCTTCCTCTAATTCCGTTAGGTGTAAAGTTAGGTTGTTAAGATTTTTCTGTTTCCTGAGGTAAGTTTGTATTGCTGTAAATTTCCCTGTTAAAACTGCTTTTACTTCATCTCATAGGTTTTGGAGTATCATGTTTTCATTTTCATTTACCTTTAAATATATATTTTTTTAATTTCCTCTTTGATTTCTTCAATGATCCACTGGTTGTTTAGAGTGTCTTGTTTAGCTTCCACAAGCTTTGTTTGTGTGTTTGTGCTTTTTTGCAGTTGACCTCTAGTCTCATTTTGTCTAATAAGTATTGCTACTCTAGCTTTCTTCTGACTTCCACTTGCATGGAATAACTTTATCCATCCCCCCACTTTGACTGTGTGTCTGTAGATCTGAATGAAGTCTCTTATAGGCAGCATATATGTACAGGTCTTATTGTGTCCATTCAGCCACTGTATGTCTTTTGATTGGAGCATTTAGTCCATTTGCATTTAAGATTATTATCAACATGATATCCTTATTGCCATTTTGTTAATTGTTGGGGAGTTTTGTATGTCTTTTTTTCCCTTTTGTTTTCATGATTTGATGATCTTAAATGTTGTTTGGTTTTCCGTTTTGTGTGTGCATTATGGATGTTTAATTTTGTGGTTCCCATGAGGTTTGTATATAGCAATTTATATATTATAGCAGCCCCCAGGTGACTCAGCAGTAAAAAGCCTGCCTGCCAAGGCCAGAGACACAAGAGACCCAGGTTTGATCCCTGGGTCAGAAAGACCCCCTGGAGGAGGAAATGGCAACCCCCTCCAGTATTCTTGCCTGGAGAATCCCATGGACAGAGGAGCCTGGTGGGCTACAGTTCATGGGATCCCAAAGAGTCAGACATGACTCTTTTATATAGCAATCTATATATTATATACATACATGATTATTTTGAGTTGCTGGTCTCTATTTCAAATGCATTGTACTTTCCTCCTCTCAGTTACTGTTTTTGGTATGTTTTATATAGTTATTTTGTGTATCCCTTAACTGCTTATTTGTAGATACAGATGATTTGACTACCTTTGTCTTTTAACATTCCTACTAGCTTTGTGCTTGGATGATTTTCTACATTTACTGCATGCTTGCCTTTACTAGTGAGCTTTTTCATTGCATAATTTTGTTTCTAGTTGTGGCATTTATTGTGTGTTTTTTGGCATAGAAAAGTTTCTTTATTGTTCGTAAAGCTGGTTTGGTGGTGCTGTATTCTTTCAGCTTTTGCTCATCCATGATGCTTCACCAAATCTGAAGGAGAGCCTTGCTGTGTATTCTTGGTTGGAGCTTGTTCCCTTTCATCACTTTAAATATATTGTGCCACTCCCTTCTGGCCTGCAGAATTTCTGCTGAAAAATTACCTGACAGTCTTAGGGGATTCCCTTGTATGTTTATTGTTTTTCTCTTACTGCTGTTAATATTCTCTTTAATTTTTCTCATTTAAATTACAATGTCTTGGTGTTAATCCTCTCTGGGACTCTGCTTCCTGAACTTACATGACTGTTTCCATCCCCAGGTTAGGGAAGTTTTCAATTAGGATGTCTTCAAATATGTTCTCAGCTCCTTGTTCCCCTCTCCTCATTCTGGGACCCCTATGATGCAAATAATTAGTGTGCTTATTGTAGTCCTAGAGGTCTCCAGCTCACTGGTTCATTTCTCTGTGTCACTTGGTCTGTTTTTGATTCCTTCATGTATATTTTCCATTTCAGTTATTATGTTCTTTATATTTATTCTTACTGTTAAAAAATTTCTAACTTCTCTGTGCATTCATTCTTCTCCCAAATTCTTTGATCATCTTTACCATCATTACCCTGAACTCTCCTTGGTTAAGCTGTATATCTACTTCATTCTTCCTTCGTCTGGAACATATTTCTCATTTTGTCTGTTCCTTGCAGAAGTGGCCTTCTCTAGGAGACATCTTATGCATTCTAGCAGTGCAGTCCCCTCTCATTTCCTATGCTATATGCTCTAGGCATTCCCCTCCACCCCCCACAAGGGTGGTGTGGGTCCTTGATTCTGGCAGGCGGGCTATGTGGGGAGTCTGGTAAGCTTAGTTAGCTCCTATTATGGTTGGTTGCCATGCCTTGCCTGGTTCACAGGCTGCCAGCTGCTAGTTGATGGGGCCTTGTCTCTTTTCAGGACCCCAGGGGCTGCAGGGCTAGTGCTGGCTCACTGGTAAGCGGAGCCAAGGTCCAGAAGACTGGGGCTGTTGCCTGCCCACTGGTGATGGGCTTCATGCCAGGTCTCAGGGTAGGTCCTCAAATTAGTTCCAGACTACTGGCAGGCAAAGCCAGATCCTGGAGTCAGGCTGCAGGGCCCAGAGATCCCAGAGCTGGTGTCATGGGGGATGGGGGTGTGGTTCCTGACACAGTTGGGTATGCGGTGTCCCTAAGCTTGTTTTGACATGCTGGTGGGCAGGGCCAGGGCCCAGCTTGTCCCAGGGCATGGTGTGGCTAGCTGTGGGTAGGCTGGGTCCACTGGCTGCAAGATTGTGGTTTTGAGTCTGAGGTCTGGTACCCCTCTCCCCCACCTCCCCTTATACAACCTGTCCACTGTAATCCTACCTAGTAAGTTGTATGGCCTGAGGTATCCCAGCACTGGCCCCTAACAGCTGTTGGGTGGGGCCAGGTCTTGGCACTGATGAGCTAGAGAGAGGATCCCACAACAGTGCCTGCCCATCCAGTGTCCATGTGGTAGAAGGAACTCCCAAGTATGGCTGCTGCTGATGCCTGTGTCCCCAGGGTCAGCTGCAGCCACCCACTCCGCTACCTCTCTGAGAGACTCCCTAAGACCAACAGGTAGGTCTGGCCCAAGGTCCTGTCAATTTTCTGCGTTTACCCTGGGTCTCATTGCAGAGAGATTGTGTGCCCTTTAAAAGGGGAGTCAATTTTGTGAGTCCCAAAGGACTGGGAGAAATAAGCCCCACTGACCTTCAAAGCCAAATGCTCTGGGGACTCAACTTCTTGGTGCAGGACCCTCAGGCTGAGGAGCCCAACGTAGGGCTCAAAACTTACTCCTATGAGAGAACCTGTGCAATAGAACTGTACCAGTTTGTGGGTCTCCCATCCCAGGAGGGGCGGTATGGAACATGACTATATCCGAGTCTGCCCCTCCTTCCCAGTCACACTGTAGTTTCTTTTTTATGTCTTTAGTTGTAGAAGATCTCTTCTGGTTGGTTCTGGTCTTTTTCATTGACCAGGTTGTTCTGCAGGTAGCTGATTTTGGCATGCTCGTAAGACAAGGTCTGTCTACTCCACCTTCTTGGCTGTAGCACAAAAATACAGATTTAAATTGCCTTGGCTTTTATCTTATTGATAAATTCATATAACTTGAGTTTGATACAATTCTGAAACATATCATCTGGATTTTGAGTATTCACACCCATTACTATGTGGCTTTTTTTTTTTAAAAAAATGAAGCTTCAGCTTATAAAGTATCACATTAAGAGTAAATCTTTTAATTGCAGAAAGGATTTAATGTGCAAATATCCAGGTATAAGTAAACTTGGTAAACTTATACTATCATAAGGGCTTTTTATATTGCTTTGCCCATGCAGATGCTAGGATCAGGTCACTGCTCTAGCCACAAAGCTTTCATCCAGCCCAGACAGCAACATGTACATAAGAACTCATGTGTGATAGAGAGTGGCTTCTGGACCAACTGATCCAAATTCTTTTTAGTACCATCCCTGGGCTCCAAGGGAGAAGGCAGTGGCACCCCACTCCAGTACTCTTGCCTGGAGAATCCCATGGATGGAGGAGCCTGGTAGGCTGGAGTCCACGGGGTCGCTAAGAGTCGGACACGACTGAGCGACTTCACTTTCACTTTTCACTTTCATGCATTGGAGAAGGAAATGGCAACCCACTCCAGTATTCTTGCCTGGAGAATCCCAGGGACTGCGGAGCCTGGTGGGCTGCTGTCCACGGGGTCGCACGGAGTTGGACACGACTGAAGCGACTTAGCAGCAGCAGCTGGGCTCCAAGAAAGCCTATTTTTTGGCTAGGGAACTACCCACTTCCCAGGTGGCACTAGTGGTAAAGAACTCACCTGTCAATGCAGGAGAGGAGTGTTTGATCTTCCTGGGTCAGGAAGATTCCCTGGAGGAGGGTGTGCCAGTCCACTCCAAAACTCTTGCCTAGGGAATCCCATGGACAGAGGAGTCTGGCGGGCTACAGTCCATAGGGTCCCAAAGAGTTGGACATGGAACAACAGACTGGTTCCAAATTGGGAAAGCAGTACGTCAAGCCTGTGTATTGTCACTCTGCTTATTTAAACTATGCAGAGTACATCATGTGAAATGCTGGGCTGGATGAAGCACAAGCTGGAATCAAGATTGCCAGGAGAAATATCAATAACCTCAGATATGCAGATGACACCACCCTTATGGCAGAAAGTGAAAAGGAACCAAAGAGCCTCTTGATGAAAGAGGGGAGTGAAAAAGTTGGCTTAAAAGTCAACATTCAGAAACTAAGATCATGGCATCTGGTTCCATCACTTCATGGCAAAGAGATGCGGAAACAGTGACAGACTTTATTTTGGGGGGCTCCAAAATCACTGCAGATGGTGACTGCAGCCATGAAATTAAAAGACACTTGCTCCTTGGAAGAAAAGCTATGACCAACCTAGACAGCATATTAAAAAGCAGAGGCATTACTTTGCCAACAAAGGTCCGTATGGTCAAAGCTGTGGTTTTTCCAGTAGTTATTTATGAATGTGAGAATTGGACTATAAAGAAAGCTGAGCACCAAAGAATTGATGCTTTTGAACTGCGGTGTTGGACAAGACTCTTGAGAGTCCCTTGGACTGCAAGGAGATCCAACCAGTCCATCCTAAAGGAAGTCAGTTCTGAATATTCATTGGAGGGACTGATTCTGAAGCTGAAACTCCAATACTTTGGCCACCTGATGCAAAGAACTGACTCATTGGAAAAGACCCTGGTGCAGGGAAAGATTGAAGGTGGGAGGAAAAGGGGGACGACAGAGGATGGTTGGCATGGCATCACTGACTCAATGGACATGAGTTTGAGTAGGCTCCAGGAATTGGTGATGGACAGGGAAGCCTGGCATGCTGCAGTCCATGGGGTCACAGAGTCGGACATGACTGAATGACTGAAGTGACTTAGCATACACGCAGGGAACTATCCATTTCATTTGTCTCCAAAACATTGTCTCAGAGCAAAATGTTCTAGTACTGAGCATTCTCTCCCTCAAGTGACCTCTTAATTATGCCTCCTGAAGGCTGTCAAGAATGCACTTAGCTCATAGATCTTTGCGAGATATAAGCTTGTCCTCCTGTTCTATTTAATACAGTATTAGAACAAGATGAATATAAAGCTGCTGGTGGCAGTTAAAGTCTGTTACCTGAGCTCAGTTGTTTCACTGTATATACAGGCCCTTCTCAGTTTTAAGTTCACGTAGTATTTCTAGCTCTTTACTAGTCCGTCTTCCAGAAGGCTCTGACTATAGTGGTAGTTTCTCATTCTTTGCCTCATTTCACCCAACAGCCTATCAGCAGACTCTATGTGTGTGAGTGAGGGACAGGTCTAATTTCTACTGACTGAACTTTTATTGAGAAGGACTGTTTATCACTTAGAAGCCAACACATTCCAGTCAGGGATTAGTGATCAATAAAACACATTTCTTCATACTAAGCAGAGTGTTTGGTTATTGAGCTCTCCATCCTTCTCCTGATAACACTGTTCACAAACCTTCCATGTATGCTCAAAGGTATCACTTACACTCGGAGAATGGGAAAAAAGGGTTTTCTGACCTTCCAAGCTGACTTTCCATTAGTGAAATAACCTGTGCCCTCAACTTTTCCTACTTTACCTGTAAGGGGAAAGGGTTATGGATTCCACTTAAATTGTCCACTTAGTTTACTTCTCCGGTATTAGTATCTGCACTTCTCATTCACCCTCACCACTTACCTCGTAGTACAATCTCTTACCAGCCATGTGCAACAGCTTCTTTATGTGTAAACTGAGCTGAGAAGTGTCTCCTCTTGGCCCCCAAACTGAGTTCCAGAAATGTGTTTTTACATATCCTCCTGGGCACTTGCATCTGGTCAAAGCTCCCAGTAGACAACCTGCCTGTTTGGAGTATCTACTGGGACACCATAGAGAATCCCTATCAAGACCTAAGCAGCAATCAGGATTGTAACTTTTGAGAATGACATAAGTCTGCTGATGCCTTGGTCCTGTGCAGAGGTGTTAGCAGCAAGGGGACTTGTTCAGGACAGTGACAGAGCTAGAATCATCTTACTGTTGTTTAGTCGCTAAGTCATGTCTGACTCTTTTGTGACCCCCATGGACTGTAGCCCAGCATGCTTCTCTGTCCATGGGATTTCCCAGGCAAGAATACTGGAGTGGCTTGCTATTTCCTTCTCCAGGGCATTACTGCACTAACCAGTCTTGAACTACAAACAAGTCACCAGCTGGATGTTTTCTTTTTAAAAGTCAGTAAAACTGACCATTCTTCTGTCCATAATCTCACTTCCCTGGGGTAGTTAATACTTCACAGATGTTGCTAGACCAAAACCATTCTGTTTGGAGAGATGTGCAGATGACTGCAGAAGGTGGTGGTATCAGGCACAAGAAAAACGCACACCCTGCTGCTCCTATGCACCATCCCTGCCAAAAGTGATTAGTTTTCCTCTAGTATCCTTTACTAGGGCTTCCCTGGTGGCTCAGCGAGAAAGAATCTGCCTGTGAAATAAGAGATGCAGGTTCGATTCCTGGGTTGGAAAGACCCCTGGAGAAAGAAATGGTAACCCACTCCAGTATTCTTTGCCTAGGAAACCCCATAGACAGAGGAGCCTGGCAAGCTGTAGTCCCCAGGGTCACAAAAGAGTTGGACATGACTTAGTGACTAAACGACAGCAGCAATCTTACTGTTTCACCATCCGACTTCTGTCTTTCAGAAGAGCAGGGTCAAAAGAAAAATCTCCACACTACTCCCGTTTAACTCTTAGGAGTAGCCTTCATCCATCCCTGAGGAATGACTACACCCCAGACCTTATCTCTACTACACTGTCCACAGTTCTCTTCTACTCAAGCTGACTTATAAAAACTGCTTTTATTAATACCAAGAATATAATGCTGAGAAACACTGTTCTCTCACATCATAGATTTATTATGTTTGTCCCATACATTTCTAATCATCTTGAAGGATCTGAGCCACTTTGGTACAACAGAGAAACATCCTGATTCCCAAACCAGATGCAAAGCTTCATATAGTGAGTGGGTTTTCATACACTGCCTTCCTTATCTATCTATTACATTTTCCAGGGAAAAACAGAAACAGGTTTCTCTTTAATCCCTTTGCATTGGGGGACAAAAGGTGATCTTCCTAACATTTCTAAAGAAATGTGGCAAACAACACAACCCTCTCAGCTTTAGAGTGATCGTAAGAAAGCAGCAAGGACTACCTAAGCTCCACTGTGTTCCTAGGACTTCCAGAAAAATAGCTCATGTGAGCTCAAACATTTTGACCCTGAACTGACACCCTCCTCCCTGACTTCCTTAGAATCATGTCATCCAAACTCAAACCCTGGACAGATCCCCTTCCCACTTCTTCCTCCTGAGCCTCCTCACACTTCTTCACAGAGAGGACTCTCACTGCAAAAAAAAAAAAAAGAAAAGAAACCCTGACTTGGTTTAACTATAGAGCTGTTTCTAGGGGTCTGTAGCTGCTGGGCTTCATACCACCACCAGGAAAGGAGAGCGTGCAGAACTAGCAGTCTTCCAGCCCCATCTGTTCCCTGAGTGGTCAGAGAGAAGAAAATTTGGTGCTAATTTTTTCTGGGGAGGGGGGTGGTGTGAGGGTGGAACATGGCCTCTTCTATTTTATGCATATAAGCAACGTTTTATGTGTGTTAGTAACATTTTTAACTATGCAAAAAAAATCTGAAGAATTTGAGAAAAGCTCTATTTCCTTCAACTAATAGGTTAAGAAAAAAGGACTGGAGGTTTAGATGTGTCCTTAACATTCTCATAGCCACAGTATAGATAGATTGTACATTAAACGTTCAGCATTGTGAACACATCTTTACCCAAGTCCCTTGAAAGAATATCATCAAAAGCACTGGTTTTGAAACTTTGAGAAGATAAAAGATTTCATAGTCTCCACTTCAAAGAGCATAAGTTGTAAAACCACAGAGCAAAAGACTGACAGATTTAATCTTCCAAGGATACCAACAATGCTAATTGCCATCCCACAGGCTCCTTGGAAACTTTGCCATTTCTCACCAAATTGAATCCACTTCACTCTTTAAATGTGAGAATGCTTCTGTTGCATTGTACCTCCTGCTTGCTCAGTTGCTTCTATCGTGTTCAACTCTTACTGACCACCAATTCTTGTATGTGCACAAACACAGAATGATCAATGGCTAAATGGAAAGCGAATCTTAAGCAAAATACTGCAGCAATACCCAGTGGAATGCAGGCAATCTCACCTATTTGAGGGAGGAAGATACTATTACTCTGAGAATTTCCATCAGATTGGCTCATCAGTTACTAAGGAAACCAGCAGCATGGGGCCCTTCCTTTAAACAACTCAAGTTACCGCCATCGCCAGGGCTAATATTTACCTTTTAGGAACTAGCAGATGGGGAGCCCTTTTGGCCTAAGTATCAGAACAGCCACTAGGTGAGGTAAGGGCAAGCACATTCCTGTGAGTGGAGTGTAAGTCCGCAGGGACCTGTTTAGTCGGAGATGTAGGAAGAGCAAGAGAAGTCATCTTGAAGGGCCTAACCATACACCTCACCTCCCTACATACCTGCAGAGCCCTTACAATCCTGGTCTGCCCATATTCCGAGACATCCTCTGGGTCAGTTCAGTATGTAGCAGTTCAGTTCAGTTGCTCAGTCGTGTCCGACTCTTTGTGACCCCATGGACTGCAGCACGCCAGGCTTCCCTGTCCATCACTAACTCTCGGAGCTTCCTCAAACTCATGTCCACTGAGTCAGTGATGCCATCCAACCATTTCATCCTCTGTCATCCCCTTTTCCTCCCACCTTCAATCTTTCCCAGCATCAGGGTCTTTTCCAGTGAGTCAGCTCTTCTTATCAGGTGGCCAAAGTATTGGAGTTTCAGCTTCAGCATCAGTCCTTTCAATGACTATTCAGGACTGATTTCCTTCAGGATGGACTGGTTGGATCTCCTTGAAGTCCAAGGGACTCTCAAGAGTCTTCTCCAACACCACAGTTCAAAAGCATCAATTGTTTGGTGCTCAGCTTTCTTTATAGTCCAACTTTCACATCCATACATGACTATTGGAAAAACCATAGCCTTGACTAGATGGATCTTTGTTGACAAAGTAATGTCTCTGCTTTTTAATATGCTGTCTAGGTTGGTCATAACTTTTCTTCCAAGGATCAAGCATCTTTTAACTTGATGGCTGCAGTCACCATCTGCAGTGATTTTTGGAGCTCCCAAAAATAAAAGTTTGTCACTGTTTCCCCATCTATTTGCCATGAAGTGATAGGAGCAGATACCATGATCCAAGTTTTCTGAATGTTGAGTTTTAAGCCAGCTTTTTTCAGTCTCAAGAGTATGTAGCAGCGTCTACAACCAAATATCATAAATGCATTAAATACAAAGGACAGCAGCTGAGAAGTGTCAAGAGTAAGCAAGGCCCTTGGCAATCAGGACAGGAAGAAGGCAAGAGTCTTCATTGGCCCCACATGGCTGCGTTAGCCAGGTTGATTTCCCTCTGCGTCCTGCTGCACACCAGCCAGCAGATTCACTTTGCAGAGAGACCACCACTGTCACCCAGTCCTCCAGCTGATTCCCTGCCCTCAAGCTAAGGAGGAAATCTAGCAGGACAATACAGAGAGGTCCTGACCAGTAAGAAAAAGATAAGCCTTAAGAGCATTCTCAGATAATGCCACCCAGGCCTGTGTTTTCTGTCCTGGCTACAGTACCACACGGTCTGTGCACCCCCAGTCCCCACAGCTGGTGCCACAACTAGCCTGCAGCAGCAGGGCTATAAGGTAAGTGGGAACACCAGAACTTGGCCAGTACACTGGGATTTCCTGGTCACTATCAATGTCTATGGTAAGATAGGATGACGAGAGTACAACCGTTGTGAAAAAAGATCAGACAGTAGTCTGAGGTCCAATCCACAAGCCTGTCCTCAGCTAATATCCCTAAAACCGGTAGCTTTTAATAGTTTAGGGGTGGTGGGTATGATCAATTACCCAACCAAGTAACTCCTAAAGCATTTGATAAAGGAAGAAACCAGGTCATTGCGTTTTGCCTGCATGCACCAGCCATCCCCGTGCAGTCAGATCAACCAGGAGCACAGGATGTCTACTTTATAACTGGAAAGAGACTCTGAGGTTAACAGGATATCATCAATGTAAGGATCTAGAAAGACATGCCTCACAGTAGACAGCGGCCATAGGATCTCTAGTGGAGGGCCACTTTGGAATTAGCAACCCCACCCTTTCTCCCCAAACCCCACCCTAGTCTGTTTCCCATTTTTATTTCCCTATATCTCAGCACTCACCAGAGCTTCTTTGCTGGCTCACCAGTGATTGAGCTGCACCCGGCAGGCCTGCAAGTTTTAGAGTTGCCCAGCCTAGAGGTTGAGGAAAGGGCCCAGAGTAAGTGGCAGAGACATTAGCAGTTTATTGAACTAGAGATCTTACATGTCTGAAGCCAAAGGTCTTCCAAGAACATCCAGCTGGGAACAGCAAACAAGACAGATCTGTCATCTTTGCTACTCTAGTTGGGGGTGCAGGGTTGGGGGGGCAGATACAGACTAGTATTTCACTAGGCAAAACTGACCTGAGGTTGGTTCATTGGTTACTAAAGAAACCAGCAGCTGGGGCCAGTCCCTCACAACCCCTTAGGTTAATGTCCATCACCAGGGCTGATATTTCTCCTTAATGAACTAGCAGTGGAGCCCTTTTGGCCTAAGCACGAGAACAACCATTAGGTAGGGCAGGGGCAAGCATGGTCCTTGAGTGGGGTATACCTGTAGCAGGGACAGGCCTAGCAGGGGATGGAGAAGAGCCATCTTCAGCGACCTGACCATACATTCTACTCTGTACATAACCTGCACAACTCATTATCCTGGTGTCCCTCTTCAGAGACGTCCATGGGGTCAGTCTAGTGTGTAGAGGTGCCCTGCAACTAAATACAACAAATAATACAAAGGAGAGCAGCTAAGAAGTGTCACAGTAAACTAGGCCCAGGACAGGAAGAAGGCAAGGGTCTTCACTGGCCCCACGTGGCTGCATTAGCCAGACTGATTTCCCATCCAGTCCTGCTGCACACCCAGCCAGAACAGTCATTTTGCAGTGAGGCCACCATGGTCACCCAGTCCTCCAGCTGATTCCCCACCCTCAGTCAGGGAGAAAATCCAGAAGGACAATACAGGGAGGTTCTGACCAGTAAGAAAAAGACAACCTTGACACCATCTCAGATAATGTCGCCTCTGCCCATGTTTCCTGCCTTGGCCTGCAGTACCACACAGTCTGTTCACCCCCAGGCCCCACAACAGATGCCACATAAGACTTCCAATTAGCCTGCCAGCAGCAAGGTTGTAAGTCAGGTAGAAATAACCAGTGCTTACCATCCTTATCAGCTCATGAGACAGTCTCTTTTCTTAAACAGGCAACTCACTGTTCTACTCGTGGAGCCTGCTTTGGTTTTCTTTTTTCTTTTTTTTTTTTTTTTGCCCCTTCTCTCTTGGGCACAAATCCTCTGTTGTAATAAAAAGCTTTGCTTGCCTAAGAGTCTTCTGGAAGTGGTATCATTTCTATGATTTTGCTGCCCAAGCATCTAGAAAGGGCTTGGGAACAACAGCAGTCCTGTTTATTGCTCACAGCTGTTCTAGATTCCCCAGAAGTGATTTTTGCCATTGCTTGATGACTGATGGAAGCCTGTGGTTATGGTTTCCACTGCTTCTAAGACACTAGACAGCAGAGAGCTGTGGTTTCATCACACTGCGTCCTTGCTCCATCCTCTTCCAGAGCTGGGCCCAGAAGCTCCATGGTATTCTTAATATGTTGGGTTCACAACAGGTTCCAGTGAAACCCTTGAAGGGAACTGGTCACACCCAATTCACAAGCCTGTCTTCAGTTATCCCCAAAGCCTGTGGCTCTGTTTAGGGGTGGTAGGTTGCTGGTACAATCGATTACTCCCAAAGTATCTGACAGGACACCCTAGCCCTTGCATTTTGCCTGCATTCACCAGCCATCCCAACACAAATTGGCCTCGAGCACAGGGCTGCTACTTTTAAACTAGAAAGAAACTGAGGTTAGCAGGGTATCACCAGTAAAAGGATTGAGAAAGACATGCCTCATGGTGGACAGCAGCCGCAGGGTCCCTCATGCTAGCGGAAGGCCACCTTGAGATTAGTGCCTCTGCCCATTCCCCGCCACTTTCCCTACCCCCGACCCCAGTCTGTTTCCCATTTGTATTTCCCTACATCTCAGCACTCAAAACTTCTTGGGCTTCTTGGCTGGTTCACTTGTGGTTGAGCTGTACTGGCATACCTGCAAGCCTTAGTGTAGCCTAATCTGTAAACTGAGGAAAGAGCCCAAGGTTGGTGGCAGAGACATCAGTGGTTTATTGGACTGAGGATGCTGCACAGCCAAAGGTCCTCAAAGAACACCCAACTGTCAACAGCAAACAGCAGGTAAGAAAGGCCAGGCATCCTTGTTACTTGGTGCCCAGGGGTAGGTGGAGATTAGCATTTCTATGGGAAACAGACTTCATGTTGGCTCATCATTTACCAAGAAAACCAACAGCAGGTTCCACTCCCTCAAACACCTCAGGTTCATGACCATCACGAGGATTGGTATTTCCCTTTCAGAAACTAGAAGGTGGAGCTACTTCTCCCTAAGCATTGGAACAACCACTAGGTGGGGCAGGGGCAAGCAGGTTCCTGTGAGTGGGGTGTAAGTGCAGCAGAAATGCTCTAGCAGGGGACAGAGAAAGAGCAGGAGAACAGCCATCTTGAGGGCATGACCATGCATCCCGAGCCCCTACATAACCTTGCACAACCCTTACAATGGTGCCCCATCCTAGACATCCTTAGGGTCAGTCAGTACGCTGCTGGGTCAGCCCAGCAACCAAATACCACAGATGTAATACAAGGGAAAGCAGCTAAGAAGTGTCATTGTAAGCGAGGCTCTGCGCACCCAGGACAGGAAGAAGGTAAGACTCTTCATTGGCCCCACGTGGCTGCATTAGCCAGGCTGATTTCCCACAGCATCCTGCTGCACACCAGCCAGCAGACTCCCTTTGCAGAGAGGCCACCCCTGTCGCCGGTGCTCCAGCTGATCCCCTGCCCTCAGGCCAGGGAGGAAATCCAGCAGGACAGTACAGGGAGATCCTGATCAGTAAGCAAAAGACAAGCCTTAAGAGCATTCTCAGATAATGCCACCCAGGCCTGTGTTTTCTGTCCTGGCTGCAGAACCACACAGTCTGTCCACCCCCAGTCCCCACAGCAGGTGCCATGTGATAAGCCTTCCAATGAGCCCTGTAGCAGCATGGTTGTAAGGAAAAGTAGAAACACCAGTGCTTACCAGCCTCATCAGCCATTCCTGAAATCCATGGTCAGTAAAGTGGGATTCCTCGTTGCTCCATGGTGAGTAAATTGGGATTCCTTGTCGCTATCAATGTCCATGGTGAGATAGGAAGACAAGAGATTATCCATTTTGAAAAAAGACAAGACAATGTTTTAGGGTCCTGGGGTCCTGAGTCTGGGTACCTGGGTGGCAGTGGTCTCCCAGAAAAAAAAGAACTTTCTCTCTGCTACACGAAAGTGTATACATAGTTTGCAAGGCAAGAAGGTCCATCCACTGTAACCTTTAACCGTGCCTGTTTTTGTGCTTTCTTTCAGAATTCTCACACACTCCTTTCCCCACACCAAAACTCGCCATTCCTGATAGCCACCATGGGCCTCCTGCTGCTGAACCAAGAAGTGTGATGATTTCTGGACATTATCAGTCACCAGAGACAAACCCTCCCATTTATTAGAAATGCAACTCGCCCCCCTCTACTCAGGGAGCTGGCTTTTTCTTGCCCCTTCTCCTTTGTGCACATGCTCCTTGAATAAAAAACTGCTTCCCCAAGAGTCTTGTGGAAATGATATCATTCCTGTGCTGTTGCAGCCCAAGGATCTGGAAAGTGCCCGGGAACTTTGGGAATCCCATTTATCCCACACAGCTGTTCTGGATTCCCCATCAGTGGTTTTTCACATTGCTCTATGCCTCATTGAAGCCTGTAGTTATGGCTTCCACTGCTTCTAAGACATTGCAGATGGCAGAGAGCTGTTGTTCCATCACACGGAATCATTGCTCTGCCCCCTTCCAATGCCCCAAAGCTCCAAGGTATCCTTAGTATACTACCTTCACCAGAGGCCTGGACAAAACCTTTCTGGGGAACTGGCCATGCCCAATTTATACCCTCTCCTCAGTTAAATATCCCTACAGCTTGTGGCTGTTAACTTTAGCGGTGTTGGGGTTGGGGGTCTGCTTGATTACCCAACCAGGTTAACTCCCAAAGTATCTGATAGGAAACCCAGGTCCTTGCATTTTGCCTGCATTCACCAGCCTTCCCTGTCCAGTCAGATAGACCATGAGCTCAGGGCTGCTGCTTTTTACCTGGAAACAGACCCTGAGGTTAAGAGGATAGCAGCAGTAGAAGGATCTAGAAAGACAAACACAGTGGACAGTGGCCTCAGGGTCCCCCTTGCTAGTGGAGGGCCACCTTGGGATTAGCACCCCTCACCAGCACCCTTCCAGTCTGTTTCCCATTTTTATTTCCCTACATCTCAGCACTCACCAGAGTTTCCTTGGCGTCTTGGCTGGCTCACCAGTGGTTGAGTGGCATCCCCCACGTCTTCAAGCCTTAGGGCTGCCCACTCTGGGGGATCTTACTGGTCTTAGCAGAAGGTCCTCAAAGAACACCCCACTGTGAACAGCAAATGGCAGGCAGGATGGGCCAGTCATCCTTGCTACTCAGTGCCTGGGGAGGACTGAGATGATCCTTTCCAGCGGGAACTGACTTCAGGTTGGCTCATCAGTTACCAAGGAAACCAGGAGCCAAGCCATCCCTCACAACCCCTCAGGTTAATGACCAACACCAGGGCTGATATTACTCTTTAGTAAAGTAGTAGGTGTAGCTGCTTTAGCCCAAACAGTAGAACGCCCCCCCAAACTGGGTGGGGCACTCATGTTCCTGTGAGTGGGGTCTAGGTCTGCAGGGACCGGTCTAGCAGGGCATGTAGAAAGAAGAGAACATCCAGGTTGAATTGCCTAAGCATACAGCGTGTGCACTGTTTACAGAGTAATTTGTTGGAAACATATTCTATGACTTCCAATGGTAGGTTAGGGTTTATCAACCTCGGCACTGCAGACATTGAGGGCAGATCACTGTTTGCTGTGCTGTCTATCCTGTGTGGACTGTAGGGCATTGAACAGCATCCCTCACCTCTATCCATTAGATGCCAGTGTCAGCCCTCATCACCAGTTTTAGTGACTGGAAATGTCTCCAGACATCGCCAACATCCCCTCGGGGACAAAATTCCCCTCCCTGAGAATCAATGGATTATGTCATAATAGCTTGCTCACTGGACCACTCACTTTTGAGCTCAAGTTCCCCATGTAAAAAGTACAACTACACTGAGTACACCATGCTCACAGGAAAACCAGGCCATAGGAGAGGTCATGGAGAGGTGCGTCGCTGCCCAGGGCCAGTTGAGGTCCCAGCTGAGGCTTATTAGCATCAGATCTATAAGTGAAAGCGCCCACCAACTGCCAGGTCACCCCCAGTTACCCAGTGATCTGTGCATCTGAGGCCCTAAAAAATCGTGAAACAGGGACAAGCCATTCCTTCTGTGCCCTGTGGAAATAAATCCCTGACTTACAGAATCTGTGAGCTGAGACAATTATTATTTAGGGTGATTGATCTTGGAGTAAGTTATTTCAAAGCTATAGTGACAGGGACATTGTATTGTGTGCAGAAAATGTTTTAAGCTACTAAATTTTATGATAACTTGCAATGCAGCAATATTTACCATAACATGCTCTATGCTCAGAGTTGACTAATACAGGGAGCACAAACAAATTAGAATAATTCCTTCAGCAATTTCACTTGGAGTACCAGGGCAAATTGCTTCCTTTCCTCTCCCCGCAGTCAGAAGGGGAAATGGGAGAGGCTGTGGCCTCAAAATAAAGCTGCAGGACTCCTATCTTTTTATTTTTATTATTATTGTTTATTTATTTTTGGCTGTGCTGGATCTTCTTTGCCACACTCAGGCTTTCTATAGTTACAGAAGGCAGGGCTACTCTCTAGGCGTGGTGATGGGCTTCTCATTGCAGTGGCTTCTCCTCTTGCAGAGTATGGGCCCTAGAGCTCAGGAGTTATGGACTCAGGAGTTGTGGCTCTAGGGGTTAGTTGCCCTGCAGCATGTGGAATCTTCCTGGATGATGGATCGAACCTGTGTCCCTTGCACTGGCAGGTGGATTCTTAGCCACTAGACCAACAGGGAAGTGCCGATGTCATTCTTTTTTTAAAAGAAAAATATTAATTTATTAGGCTGTGCCAGGTGTTAGCTGCAGCATGTGGGATCTAGTTTCCTGACTAGGGATCAAATCTGGGCCCCCTGCACTGGGATCCTGGAGTCTTACTAGATCACCAGGGAAGTCCCCTATGTCATACTTAACCATGTATTCAATACAAAGAGAAAGTGGAGTACTTCCATTCTCTATGTATAAGGATATACATGGAGTATAAAATAGATCCACAGTACATCTGTGATATCAAAACTTCACAGTGTGGGCAAATCAGAAAAAATATCTCAAAAGACTGTGGATGGGGGGAAAGGGAGGCAATAATGAAAAAAAAATTAACAGTTGAGAAATGCTGTCAGAACCCATTTGGAGCGTGCAAAATGAAAAGCAAAAACAAAAGTAGAAAGTGAGAAGGAACTTTCAGAAAATGGAAACCATGGGCTCCTATTTAAGACACAGGCCTGAAGGAAGGTCTTCAGAAAACAAAGAGAGCAGGTTCACAGAGTCACCCACCTCACCAGGCCACAAGCATCTGCAAGGTCTCCGATGGCCCCAGCCTGGTCCTTACTCCTGGCCCTGCTGCTGCTCAGCTGCAACGCCATCTGCTCTCTGGGTTGCCACCTGCCTCACACCCACAGCCTGGCCAACAGGAGGGTCCTGATGCTCCTGCGACAACTGAGGAGGGTCTCCCCTTCCTCCTGCCTGCAGGACAGAAATGACTTTGCATTCCCCCAGGAGGCGCTGGGCGGCAGCCAGTTGCAGAAGGCTCAAGCCATCTCTGTGCTCCACGAGGTGACCCAGCACACCTTCCAGCTCTTCAGCGCAGAGGGCTCAGCCGCCGTGTGGGATGAGAGCCTCCTGGACAAGCTCCGCGCTGCACTGGATCAGCAGCTCACTGACCTGCAATTCTGTCTGAGGCAGGAGGAGGGGCTTCGAGGGGCTCCCCTGCTCAAGGAGGACTCCAGCCTGGCTGTGAGGAAATACTTCCACAGACTCACTCTCTATCTGCAAGAGAAGAGACACAGCCCTTGTGCCTGGGAGGTTGTCAGAGCAGAAGTCATGAGAGCCTTCTCTTCTTCAACAAACTTGCAGGAGAGATTCAGGAGAAAGGACTGACACACACCTGGGTCAACACGGAAATGATTCTCATGGACCAACAGACCACACGTCCTCCTGCGCTGCCATGTCAAGGACTCTCATTTCTGCTGTCATCCTGCACTGAACTGAATCAATATGTCACATGATTTCAGGAATATTAAAGGATATCATGTTCTACTCTATAGGCACTGGTTCCTCACAGATGCCCTAGCTGATGTATCCATTTATTTATCTACTTGGACATTTATTTATTTACTTATTTATAAAGATTTAAATTATTCTTGTCCATATATATTTGTGTATATATATGTTGTCATTAAGAGAAAATATATATATACTCTGTATGCAGTTTATTATTTTTCTTCACTCATTAAATTCTTCCTATAAAAACTTCATTTGCAGTTTATTTAAAAAAGAAACACCAAACCTGAATGTGCAACTTGATTCAAGAATACATTTTACAATTCCTTGACCCTTTTTTACAACTTGCATGTTAGAAGTAAAAATACACTTCCTTTAGCCAGGGTATTTGTTGCCTTCAGAACATAGAGGTGAACATAACTAGTCCAGTCTTTTTTGTAATTCTGATTTTTTTTTTAAGGAAAATAACCTAGAAACAATAATCAGTTAATTCATAATAATGTGTTAATTATTTTAAAAATAGTATTAATTAGTTGTAAAAAATATCAGTTAGGTTGAATGCAAAAACAAAAAGGAGAAAAATGGAATTCCCTCAGTAGAAGGTGGATCAAGCTATGTGAGGACATAAAAATAAAAGTTAACTACTAGACTAGTGGGCTTCCCCCACCGCTCAGCAGTAAATACTCTGCCTGCAATGCAGGAGCCACAGGAGGCATGGGTTCAATCCCTTGGTCCAGAAGATCCCTGGAGAAGGAAATGGCAACCCACACCAGTATTCTTGCCTGGGGAATTCCATGGATAGAGGAGCCTGGTGGATGACAGTCCATAGGGTCTCAAAGAGTCAGACACAACTGAAGCGAGTTAGCACAGCACAGCACTAGACAAAGAGACATTTCAGTGCAAATGTCCATTGGATTTGGAGATGGCAATTGATGAAGTGTAAAGCATGGAACAGAAGAAGTGATCAAATGGGAGGAGAATACAGAATGAGAAAAGGACTTAAATTGAGTTCCATGACCTTAACCTTAAAAAGGAGGGAATGTCACAAAGGAAGCAGAGAGAGAGTAGCCGTAAGTTAACAGGACAAGAGAGAATGGTGAGAAGACAGATGCAAAGGCTGCAACCACTTAAGAGGCAATGCATTCATGAACATGTAGATGGAAAGTGCCTCCTACTTGGGAAAAGAGATGACATTGACCTTTTAGTGAGAGCTTTCTTGGTAGAATTAATCAGCAGAAACCATAGTGGACAAGACGAAAGGATGAAGAAGAGAAGGTAATGATAATATCTAGAACATGGCTTTCAGATATTTGCTGTCTGAATTGGAGGAGACGATAGGGTGGGACCTAAAGTAGAAGGTGGATTTTTTTCTTTTCTTTTTTTTTTTGCTCTGCAGTGTTTTCCCTTTTTGAAATACTTTGCTTATGAAGGGATTTCATGGATTTGATATATAGACAACTCATATCAGTGTTCAAGATTGGATTTATTTTAAATCATGAGATTCAGTCACATACAATGGTAATGTATCATTATTTTGATTAATTGGATGTTGAAAGTCCCTTATGCTGGGAAAGATTGAAGGCAGGAGGAGAAGGGGATGACAGAGGATGAGATGGTTGGATGGCATCACTGACTCAATGGATATGAGTTTGAGTAGGCTCCGGGAGTTGGTGATGGACAGGGAGGCCTGGCGTCCTGTAGACCATGGGGTCACAAAGAGTTGGACATGACTGAGCAACTGAACTGAACTGAACTGAATGTCAAGAAGCTGCTCCATGGTTGAAACCATTCACTACATGGGAAATAGATGGAACTGACCTTACTGAGAGCTGTTGTGGTGGAATCAATCAGCAGGAACCATACTGGAGTAGGTAGAAGATTATAACAAACGAAGTCCCATGGACATTTACTCACCTGGGGATTCACTTCACGTCTGTTACTCTCGTCAAAGTCAGATTTGCATTAGTTTTTTTTTTTGCCTCAGTGTATCCGATACAATGATGGCTTTCCAAGAAAGCTGAATGGAGAAGAAAATCGATGTGTTGAACATTACAGAAAATTATGGTACAGACCCTTTATGTTCCCATTTTTACTTTCGTACTAGGCTACTAACCTCAAGGTGATACAGAAAGTAATTCAGAAGTAGCAAGAAAACCCCTGCCCAGAAAAATATGAAATGAAAAAGAACGTAAAATCACATAGACTCTGAAATCAGGAGAGCATGAGGCTGATTTTACCTAGCATCACAGACACTACAGCTCCACTGTGAGATGACAATGATGATCCAAGAGGCTCAACAGAAATGTACTCAACCAGCTAATGATGCTTATTAACAACTTCTATTACAGCTCTGATGTAAGGTGAATAGAAGCTTATGATGGGAGCTATGATGGAAAAATCTAAGAATACTCATTGTGAATAATTTTTTGGATTAATTATGAACTCTGTGCTAACAATAGAATGGTGAACAAGAAAAAAAAAAAAAGAATGGTGAACAAGAGATATACCTTTCTCCTTTGGTGGTTACTTGTTAAATGTGTCTAATAAATCTATTTTCAAGAAGACCAATGCAGAAGGATAAGTCAGAGGGACTGGTATAAAAAAAAAAAAAAAAAAAAACAAGGCAGAAACAGAAACAAGACTAGAAGTAAACGCAGCCAAACTCCTTGCAAGATAAATGTAACTCCTTATCCTACATTTACTTCTTTTCCTTTATCCCGTCCATCATATTCAATGTATGACAGAAACTCACTATACTAAAAGGGGAGAAACACAGTTTGAAGAGACAGAGAAAATATCAGAACTAGACTCAGATACAGTAGATATTTAGAAATTATCAGACCAGCAGTCAATTAACAGTGACTAAAGTGCTAAGGCTCTAATGTATTCACCTACTTATCCCTGCACTTAATCTGTCATATTATGTATGGTATTTAAAATTTTTGTTCATATAATATCATGTTCAACTTTATAATATATTCAAATATAATAAAGGATGCTTACCTTTATCATCTCTCGAATTATTTTCTTTTTTAATTTATGAAGCTCTTCCTCAGGAGACATCTTGGAGCTGTTATTCTTACAAAAAGAAATAGCCTAAATTTGCAAAACAAACTAAAAAATGGATGATAGTTTCTACTCATTATTCACTTCTTTAGTAGGTTATATTTTAAAACCTTATATTTCTATATTACTTCTCTGGGGGCTCAGTGGTAGAGAATCCTCCTGCTAATGCAAGAGATGCAGAAGATGTGAGTTGGATCCCTAGGTTGGGAAGATCTCCTGGAGAATGAAATGGTGACCCACTCCAGCATTCTTGCCTGGAAAGCCCCATGGACAGAGGAGCCTGGTGGGCTACAGTCCATGGGGTCACAGAGTCAGACACGACTCAATGACTATACAACATTTCTATATCAGATATATGATAGCTCTGATAATACAGAGGTGAAAAAAGCAAACGTAGAATCTCTTCTTCTGAAGACTTCTGTTTGGAAAAAAAAGATTTAAAAACTGTAATCATGCTTAATTATTTCATTTAAACGTCCTGTTACAATGATAGCTAGACAAAAGGAGATTCTCTCATGGGAATCTAGCTGAGAACTCTCAAGAAGGAGAGAAAGCAGATGTAGTCTATAAGTGCCCAAGAAACACCTAAAGACAGATTTCCCATTGGTAGAAGCTTATGTGGATATTGTGCCTTAGGAGACGAGTGTAGAAGGAGAAGATGACCTAACGCTTACAAGGACCTTTCATTTTGAAGGCTGAGAAAGTTAAGGAGAGTCTACAAAGGGCCCAGAGTTGGGACAACCAGGGCACTTGGGAGCCACCCAGGAGAAATGATCTTCCCAAAGCATCAAAGAAGAAAGCAAAGGATTGAGAATCACACAGGCTGAAAGTTAAAGAATGATTTCTATGTTATATGAGATCCTGCATCGAGTCTAGACTCTGTCAGGACATACAGGTAATCACAGGAAATCATTGAACTTCCCTGAGCGTCAGCCTCCTCAAATATAGAGTAAGTGAAAATGTTTCTAGAGTTGTTTTGAGTACCAGATAAACCAGAACATTCATGAACACTTAGCAGAGTATCACTCACTGAGTGAGGGCTAAACAGGTAGTGCCTATTTTATTGTTTTTTTACATATAAATATAAATGGCGATAATGAACTCTCCTACCATCTCTCTGTAACTGCAAACAAATCTAAGAAAAGAATTGGGGGAAAGTGTTCCATCAATTATTATGTAATTATATACATAATAATATACACATACATCATATGAAAACATATTATACAGTATACTCAGTTCAGTTCAGTCTCTCAGTTGTGTCCAACTCTTTGCGGCCCCATGGATTGCAGCACGCCAGGCTTCCCTGTCCATCACCAACTCCCGGAGGTTGCTCACACTCATGTCCATCGAGTCGGTGATGCCATCTAACCATCTCATCCTCTGTCATTCCCTTCTCCTCCTGCTTTCAATCTTTCCCAGCAGCAGGGTCTTTTCCAATAAGTCAGTTCTTCACATCAGGTGGCCAACGTTTTGGAGTTTCAGCTTCAGCATGTCCTTCCAATGAATATTCAGGACTGATCTCCTTTAGGATGGACTGGTTGGATCTCCTTGCAGTCCAAGGGACTCTCAAGAGTCTTCTCCAACACCAGTTCAAAAGCATCAGTTCTTCAGTGCTCAGCTTTTATAGTCCAACTCTCACATCCATACATGACTATTGGGAAAAGCATAGCTTTGACTAGACAGACCTTTGTTGGCAAAGTAATGTCTCTGCTTTTTAATATGCTGTCTAGGTTGGTCATAGCTTTTCTTCCAAGGAGCAAGTGTCTTTTAATTTCATGGCTGCACTCAACATCTGCAGTGATTTTGGAGCCCCCAGAAATAAAGTCTCTCACTGTTTCCATTGTTTCCCCATCTATTTGCCAGGAAGCAATGGGACCATATGTCATAATCTTAGTTTTCTGAATGCTGAGTTTTAAGCCAACTTTTTCACTCTCCTTTTTCACTTTCATCAAGAGGATCTTTAGTTCTTCTTAGCTTTCTGCCATAAGGCTAGTGTCATCTGCGTATCTGAGGTTATTGATTAAAGTATACTACGTACATAATATACCATACACCTGCTGATTCTGATACATGGTATAATTCTGCCTTCCTCTCTGCACTATCCTTGATCTCATTGTTTCAATCAAATATCACAATCATTCACTCCTCTCAGTGTAGAAATCCCCAGCATGCTCTCCTCATTCACTCTGCATGAAGGCGTCCTTTCCATTCATATAGCTGTGTCCTTCTCCGTTACGGTTTCTAGTTGTCAATTTCCCCTTATGGTTGCAAACCACCAACTAAAAGCAGAAGCTGAGTAAAAGTTCTAGGTTTGTCAGACACTCTCCTATGACTTCACCCACTCAGCCGGCCAATCGCTGCAGGTCCAGACTGTCCAGCCTCTCAGAGAAACACAGAAAATAGAAGGAACCCTGCCCCACAGTGAACAATGGTGGAGACACCAGGGGCTCCTCTGAGGCTCTACCTGGGCTCTTCCTGTGCTGACTGCACTAGGAGGAGCTCACCTGGTTCAGGAATCTCATTTGCTCAAAAAGCCCAAAGCGCAGGAAACATGGAGCCAAAACTTGGAAGCTTGGAACTTGGAAGCTTGAGAACTTGGAAGGAGAACAGAGATGTTTAAAGTGTTCGTGGAGCAGCAGCAGGTCCTCAGGACATGGAACCACATAGATGAGCTGCACTGAGGCAAGCGTTTCTCCAGAACATTCCTTTTCAGGGACTGAGAAGACTGAAGTGGATGCTGAGAGCCCAGAGACAGAGCACAAGGGCCTGGCCACCAGCTGTGTCACCCAGCACGGGTGACATTCATACCACAGCAGCCTGCAGAGTCCTGGAAGGGGCGACAGTCACTCCCGTCACAGCTTCAGACTTGTTTCTTCCTTAGGAATGAGCTTACAGTGAATGATGTCAGATTCATCATCTCCGAGGAAGAAGATTTAGCTTCAGGACCAGGGACCAGGCTTGATCACTCAAGAACTTTTGTATAGCAAAGTTTTACTACAGTATGAAAAAGAGACAGGGAAAGCTTCTGACATAGATATCAAAAGGGGTACGGAGAGTGCCCCCCTTGCTAGTGTTAGCAAGGGAGTTATATACTTTTTAAATTGGTTATTACAGTAAATCAAAAGAATGTCCCAAGGTTGTAAAGATCCTACTAGACCCACTCCCACAATATACATTTTAAGATAACAGGATTAGTCAGAAGGTTTTCAGGAAGGAGAAATATGTCCTCAAGTAGGATCCATTATTGTTATATAATCCTTACTAAGGAACATAGAAAAAAGTTTGTCCTTTCCTCCTTGAGAATTCCAGACCCCTACCTCCTCCTTGAGAGCCCCAGACACCTTTCTCCTCCTTGGGGACCCTAGACTTCTTATCAACCTGCCTAGGAATTGACTCTCTCAGGACCCGGCAAGTTATCACAGAGCAGGACTAGGTGTTCCTGGGGATAATGCAATCCAAGGAAGTTCTTAAAATTCCATCATGATGTCTTTGCCTCTTTGAAAGACAAAAAACAATAAAAACAAGTTTGATAGAAGAGACAAGGGCTGGGCTTTTAATACATTTAGTGCAGATGGTGATTGTAACCATGAAATTAAAAAAATGTTTGCTTCTTGGAAGAAAAGCTATGACCAACTTAGACAGCATATTAAAAAGCAGAGACATTACTTTGCCAACAAAGGTCCATATGGTCAAAGCTGTGGTTTTTCCAGTAGTCATGTATGGATGTGAGAGTTGGACTATAAAGAAAGCTGAACACCAAAGAATTGAGGCTTTTGAACTGTGGTGTTGGAGAAGACTCTTGAGAGTCCCTTGGAGATCCAACCAGTCCATTCTAAAGGAGATCAGTTCTGGGTGTTCATTGGAAGGAGTGATGCTGAAGCAGAAACTCCAATACTTTGGCCACCTAATGCAAACAGTTTACTCATTGGAAAAGACCCTGATGCTGGGAGGGATTGGGGGCAGGAGGAGAAGGGGATGACAGAGTATGAGATGGCTGGATGGACATGAGTTTGAGTAGGCTCTGGGAGGTGGTGATGGACAGGGAAGCCTGGCATGCTACAGTCTGTGGGTCACGAAGAGTCAGACACGACTGAGTCACTTTCACTTTCAGACCTGAAGAGGTCCTCTGGGAAATCAGTGAGGTCATTCTCAACTGAAAACAAAACAAAACAAAGCAATGTGAGAGCTGAGAGTTCAGTTTTGGGGAGGACTTGCTGCAGGTTATACCTAGGAGGACAGCATCTCATCAGCTCCCAGGAACTGCTCCAAGGTCAGGGGAGGTCCGTATATGTAATTGCAGTGAAGAGGTTACATGAAGACACCTCACATCTTGGTAGAAGATGGCTGAGAGTCAGGATAACAAATGTCTCTATGAATGAGTTTAGTGCTTTTCTATGTATATGTTGCAAAAAGTTAGCTTCATAAAACTTTCTCCAGAAATGATCTAAAGTATCTTAAGGCCTGTTTTGCTAATTTTTCCAGAGCACAGAGTGTCTCATTCCTGATTTCCAACCTGAACCTCTATCAGGGAGAATTGGAGATCAGGGACTAAGTGGCTAGTGACTTCATTCATGTAGAACAAGATGGTGAATGACATTTTAGTCGTCATCCTGAAGGAGAAATGTCGGAGCTCATGTGGCAAGAAATTGTTAGGTACTTTTTCTCTGTCCATAAACTCATGAGAAAAGTTAAGGGCATAAAATACATAGATTATAGGGTTCACCTCTCGTACAGTTAATAATTTACTATATTTCGCTGAAGAAATCACTCATAAAATCTCAGACTTTGTGCCTCAAGGGTTGTGGGTTCTTGGTTTCCTACCAGGAGTTGAACTCAGACCTCAGAAGTGAAAGTGCTGGATCCTGACCACTAGACCACTAGATTAGAAAACTAATGCTTTTTTTTCCTTTCAACTGGCAGAAAAATCTATAGTCTTCTAGGTATTTATTAGTCTATTTTTGATTAAAACTTAATGTCAATTCTGTAGACTCAGATCCCATTCCGAATTGCCTTAACAAAACCATAGAATGTAACCCTTTGGCATCTGAAATGGATTACAGGTCCTTCGTCATCTCACTCTCCTCTGTCTATGTATTTCATTGGTTCCTAAATATCATGTTCATCTACACTCTTCACTTTTTTAAACAGGCTTGTTCAGACAAATCATTGTAAAGCTCCTAAAATATGCCTTTGTACCTTTGGTACACTGGGAATAGTCCAGTGGTTCAGATTTATATTTCTTTCCAGCTGGATAAGTGGGTATGGTCCCAGCAGGATTAATGACAGGATTGATTTAATATTTTAAAGACCTTAGAAAGTGCCTAGTCTGCTAGTAGCAAGCAATAAAATTCAGTTACTTTTTAACATCATGATTACTACTACCTGGGGATTAACATAAGTATCTTTGGAATCATTTGATTCCCTTCTTTTTAATTCTAGTTTTTGCAAAGCATCTTCTCATTGTCTAAGTGGATTTATCATCTGAGACAGATGCTCAGCAAGGCTGGTGTCCTTGATCCTGCCAGAGAGGGTTAATGTTGCAGCAACTGGGGTTCTAGTTGCCCATCTCTTGTGAGCTGGTGGGTGTGACTTCTTCCTTCTCTCCTGAAACTGATCCTACATTGATTAAAAGAAAGAAAAATGATGTAGCTGATCTTGAAAAGCAAAGAGCAGTCAACTGACCAAGGACTTGACCTTCGTTGAACTTCTGTCAGAAGCAGCCATGTCCCAGCCTTTCTGTTCATCATACTGACCTCATCCTTCCCCTCTGCCACAGCCTCGTCCCCAGATTTGCTGCACTGAAGTTTGCTAACTCAGAATATGTCATTGTGTCAGAATACTTCCCTTCTATAATATTCATGACATTGAGACTTACACTTGTTTTCTTTTTGCCCACAAAAAACATCTCAAATTTTACTTTGTAGGAAAAGCTGCAAAGGGAAACAAGAAATCTAAAGTCTTGAAGGTGATAGAGATACAGCCCCTCTGCCTGTCTTTACTTCCCTTTATTGTTCGTATCTCATCATGAATTAGAAGGATTACAGCAGGAGCAGCAGGACAAATCTAGTCCAGTAAGTCAGTAAATGAAAATGCATATATAAAGTTTAAACGAAAAATTGTACTCAAGTAAAAGAAAGAAGGCTGTTTCTCCTAATCTAGTAGCCTGATCCTCAGACCCTGCATTCTCAGAGACGAGACAGAGGGACAGAAATGCCCAGTGAAACTTAGAAACCCATATCAATTCAGACGTAAGACACAGATCTTTCTCATTTGATTGATAAATTTCCATTTAGATGGGTACATTTGAAGCTTTTGGAGATAGATAAAATAAACAGTTTAGATTGATGACATTTTCTTTGACCATATTCAGAATACATAAATGAAAATCAAAAAAGGAAGTAAAAGTGTATAGAAATGATTAGAAAATGAAAATTACCATGTTCCCTATTTAATGGCCTTGCTTAGAAACAATGCCATCAGAGAACCTACCTCAAGGTTCCACCAGACGCCTTCCCAGCCAGCCCAGCAGCAGCCTCATCTTCCCCATGGCCTTTGTGCTCTCTCTACTGATGGCCCTGGTGCTGGTCAGCTATGGCCCGGGAAGATCCCTGGGCTGTGACCTGTCTCAGAACCACGTGCTGGTTGGCAGGCAGAACCTCAGGCTCCTGGGCCAAATGAGGAGACTCTCCCCTCGCTTCTGTCTGCAGGACAGAAAAGACTTCGCTTTCCCCCAGGAGATGGTGGAGGGCGGCCAGCTCCACGAGGCCCAGGCCATCTCTGTGCTCCATGAGATGCTCCAGCAGACCTTCAACCTCTTCCACACAGAGCGCTCCTCTGCTGCCTGGGACACCACTCTCCTGGAGCAGCTCCGCACTGGACTCCATCAGCAGCTGGACAACCTGGATGCCTGCCTGGGCCTGTTGACGGGAAAGGAAGACTCTGCCCTGGGAAGGACGGGCCCCACACTGGCCGTGAAGAGGTACTTCCAGGGCATCCATGTCTACCTGAAAGAGAAGGAATACAGCGACTGTGCCTGGGAAATCATCATAATGGAAATCATGAGATCCTTCTCTTCATCGACCAGCTTGCAAGAAAGGTTAAGAATGATGGATGGAGACCTGAACTCACCTTGACATGACCCTCACTGACTAAGATGCCACATCATCCTTGTATACTCACCTGGGGTCATTTCAGAAGACTCTGAATTCTGCTTTAGCCAGCAAATTTGTTGAATTACTTCAGCCAATACTTTGTCAGTAGTAAATGAATATATGTAAATTATTTTTGTGGCTGCTGGTGCATCAGTCCTGAAGTGTAGACAGCTCTGATGTTATTGTTTGTTTGCTTATTTATTTTGTTATATTTATTCTTTTATTTCCTCATATTTATTTTTCCATATAAAATATATTTGTTTACATTATATTAAAATTTAGCAAATACATTCACGTTTATTTCATTAAATTTGTAATTCATTGTGTTTATTAAATATTATCAAGGTAAACTTCTGGAGTTTTTTGTTATTTTTTGTTTAGTTGCTAAGTAAAGTGTGACTCTTTTGTGACCCCATAGACTATAGCCCACCAGGCTCCTTTGTCCACAGGATTCTCCAGGCAAGATTACACTGCTGCTGCTAAGTCATTTCAGTAGTGTCCAACTCTGTGCGACCCCATAGACGGCAGCCCACCAGGCTCCCCCGTCCCCAGGACTCCCCAGGCAAGAACACTGGAGTGGGTCGCCAGTATGTTGCAATTTCCTTTCCCAGGGGATCTTCCCCAACCAAGGATGGAAGCTGCATTTCAGGCAGATTCTTTACTGTCTGAGCCACTAGGGAAGACCCTTGGTTGAAAAAATGAGAGAAAAAGGGATTTTGTAAACTGAAATTAATTATTTATGGTAGTTACTGGGTCATAGGTTAGTCAAATATGGCATTTGTGCAATGAAGTGAGATAAACTAGGAAGCAGTTTTCAAAACAGTACTGATGATTTTGCTTCCACTGAAGCCAAGAACTTAAACTAAAGTTTTGTTTGGTCATAAAATATCTTAACTTGATATTTAAGACTTATACATTTTCAGTTATTTATAATTACTTATAAATTATAAGAATCCACCTGCAATGTAGGAGATCCCGGTTAGATTACTGAGACAGGAAGATCCCTTGGAGAAGGGACAGGCTACCCACTCCAGTATTCTTGGGCTTCCCTAATGGCTCATCTGGCAAAGAATCTGCCTGCAATATGAGAGACGTGGGTTCGATCCCTGAGTTGGGAAGAGAAGGGAATGCCTATCCACTCTAGAATTCTGGCCTGGAGAATTCCATGAACTGTATGATCCATGAAGTCTCAAAGAGTCAGACATAACTTAATGACCTTCAGTATAAATTCTGAAATATTTTTTAACCAATTAACATTGCAAGAGAAATTAACCATTTATATTAATATTAAATGAAATACTTTTCCCTTTAAGTCTCAGTCTTGTCCCCAAGTCTTCCCACTGGAGGGTCTGAATATCTAATAGATTTCTGTCCAGATTTCAGGTGCCTTTTTCTTTTCCCTGAATCCCTGAAAGAATTAGTCTTTCTCCCCAGAAACAACCCTGAATTTGAAAATACTTCACAACTTGCTCTGATTTCCAGCCATCAATCGCAGCATAAATGGCCCGGTGTAAATAGATCTGGCCGAAATCTCCTCCTAGGAAGGGGAGGGAGGACATGGGGGCAGGTGCAGAAATCTAAGGATCTGAGCAAAGTAGCATTAAAGCTCCCCTGGGCAGTGGGACCCAAAAGGAAGTTTCCTCACTGCTCCCCGGGCCCCTCAGGCTCCCTGGGCTGTGGCGGCGGCGCCTCGCCGGGGTCAAGGCTCTTGCCAACGGGGACTCCTCGGTTCTCCCCTGGATCCTGCGCGACAGTTCGTGGCGCTGGACGTGGAGGCGCGTCCTGTCCATTACTGAGAGTTCAGGTGCACATCCCGGCCGCTGGGGCGCCCCGAAGGGAGCTTGGAGGACTTAGCTTAGTGCAGGACTTGAGCTGTTTCACTGAGACACAGATGAAGTGCTGAATTTCTGAAACTCTGGTCTCCCTGCTGATGGCAACGGGGATGCTCTGCTCCATCCCTAACATTTCACCTGTTAGCATATCTCGTCTTCTATTCTTCCAGTCATTTCCCATATTCATGTAATTTGGTAGCATTAAGTATTTTTAACCTAAATCCACAAGAGCCTTGTCAGCTTGGTGTTTTCTACAGTTGTTCTCATTGTTTAGTCGCTAAGTCTTATTTGACTCTTTGTGACCCCATGGACTGTAGCCTGCCAGGTTTCTCTGTTTGGGATTCCCCAGACAATACTGGAGTATGTTGCCATTTCCTCCTCCAGAGGACTTTCCCAATCCAGGATCTAACACCCCTCTCCTGCATGGACACGTGGATTCTTTAATCCACTGAAAGATTCTTTCCCACCAGGGAAGCCTGTTTCCTACAGAGATTCACTGAAATGTTTGTAATCCAATCTCTTGCAATGGCTATAATTCTCAAGGGCTTTATCTATCATGCATCTCAAGTTTATGGTGATGGTTAATTGAGCAATGTATATAAATCATCTTGGACAGTTAAATATGATTATTTTATAATTATTAGAATCATTAATTTTGTCAATCACATTTAGATTCTCAGAAAGAATTACCAATTGATAATTTCATTTTGCTTATTACATAAAATAATCAGGATACTTTATCAATTGCTCAATTCATCTAGAATTTTGGAGGTAGATGATAAACTAATGAAAATATAAAGTACTGTAACAGCAAGGTATGGAAAACAAAGGCACAACGTGTGTTAGTGAAATAGGAAAATAAGTGATGGTTCAATACGTACAATTTGCACAGTGTTTATGGTATGGATAGGGAGGTGGAGTTTGGAATTTGACATAATAGGTTTTGAAACCTGGACTTCCATTTTCTTAGATTGTTTTTTCAAATAAAGTCTTAGCAGGTGGCTCCTGGAAATGAGAATATTTACAACTCAGGTTCAACTGTGTTGGAAGGATTAAGTGTCCCTTTTAAGGGCTAAGGAATTTGTAGTTGCTGTTAACGTCACTTGTTTAAGATTGAAAGTCTGTGGAATTTGTTTGGCAAGTTCTTGGTAATCATGTTCCCAGTAGCATTGTAACATTTAATTAGTAATCAATTCAGGATGAATGAGCCATAATAAGGGATGACAGCATCAAGGAATGTGTTCAGTTCAGTTCACTTCAGTTGCTAAGTCATGTCCGACTCTTTAAGACCCCATAAATAGCACACCAGGCCTCCCTGTCCATCAGCAACTCCAGGAGTTCACCCAAACTTATGTGCATTGTGTCGGTGCTGCCATCCAGCCATCTCATCCTCTGTCCTCCCCTTCTCCTCCTGCCCCCAATCCCTCCCAGCATCAGAGTCAACCCTTTGATTGAGGTGGCCAAAGTACGGGAGTTTCAGCTTTAGCATCATTCCTTCCAAAGAACACTCAGGGCTGATCTCCTTTAGAATGAACTGGTCGGATCTCCTCGCAGTCCAAGGGACTCTCAAGAGTCTTCTCCAACACTACAGTTCAAAAGCATCAATTCTTCGGTGCTCAGCCTTCTTCACAGTCCAACTCTCACATCCATACATAACCTCTGGAAAAACCATAGCCTTGACTAGACAGACCTTTGTTAGCAAAGTAATGTCTCTGCTTTTAATATGCTATCTAGGTTGGTCATAACTTTCCTTCCAAGGAGTAAGCGTCTTTTAATCTCATGGCTGCAATCACCATTTGCAGTGATTTTAGAGCCCAGAAAAATAAAGTCTGACACTGTTTCCACTGTTTCCCCATCTATTTCCCATGAAGTGGTGGGACCAGATGCCATGATCTTCTTTTTCTGAATGTTGAGCTTTAAGCCACCTTTTTCACTCTCCTCTTTCACTTTCATCAAGAGGCTTTTTAGTTCCTCTTCACTTTCTGCCATAAGGGTGGTGTCATCTGCATATCTGAGGTTATTGATATTTCTCCCGGCAATCTTGATTCCAGCTTGTGCTTCTTCCAGCCCAGCGTTTCTCATGATGTACTCTGCATAGAAGTTAAATAAACAGGGGGACAGTATACAGGCTTGATGTACTCCTTTTCCTATTTGGAACCAGTCTGTTGTTCCATGTCCAGTTGTAACTGTTGCTTCCTGACCTGCATATAGGTTTCTCAAGAGGCAGGTCAGGTGGTCTGATATCCCCATCTCTGTCAGAATTTTCCACAGTTTATTGTGATCCACACAGACAAAGGCTTTGGCATAGTCAATAAAGCAGAAATAGATGTTTTTCTGGAACTCTCTTGCTTTTTCGATGATCTAGCAGATGTTAGCAATTTGATCTCTGGTTCCTCTGCCTTTTCTAAAGCCAGCTTGAACATCTGTAAGTTCACAGTTCACATATTGCTGAAGTCTGGCTTGGAGAATTTTGAGCATTACTTTACTAGAGTGTGAGATGTGTGCAATTGTGTGGTAGTTTGAGCATTCTTTGGCATTGCCTTTTTTTGGGATTGGAATGAAAACTGACCTTTTCCAGTTCTGTGGCCACTGCTGAGTTTTCCAAATTTGCTGACATATTGAGTGCAGCACTTTCACAGCATCATCTTTCAGGATTTGGAATAGCTCAACTGGAATTCCATCACCTCCACTAGCTTTGTTCATAGTGATGCTTTCTAAGGCCCACTTGACTTCACATTCCAGGATGTCTGGCTCTAGGTGAGTGATCACCCCATCATGATTATCTTGGTCATGAAGCTCTTTTTTGTACAATTCTCTGGGTATTCTTGCCACCTCTTATTAATATCTTCTGCTTCTGTTAGGCCCATACCATTTCTGTCCTTTATCGAGCCCATCTTTGCATGAAATGTTTCCTTGGTATCTCTAATTTTCTTGAAGAGATCTCTAGTCTTTCCCCTTCTGTTGTTTTCCTCTATTTCTTTGCATTGATCGCTGAGGAAGGTTTTTTATCTCTTCTTGCTGTTATTTGGAACTCTGCATTCAGGTGCTTGCTGCTACTGCTAAGTCACTTCAGTCGTGTCCGACTCTGTGCGACCCCATAGATGGAAGCCCACCAGGCTTCCCCATCCCTGGGATTCTCCAGGCAAGAACACTGGAATGGGTTGCCATTTCCTCCTCCAATGAATGAAAGTGAAAAGTGAAAGTGAAAGTGAAGTCGTGTCCAACTCTTAGCGACCCCATGGACTGCAGCCTACCAGGCTCCTCCATCCATGGGATTTTCCAGGCAAGAGTACTGGACTGGGGTGCCATTGCCTTCTCCATTCAGATGCTTATATCTTTCCTTTTCTCCTTTGCTTTCACTTCTCTTCTTTTCACAGCTATTTGTAAGGCCTCCCCAGACATCCTTCATCCAAGGTAAGGAGCAGCGGCTGCGCTTTGCTGGAGTAGCCGTGAAGAGATACCCCATGTCCAAGGTAAGAGAAACCCAAGTAAGACAGTAGGTGTTGCAAGGGGGCATCAGAGGGCAGACACACTGAAACTATAATCACAGAAAACTAATCAATCTAATCACACTAGGACCACACAGCCTTGTCTAACTCAGTGAACCTAAGCCATGCCCTGTGGGGCCACCCAAGATGGGTGGGTCATGATGGAGAGGTCTGACAGAATGTGGTCCACTGGAGAAGGAAATGGCAAACCACTTCAGTATTCTTGCCTTGAGAACCCTATGAACAGTATGATAAGGCAAAATGATAGGATACTGAAAGAAGAACTCCCCGGGTCAGTAGGTGCCCAATATGCTACTGGAGATCAGTGGAGAAATAACTCCAGAAAGAATGAAGGGATGGAGCCAAAGCAAACACAATACCCAGTTGTGGATGTGACTGGTGATACAAGCAAAGTCCGATGCTATTAGGAGCAATATTTCATAGGAACCTGGAATGTCAGGACCATTAATCAAGGCAAATTGGAAGTGGCCAAACAGGACCACTTGGGCTCTAGGGCACTCGGGCTTCAGTCGTGAAGGTCCCGGGGTCTAGAGCACAGGCTCAATGGCTGTGGTACACAGGCTTCACAGCCTCTAGACCACATGTAGTCCTATGTGTCACCTGCCTTCGCAGGCAGATTCCTTACCACTGAGCCACCAGGGGAGCTCCTCGGAGGACATTTAAAGTACATTGAGAGCTGTAGAAAGCTTCTTGAGGATTAGGGTCCTAAAACAAGTAAAAAACATTCCTTTATTACTGGTAAAAGTATCATTTTATTAACAAATTATTTTCTAAATAACTTTTCAATGTCAATTCTATACTATTACTTAATGATGTTTAATAAGTTGATCTAGAAATTTAAAAAAAATGATAACTACATAAGGCATTGAAGCTTACTTCACAAGTCAAGCCAGTGTCTCCCTGCTAAGGAGAAAAATCTTCCCTGCTTCTGTCTAGGAAGCACGTATGTCTTTCCCTTTTGTCACAAACAGGCCTCCTCAACATCCACATCCTGAGCAGAAGCTGGAAAACAAGGAGCAGAGGTTCTTCACTGGACTCGACACCAGGATGACCCGTCTGGACTGGAGGTGTGCAATGCAGGTGTCCTCCTTTAGAATGAGAACAGCAGGCTGTGGGAGTTCATTTTCTCAGGAGGACTTGCTGAGGACTACAGGCTGGAGGTCAGCCTCTCTTCTGCTCTAAGGGACTGCTCCACAGATGTCGGGGAGGTCAGGATGCATGTGATTGTGGTGAAGGGGTGACGTGCAGATAAGCTCACATCTTGGGAGAATGTGGCTGAGAATCAGGAGGAACAGATGTCTCTCTGAAGGATTTTAGAGCTTTTCTACCCATGAGAAGGTGCAAAATTGGGTTCATAAATTTCCTCTGGAAATTATCTAACTCTCTGCTGACCTGCTGTGTCAGTTTTCCCAGAGCACAGAGTGCCTCGTTCCTGATCTCCATCCTGAACTCCTATCAGGGTGTGTTGGAGGTCAGGACTGCAGTGAGTAGTGACTTCATTCTGCAGAACCTGCTGAGGAAAGATGTTTTCATTGTCATCCTGAAGGAGCAACGTCAGAGCTCATGTGGCGAGAAACTGTTGGATGCTTTTTCTTTGTACTTAAACTCACAAGAAAGGTCAAGAGTTTAAAATATATAGAAAAGAGGGCTCACTTCTCATAGGGATAATAAAGTTATTTCACTATATTTCATTGAAGAAACCACTCATAAAAGCTTAGACTTCCTTCTGTGCGGCTTGTGTGATTGGACTTCCCCAACCAGGGATCCAGGGACTGAAATCAGGTCACAGCAGTGAAAGTGCTGGATCCTAACCACTAGCCAATGAGCAAACACCTGCTTTTTTTTTTTTTTTTAAAGCTGGCAGAACAATCTATTCCCTTCTAACTACTTAATAGTGATGTCATCTATTTAAATTAAATCTTAGTTCTGCTGACTTCAGACCACACCCTGTAGCCCTACAAAACAATAGATAGTGGCCTTTTGGCATTTGAAATGGATTAAGGGGTGTTTGTCATCTCATTCTCCTCCTCACTTACTTCATTGGTTCCTTAACGTCATGCTGATTTTCACCTTTCCTTTTATTTTTTAATGGGATCCTTCAGACAAATCAAAGCCCCCAAGGTTTGCCCTTGAATCTTTGCTGCTATTGGAATAGTTCATTTGTCCAGATTTATATTGTTTGCCAGTATTATAAGTAAGTGTGACCTAAGAGTTAATGAAAGGATTCAGTTAAAATTGTAAAGAACTTGGAAAGTGGCTAGTCCATTAGTAGCAAGCAATAAAATTCAGTGATTATTTTAATATCATAATTACTATTTCCCTGATTAAGATCAGGGTCTTTTGGAATCATTTAATTCCTCTTTCTTTTAGCTTTTCTCAAAGCATCTTCTCATTGCCTGGGCGGATTTGTTACCTAGGCAAATGCTCAGGAAGGTTGGGCTCCAAGACACTGCCAAAGGGGATTCGTGTTCTAGCAACTGGCAATCTAGTCGTTCACCTCTTGTTAGGTGGTGGGTTTGACTTCTTCCTTCTCTCCTGAAACTAATCCTACATGGATTAATTGAAAGGAAACTGAGATAGCTGATCTTCCAAAGCAAAGGGCAGTCAACTGACCCAGGATTTGGCCTTCCTTGAGCTTCTGTCCGAAGCAGCCATGCCCCAAGCTCCGTGTTGTTCGTACTGGCCTCATGCTTCCCCTCTGCCACAGCCTCGTCCCCAGCTGTGCTGCATGGAATTTGCTAACTCAGAATGAGTCATTCCATCAGGGGAAACCACCTCCCTTCTTTCAGACATTCAGAATATATTAGTTTTCTCTGCCCACAAAACAACTGTGGACTTTTACTTTCCAGGGAAGTGTCAAAGGGAAACAACAACAAGAAAAAAAAACTAAAGTTTGAAATGATAGAGCTACAGCCCTTCTGCCTTTCTTTGCTTTATTGTTCTTACCTCAACGTGAATTAGAACCAGAGCAGAAGCAGCAAGACAAATCCTGACCACCAAGTCACTAAAAGAATGTAGAAACTTTAAGTAAAAAATTACACTGTGGAAAATTCTGAAAGAGATGGGAATACCAGACCACCTGACCTGCCTCTTGAGAAACCTGTATGCAGGTCAGGAAGCAACAGTTAGATCTGGACATGGAACAACAGACTGGTTCCAAAAAGGAAAAGGAGTACATCAAGGCTGTATATTTTCACCCTGCTTATTTAACTTCTATGCAGAGTACATTATGAGAAACGCTAGCCTGGAAGAAGCACAAGCTGGATTCAAGATTGCCGGGACAAATATCAACAACCTCAGATATGCAGATGACACCACCTTTGTGGCAGAAAGTGAAGAGGAACTAAAAAGCCTCTTGATGAAAGTGAAAGAGGAGAGTGAAAAAGTTGGCTTAAAGCTCAACATTCAGAAAACGAAGATCATGGCATCTGGTCCCACCACTTCATGGGAAATAGATGGGGAAACAGTGGAAAAAGTGTCAGACTTTATTTTTTGGGGCTCCAAAATCACTGCAGATGGTGACTGCAGCCATGAGATTAAAAGACGCTTACTCCTTGGAAGGAAAGTTATGACCAACTTAGTAGCATATTAAAAGCAGAGACATTACTTTGCCAACAAAAGTCCATTTAGTCAAGGCTATGGTTTTTCCAGTGGTCATGTATGGATGTGAGAGTTGGACTGTGAAGAAGGCTGAGCACCAAAGAATTGATGGTTTTGAGTTGTGGTGTTGGAGAAGACTCTTGAGAGTCCCTTGGACTGCAAGGAGATCCAACCAGTCCATTCTGAAGATCAGCCCTGAGTGTTCTTTGGAAGGAATGATGCTAAAGCTGACAAAATACAAACTCCAGTACTTTGGCCACCTCATGTGAAGAGTTGACTCATTGGAAAAGACTCTGATGCTGGGAGGGATTGGGGGAAGGAGGAGAAGGGGACAACAGAAGATGACATGGCTGGATGGCATCACTGCCTCGATGGACGTGAGTCTGAGTGAACTCTGGGAGTTGGTGATGGACAGGGAGGCCTGGCATGCTGCGATTCACGGGGTCACAAAGAGTTGCACACAACTGAGCGACTGAACTGAACTGAACTGAAAGGAAAGAAGGCTATTTCTCCCTAAACGAGTAGCCTGCCTCTCACTATCCTGAATGTCAGAGGGAGAAAGAAACAGAGGAACAGAGATGCCCAGTGGAATCAACTGCCTGAATGAACAACTGTAACTCACTAGATTCTGTGACATAAGCTTCCAGTGAGAGACAACACCATCACTCAATCTCCTTCTTCCAACTCAGAAACTCTGAGCAGAACAAGTCTTGAACAGTTTAAGTAAAAGGATTGAATAATAAAACTATACTCGGCAACGCTGATAATATTTATCTACTAAAAGCAAAATAATTGCAGTTGAAAATTCCTCTACCAACTTGCACAAATACATATTTGCTCTCAGTATCTGAGCACTGCTGACACTTTGGACATCTGGGGACATGGGTCAGGAGAAGAGGAGGTCACCACTGAGAACTAGGGTTCTTCACACAAACACTGCAGGGGAGAGGACGGGGGTTTAGGAAGATGATTTATTCTCCCAACAAATAAGCCCTCCACAGAAAGGAGATTTTTGAGTCCACAGGATGTGGTGAGCCTGTCCTCAGGGAGGGAGTCCAGAAGGGGAGGAAGGGACTCTGTCACTCTAGAGGACAAGGGGTGGCTCCATGTGATCTCTCCCTTGTGAGTGAGGTGCTGCTGGGAAAATACAATTATCCTGGATTTGGAGTCTCCTCTCCAATGTTCTCTGAGAAGAACCAGGATTCTGGTGGGGGTATTGGCCCAGTCTGTGGAGGACAACAGGTCTCCAGTAAGAAAATGGTGGAAAGAAAGGGTGATGTCTGTAATGGTCCTGCCCTCACGGTTCCCTGAAGGGCAGGGATTTGCAGGAATGTGTTCTAGAAGGAAGAGAAATGTGGGAGGAGTTCAAGGACTGATAATAATCAGCCTCTTCTCTAAATCAAACACTGAAGAAAACTCATCATTTGTTTCGAAGAATTTAATTGACAGAGTGATCTGGTAAATCCCTGAATAAATACGGAAACCACAGAGCTGAGGGAGCCTCTATTCCCATGTAAAGTAAGAGGGAAAAAAGGAGCCTAATATCAGGGCTCCCGATGTGTTCATGGATAAGAGGAGAGCAACATTTATGCATGAGAGACAAAGAGCAATAATGTATATAATTACAAATGTCCATTAATTCTGACTTAAGACAAAGACCTTTCTCATTTGATTGATAAATATCCATTTGGATGGGTACATTTGAAGTTATTAGGAAGTAGGAGAAATTAATAGTTTAGATTGATGGGACATTCTCTTCGATCATACTGTGAATACATAAATGAAAATCAAAAAAGGAAGTAAAAGTGCACAGAAATGACTAGAAAATGAAAACTATCATGTTCCCTATTTAATGGCCTTGCTAGAAAGCATGGCATCAGAGAACCTACCTCAAGGTTCCACCAGACGCTGTCTCAGCCAGCCCAGCAGCAGCCTCATCTACCCCATGGCCTTCGTGCTCTCTCTACTGATGGCCCTGGTGCTGGTCAGCTACAGCCCGGGAGGATCCCTGGGCTGTGACCTGTCTCAGAACCATGTGCTGGTTGGCAGGGAGAACCTCAGGCTCCTGGGCCAAATGAGGAGACTCTCCCCTCGCTTCTGTCTGCAGGACAGAAAAGACTTCGCTTTCCCCCAGGAGATGGTGGAGGGCGGCCAGCTCCACGAGGCCCAGGCCATCTCTGTGCTCCATGAGATGCTCCAGCAGACCTTCAACCTCTTCCACACAGAGCGCTCCTCTGCTGCCTGGGACACCACCCTCCTGGAGCAGCTCCGCACTGGACTCCATCAGCAGCTGGACGACCTGGACGCCTGCCTGGGGCAGGTGATGGGAGAGGAAGACTCTGCCCTGGGAAAGACAGGCCCCACACTCGCCGTGAAGAGGTATTTCCAGGGCATCCATGTCTACCTGAAAGAGAAGGAATACAGCGACTGCGCCTGGGAAATCGTCATAATGGAAATCATGAGATCCTTGTCTTCATCAACCAACTTGCAAGAAAGGTTAAGATGATGGATGGAGACCTGAACTCACCTTGACATGACTCTCACTGACTAAGATCTAAGATGCCATATCACCCTTGTACGCGCACCTGCAGCCATTTAAAAGACTCTGAATTCTGCTTTAGCCACAATATTTATTGAATTAAATCAATAAATACTTTCTCAATAGTAATAAGAAAGTAGTTATAAAAAGTATTCAGCTGCACAGAAATCAGTGCATAGCGATGACTGCCCTGATGTTATTTATAAGTTTCTTTATGTACATATTTTCATTTATTATTTTATCTCATCATATTTATATTTTCATATAAAATATTTGTTTACATTGTAATAAAATTTAGAAAACATGTTCATTTTCTTAATCTTCTAATTTTTTTTATTAAATTCTTATGAAGTAAACTTGTTTCTTCATTCTGAAGACCTAAATCTTTATTTTGTCTACATAAACCTATTGTGGAATAGCATTTGTCCATGTATACTATGGAATGGCTCTATTACTTTTCAGGACTTGATTGTCAAAAGGTGGAATTCCTGGAATTCCCTGGCAGTCCAGTGGTTTGGACTCCACGCTTCCAGTATGGGAAGCTCAGGTGCCATGGATATCTGCTCAGGGAACTACGATTCTGCAGGCTACGGAGTGCAGCCCTTGATTCCACCCCTCCAAAGAAAAAAAAAAAAGGTAGAAAGGAGTTCTGAAACTGTGGAAAATGATTAGTCCTGAAGTCACAGATAAACTAATTTATACCCAGTCAGCAAAGAACTGTTGGTGTCAGTTTCTAGGGGGAAGACTCATCTCCTCCAGAAAAGTTGCCAACATGTGCTGCTGAGTGGCTGATCCCGACACCTGTTACTCTTCCTCCCACCTTCCCCTCAGTCCTGCTTTACTGAACAATCTACTCCCTTACACAATCTTCTCACTGTCCCCAACACAGGAGCTCTGTTCTGTGATGGTTTCTGGTTCAAAGTTTCTCTGAGTGGAAATCACTGGAAGAGAGCACAAGTGAAAGGAGAGTTCTAGAAATTTCAAAACCTTTGAATGCAGCTCTGCTATTTAACAGCAGTGTGACCCTGCAAAATATCACAAACACTAAAGAGAAGGAAATGGAAACCCACTCCAGTATTCTTTCTTGAAAATCCCATGGACAGAAGAGCCTGGTGGGCAACAGTCCATGTGTCACAAGAGTCGGACACGACTGAACCAACTTAGCAGGCACGCAGGCACACATGCTGTCTTGATCCTCTTCTTTAACATGGGGAAAATAAGAGTAGTTTTTGACAGGATTACTGTTAGGATCAATGAGCCCATATTACAAGAAGCATAAAAGTGCGCCTGGCAGAAATGTTCAGGACAATGTGTCCCAGAGTAGCTGCCCACAGGGAGCAGACAGGACAGCTGGCCTGAGGCAGTGACTGGAAGGCTACCCTGGAAAGATGCTGGGTACTTGGTAAAATTATTTAACTTGGGTGCTAGTTTCAGGGCTTAGTTTGTGAACTCTTCTGTGCTCCATGCTGAAAACAATTATAATTTTGGTATCTCAGACTTCTAGAAGTATTCTGAGGAGGTCATAGAAATTCTTTGAGAAAGAAGGATTAGTAGAAAATGCTTTGATCTACTATAAAAATGAATAATAGGGAAATCATAGAAATCTCATAGGACTGCAGAAAATCACACACATGACCCATTAATAATGTTTCTTGTTCTTTAGTATGAGTACTACTCTACTACTTCTTGAAGACATTTCTAAAATTACCTTCTCAACTCGCTGTTGGGTTTCAGTCTTTCAGCAGCAAAGCAGAGGCAGGAAGAAAAGAGCAAGGGCCATGCAGTGTGAGGTTCTGCTCTCCAACCTTGGGCTGTCCTAGGTTTGATCCCAGTTGTTTTCCATGAAGACTTCAGTCCCTAAGTGCCGGCAGTGTCACCTCCTAGAGTCAGTGCTTCTCAGAAATTACTGCCTTTAGAGGAGAGACTGCTACAAGTGTATGCAGGTGTCATACCCAAGTGAGAGTCTTTCTCTGAATAAGAGGCCATGAAGTCAATTTTATTGGTCAAAATAAATAAGCCTTCCACATGCATACCGCCAACTGTCCATGACAACATGGCTACATTAATCCATATTCAAGACCATATAAGCTCTGTATGTTCCCACACATTGACCAAAACAGGATCTTATCATCTTTTTAGTTTTTGCCAATCTGGTGACACATAGCATCTAGCAGCAACCATTAGTTTTCCTTTTCCTAATTGATGGCAGTTGTTATCAGTCATACTCCAGTCAGGAAAACAGAAAATTCCTTCCAGCCTTCTAGTCCACCCTTGGAACTGGTATGGGAAAGGAAAACAATCCTCAGGCAAAGGAGAAATGTACTGGAAGGAACTAGAGCCCCAGCATCACAGAGTAGAGTTGAGGAGAAGAGCTGTGGAGCTGAGACGTTGGTTCTAAGACCGCTGCACTAGGATAGAGGACGGCCTTTCCCCATCACATCCACTGCAAGCACGGCTTCCCTGTGAATTTCTGATCCACACAGACGCACCCACTGCTCCTGCACTCACTTTACTCACGTAAAGAAGGTCATCATTCATTTTCAGTCAAACTCCGTGATCTCTAGCTAGAAGACACACAGATTGTAAGGCCCTCAACCAGATCCCAGGCTCCACACTCACACTGCACTCCTGCCATCTGGCCGGTATCCAGTCTGAGTTTCATTTGTGACAAAGACACTTGTGGTTTTCCTGTGTTCAGGGTCCAGAACTGTCTTCTGTTCAAACCAATGAACTAGGTCATGACTTGCTCTAGTTTTCAGGCCTTTAAAAATCTATCTTGATGGTGATGTCTTCCAAAGACACATGCTGGAATCATATGCCCAACTGCCTATTTCACAGTTGGTGTCTACTGAGCACACATTATGCTGAAATCAAAAGCATTTTAATTGCAATTTTTTAAACAACTTATCCGTATGAGAAGACAGTTTGAAAAAGGTAATGAAACTCTCCAATGAAAAACTGACTAAAAAAAAAAATGCTTAATAGATGACCTTTGGTTAAAAGAAATGAAAACAAAAAAGGATTTTGTAAACTGAGATGAGTTATTCAAAGTAGTTACTAGGTCATAAGTTTGTCAAATATGGCTTTTGCTCAGATGAAGAGAGATATACAGAGAAGTAATATTGAAAACATTACTGATGATTTTGCTTCCATTAAAGCCAGGAACTTAAAGTACTGTTGTGGCGTAAGGAAAATATTTGAATTTGATGTGAGTTGAAGACTTATACATTTTAAAACATTTTCCAACCAATTAATATTACAGGAGAAAATAACCATTTATATTAATATTAAATGAAATAATTTTCCCTTTACCTAGGAGCTTCTTTTTAAGTCTCAGTTTTGTCCCCAAGGCTTCCCACTGGAGGGTCCCAATATCTAGTAGATTCCTGTCCAGATTGTATATACCTTTCCCCTTTCCCTGAATTACTCCTTTTCCCCATAAACAAGGGCTTCCCTTGTGGCTCAGCTGGTAAAGATCTGCCCGCAATGAGGGAGACCTGGGTTCAATCCCTGAGTTGGGAAGGTCTCCTGGAGAAGGGAAAGGCTACCCACTTCAGTTCTGGCCTGGAGAATTCCATGGACTGTATAGTCCATGGGGTCGCAAAGAGTCAGACACGACTGAACGACTTTCACTCACTCCACAACAATTCTGAATCTGAAAACATACCACAACATGCTGTGATTTCCAGCCGTCAATCCGGCATAAAAGGGCATCGGTGGAACCGCTCTGGCTAAAATCTTCTCCCAGGAAGGGGAGGATGGACACAATGGTAGCTTATCTAGAATTTGGAGGTGCAGAAATCAAAGGCTCTGAGCGACGCGGCAAAGATCGCATGGGCAGTGGGGCCCGAAAAGCAAGTTTCCTCTCTGTTCCCGCGGCCCCTATCTCTTCCTGGGCCCCGGCGACGCCTCGCTCCTGTCGCGGCTCCTGCCCACGGCGACCCGCGAGTTCTCCCCGTGGATCTGAAGCCCCAGCTGGCAGCGCTGTACCTGGAGGCGAGTTCTGCTGGGTGGGCGGTGCCGGTCAGTCAGTTACTGAGAGATCGGCCGCCCCCTCCCGGCCGCTGGGGCGCAGCAAAAGGAGTTTGGAGGGCTCCCGAGCTCAGTGCAGGACCTGAACTGTTTCACAGAGGCCCAGGTGAAGTTCTGAATTTCTGGACTCTGGTCTCCCTGCTGATGGCAATGGGGAGGCTCTGCTCCATCCCTCACATTTCACCGGTTAGCTTAGGTCGTCTTCTATTCTTTTTATCATTTCCCAAATTCATATAATTTGGAAGCAAAAGTTTGTTGCTGAACCACGAAAGACACCAGGATTCTTGGTCTCCAGAGAAGAAGGATTCAATCCAGGGCCAGTGACGAGGCTTGATCGCTCAGAACTTTTGTGTAATAAAGTTTTATTAAAGTATAAAAGAGATAGAGAAAGCTTTTGACATTGACATCAGAAGGGGGCAGAAAAAGTGCCCCGACCTAGTCTTCAGCCAGATGTTATATAGCTACTGCTGCTGCTGCTGCTAAGTCGCTTCAGTCGTGTCTGACTCTGTGCGACCCCATAGACGGCAGCCCACCTGGCTCCCCGTCCCTGGGATTCTCCAGGCAAGAACACTGGAGTGGGGTGCCATCGCAGTCTGCTAATTAGACAAAGGAAATATCTCAAAACTCAGAGAATGGCACCAGGCCCCTCACCCACAACATGCATGAGATAACATTGGCACCAGGTGAGTCAGCCCTGGCCATAACACGATTGACATGAATCTTGAAGAAAGGCAGATTTCCAAACAAATATACAGTATCATTAACACAGATTAGGAGAACACTGTATGAGTGTAACATACTGGTTTGTCAAGTCGGTTCTGAGCCTTTAGGTGGAACTGACTTGAACACAGAGTCTAGGGTAAATGCACATTATCAGCTTAAGACAAACATTTCCATTAGAAAAATGCATTGGTTAGCTCAAGGTTTGGGAAAAGTTCAGTTCAGGTGGAACCAGGTGTCATTATGGCCACACAGAAGTTTAAGAGAAACCTCTTTCTAAATGTGTATGGAGAAGGGGAACAAATCTAAGACTAGTTTGTTTCCTCCTGCTGCTGAAGAGAGAGAAAGAAAGTGTCTGACACTTGCAGCCTGTTTCCTCTGTTTGGAGACCCCTGGCCTTCCTGTCTGTTACCCTCTCAAAAGCATTAAGTAGTTTTTTAACTTACATTCACAAAGCCATCAGCTTGGTGTTTTCTACAGAGGATTCACTGAAATGTTTGTAATCCAATCTCCTGCTGGGGTCACAACTCATAAGGATTTTGTCCATCATGTATCCCCAATTTATGCTGAGGATTCATTGAACAATCTATATGAATCATCTTGGACAGTTAAATATGATTATTTTGTAATTATTAGAATTATTAATTTTGTCAATCACATTTAGACTTTCAGTAATAACTACCAGTTGATAATTTCATTTTGCTTATTATACAAAATAATCAGACATGTTGTAAATCGATCAGCTTATCTAGAATTGGAGGTAGATGTGAACTGATGGAAACAAGAGGTTTGTAGAATCGAGGTATGAAACAACAAGGGTGCATCTCGTGTTAGAAATAAAACAGGAAACTAAGTGAGGGCTCAGCACACGCAGTGTGCGCAGGTGTGACGGTCTACATAAGCAGTTTGGAATCTGACATACTAGGTTTTGAAAACTTGCCATTTCATTATTAGATTGTTTTATTCAAATAAAGTCTTAGCAGGAGGCTCTTCGAAACAAAAATATTAACTCGGTTTCAACTACGTTGGAAGGATTGCGTGAGTCCCTCACAAAGGCTAAGGAGTTTGTAGTTGTTGTCACTGTCATTTTTGATAAACACATAGTCTGTGGAATTTGTCTGGCAGGTCCTTGGTAATCATGTCCACGGTAGTCTTGTAACATTTAATTAGTAATCAACTCAGGATGGATGTGCCATAAAAAGTGAGGGCAGCATCAGGGAATGTGTTCTTACTTCTCAATAATATCAAGAATGAAATAGATCCTAATGAATCCTTGCCATAAACACAATACCTTGGTATCTTCTTACTACTGTGTTACGGACTGAATGTGTGTGTGTTCCCCAAATTCATATATTGAAACCTACCCCTTGACTTCCCTGATGGTCCAGGGGCCAGGACTCCATGCTCCCAAAGCAGGGAGCCTGAGCTGGATCTCTGGTCAGGAAACTAGGTTCTGCATGGCAAGCAAGACTTCCCGTGGCTTAAGTAAAGATCCTGCACGAAGCAACCAAGATCCAAGAACCAGCATACATCGACTAAGACATGCCGCAGCCAAATAAACACATAAAATAAACATTTTAAAAAGTCTTTAAAAGCCTGCAGAAACCCAACCCATCAATGTGATAGTATCAAGAGCTGGAATATTAGGGAGATCATTAGGGTTAGTAATCAATAAAATTCAGTTATTATTTTTAATGTCATAACTACTGTTAGTTAGACTAAGATCGGGATCTTTTGGAATCATTTAATTCCCTTTCATTCTAGTTGTTTCAAAGCATATTCTCTTTGCCCAAGTGGATTTATCACCTACGCAGATGCTCAGCGAGGCTGGTCTCGTAACCCTGCCAGAGAGGATTAGTGTTCGAGCAACTGGGGCTCTGATTGCCTGTCTCTTGTGACCTGGTGAGTGTGACTTCTTCCTTCTCGCTTATGCTGACCACATGCTGATTAAAGAAAAGAAAAATTAGGAGGCTGGTCTTACAAAGCTGACGACAGTCAACAGATCAAGGACTTGTCCTTCTTGTAGCGACTGTAAGAAGCAGCCCTGTCCCAGCTTTTCTGTTGTTCATATTGTCATCGTTTCCTCTGCCTCAGACTTGTCCCCAGCTGTGCTGCACTGCAGTTTGCTAACTCAGAATACGTCACTGGGTCAGGGGAAAACCACTTCCCTTCTTTCATATTCATGACATTGAGACTTACTCTTGTTTTCTTGTTGCCCACAAAAAAACTGTGCAATTTTACTTTCTAGAAAAGTTGCAAAGAGAAACAAAAAAATCTAACGTCTTGAAAGTGATAGAGATGCAGCCCCTCTGGCTTTCTTTACTTCACTTTGTTGTTCTCACATCATCATGAATTGCAGCCACAACAGGAACAATGAGACAAATCTTGTCCAATAAGTCAGTCACTTCAGTTCAGTTCAGTCACTTAGTCATGTCCGACTCTTTGCAGCCCCATGAACTGCAGCACGCCAGGCCTCCCTGTCCATCGCCAACTCCCAGGTGCTGCTAAGTCACTTCAGTCATGTCCAACTCTGTGCGACCCCATAGACGGTAGCCAGCCCACCAGGCTCCCCTGTCCGTGGGATTCTCCAGGCAAGAACACTGGAGTGCGTTGCTATTTCCTTCTCCAATGCATGAAAGTGAAATGTGAAAGTGAAGTCACTCAGTTGTATCTGGCCCTCAGCGACCCCATGGCCTGCAGCCTTCCAGGCTCCACCATCCATGGGATTTTCCAGACAAGAGTACTGGAGTGGGGTGCCATTGCCTTCTCCTGCCAACTCCCAGAGCCTACCCAAAAGAAGTCACTAAGTAAATATAAAAAGTTTAAATGAAAGATTACACTCAAGAAAAGAAGACTATTTCTCCTGATCTAGTAGGCTGGGTCTCACTGCCCTGCATTCTCAGAGGAACAGAGACAGAGGAACAGAGATGCCTGGTGGAATCAACTGCCTGAATGAACAACTGTAACTCACTAGATTCTGTGACATAAGCTGCCAGTAAGAGACAACACCAATACTGAATCTCCATCCTCCAGCTCAGAAAGTTTGAGCAGAACAAGTGTCAAACAGTTTAAGTAAAAGAGTTGAATAATAAAAACTATACTTAGCAGGGTAGATATTATTTATCTACTAAAAGCAAAATAACTGCAGTTGGAAATTCCTCCACCAACTTGCACAAACGCACTTTTGCTCTCAAGGACTGAGCTTTGCTGACACTTTGGACACGTGGGGAAACGGGTCAGAGAAGAGGAGGTCACCACTGAGAACTAGGGTCCTTCACACAAACACTGCAGGTGAGAGTTGATGGTTCAGGAAGACGATTTATTTTCACAAGTAAATGAGCCCTCCACAGAAAGGAGATTTTTGAGTCCTCAGGATGTGGTGAGCCTGCCCTAAGGGAGGGAGCCCAGCAGGTGAGCAAGGGGACTCTGTCACTCCAGAGGACAGGGGGTGGCTCCATGTGATCTCTCCCGTGTGAGTGAGGTGCTGCTGGGGAAATACAATTATCCTGGAATTAGAGTCTCCCCACCCATATCATCTGAGAAGAACCAGAATTCTTGGTAGGGGAAGGGCTGGGCCACCAAAGGACAATAGGTCTCCAGTATGAAAATGGTGGAAAGAAAGCGTGATGTCTGTAATAGTCCTGACTTCATGGTTCCCTGAAGCACAACCACATGGACCTGCAGGAACGTGTTCTAGAAGGAAAAGAAACATGGGAGGAGCTCATGGACTCACAATAATCAGCCTCTTCTCTAAATCAAACACTCAAGAAAACCCATCCTTTGTTTCAAACAGTTTCTTTGCTAGAGTGACCTGGTAAATGCCTGATAAACACAGAGCCTGCCTTCCTAAGTAAAGTAAGAAATAGAAATTGAGCCTAGGATCAGGGCCAAAAATGTGTTTATGGAACAGAAAAGAGCCACATTTACACATGAAAGAGAAAGAGTGATAATGTTTGTACTTAGAAACCTACATCATTTCTGATGTAAGACAAAGAAAGGCCTTTCTCATTTGATTGATAAATATCCATTTGGATGGGTACATTTGAAGTTATTGGGAAATAGATAGAATTAAGAGTTTAGACTGATGACAATTTCTTTGACCATATTCAGAATAAATAAATGAAAATCAAAAAAGGAAGTAAAAGTGCACAGAAATGACTAGAAAATGAAAATTACCATGTTCCCTATTTAATGGCCTTGCTTATAAAGAGTGGCATCAGAGAACCTACCTCAAGGTTCCATCAGACGCCGCCTCAGCCAGCCCAGCGGCAGCCTCATCTTCACCATGGCCTTCGTGCTCTCTCTACTGATGGCCCTGGTGCTGGTCAGCTACAGCCCGGGAGGATCCCTGGGCTGTGACCTGTCTCAGAACCACGTGCTGGTTGGCAGGCAGAACCTCAAGCTCCTGGGCCAAATGAGGAGACTCTCCCCTCGCTTCTGTCTGCAGGAGAGAAAAGACTTCGCTTTCCCCCAGGAGATGGTGAAGGGCGGCCAGCTCCACGAGGCCCAGGCCTTCTCTGTGCTCCATGAGATGCTCCAGCAGTCCTTCAACCTCTTCCACACAGAGCATTCCTCTGCTGCCTGGGACACCACCCTCCTGGAGCAGCTCCGCACTGGACTCCATCAGCAGCTGGATGACCTGGATGCCTGCCTGGGGCAGGTGACGGGAGAGGAAGACTCTGCCCTGGGAAGGACGGGCCCCACACTGGCCGTGAAGAGGTACTTCCAGGGCATCCATGTCTACCTGAAAGAGAAGGAATACAGCGACTGCGCCTGGGAAATCATCAGAGTGGAAATCATGAGATCCTTGTCTTCATCAACCAGCTTGCAAGAAAGGTTAAGAATGATGGATGGAGACCTGAACTCACCTTGACATGACTCTCACTGACTAAGATGCCCCATCATCTTTGCACACTCATCTTCGGCCATTTCAGAAGACTCTGATTTCTGCTTTAGCCACAAAATTTATTGAATTATTTCATCCAGTACTTTGTCAGTAGTAAATGAATATATATAAATTTTTTTGACTGCAGGTGCATCAGTCCCGAAGTGAAGACTGCCCTTATTTTATTGTTTGTTTGCTTATTTATTTTGTTATATTTATTCTTTTATCTCCTCATATTTATTTTTCCATATAAAATATTTTTGTTTACATTGTATTAAAATTTAACAAATACATTCACATTTTTATTTCATTATATTTGTAATTTGTTTTATTTATTAAATATTATCAAGGTGAACTTCTTGAATTTTTTACCATTTTATGTTTAGTTGCCAGGTAAAGTCCAACTCTTTTGTGATCCCATAGACTGTAGCCCACCAGGCTCCTCTGTCCATGGGATGATCCAGGCAAGACTACTGGAGTATGTTGCCATTTACAGGGGATCTTCCCAACCAAGGATGGAATCTGGAATCTGCATTTTAGGCAGATTCCTTACCATCTGAGCCACAAGGGAAGACCCTTGGTTGAAAGAAATGAGAGAAAAAGGGATTTTGTAAACTGAAATTAATAATTTACGATAGGTACTCGGTCATCAGTTCAGTTCAGTTCAGTCCCTCAGGCGTTTCCGACTCTTTGCGACCCCACGAACTGCAGAACACCAGGCCTCCCTGTCCATCACCAACTCCCAGAGTCCACCCAAACTAATGTCCATTGAGTTGGTGATGCCATTCAGCCATCTCATCCTCTGTCGTCTCCTTCTCCTCCTGCCCTCAATCTTTCCCAGCATCAGAGTCTTTTAAAATGAGTCAGCTTTTCCCATCAGGTAGCCGAAATATTGGAATTTCAGCTTTAGCATCAGTCCCTTCAATGAACACCCAGGACTGATCTCCTTTAGGATGGACTGGTTGGATCTCCCTGTAGTCCAAGGGACTCTCAAGAGTTTTCTCCAACACCACAATTCAAAAGCATCAATTCTTCGGCACTCAGCTTTCTTTAAAGTCTCACATCTATACATGACCACTGGAAAAACCATAGTCTTGTCTAGATGGACCTCTGTTGACAAAGTAACGTCTCTACTTTTTAATATGCTGTCTAGGTTCGTCATAACTTTCCTTCAAAGGAGTATGCTTCTTTCAATTTCATGGCTGCAATCACCATCTGCAGTGATTTTGGAGCCCAGAAAAATAAAGTCAGCCACTGTTTCCCCATCTATTTGCCATCAAGTGATGGGAACAGATGCCATGATCTTAGTTTTCTGAATGTTGATCTTTAAGCCACCTTTTTCACTCTCCTCTTTCACTTTCATCAAGAGACTCTTTAGTTCTTCTTCACTTTCTGCCATAAGGGTGGTGTCATCTGCATATCTGAGGGCATTGATATTTCTCCCCACAATCTTGATTCCAGCTTGTGCTTCCTCCAGCCCAGCGTTTCTCATGATGTACTCTGCATATAAGTTAAATAAACAGGGTGACAATATACAGCCTTGACAGACTCCTTTTCCTATTTGGAACCATTCTGTTGTTCCATGTCCAGTTGTAACTGTTGCTTCCTGACCTGCATACAGATGTCTCAAAGGCAGGTAGGTGGTCTGGTATGCCCATCTCTTGAAGAATTTTCCACAGTTTATTGTGATCCACACAGAAAAAGGCTTTGGCACAGTCAATAAAGCAGAAACAGATGTTTTTCTGGAACTCTCTTCTTTTTCGATGATCTAGCAGATGTTGGCAATTTGATCTCTGGTTCCTCTACCTTTTCTAAAACCAGCTTGAACATCAGGAAGTTCACAGTTCACATATTGCTGAAGCCTGGCTTGGAGAATTTTGAGCATCACTTTACTAGCCTGTGAGGTGAGTGCAATTGTGAGGTAGTTTTAGCATTCTTTGGCATTGTTAGTCAAATACAGCATTCATGCAATGAAGTGAGATAAACTGGGAAGCAATTTTGCAAACATTACTGATGATTTTGTTTCCACTGAAGCCAAGAACTTAAAATTTTGTTTGGTCTTAGTGAAAATATCTTAACTTGATATTTAAGACTTATAAGGTTTAAGTTATTTATATTTACTATGCCAAAGCTTTTGACTGTGTGGATCACAATAAACTGTGGAAAATTCTGAAAGAGATGGGAATACCAGACCACCTGATCTGCCTCTTGAGAAATTTGTATGCAGGTCAGGAAGCAACAGTTAGAACGGGACATGGAAAAACAGACTGGTTCCAAAGAGGAAAAGGAGGATGTCAAGGCTGTATATTGTCACCCTGTATATTTAACTTATATGCAGAGTACATCATGAGAAACACTGGACTGGATGAAACACAAACTGGAATCAAGTTTGCCGGGAGAAATATGAATAACCTCAGATATGCAGATGACACCACCCTTATGGCAGAAAGTGAAGAGGAACTCAAAAGCCTCTTGATGAAAGTGAAAGTGGAGAGTGAAAAAGTTGGCTTAAAGCTCAACATTCAGAAAACGAAGATCATGGCATCCTGTCCCACCACTTCATGGGAAATAGATGGGGAAACAGAGGATACAGTGTCAGACTTTATTTTTTGGGCTCCAAAATCACGACAGATGGTGATTGCAGCCATGAAGTTAAAAGACTCCTTGGAAGGAAAGTTATGACCAACCTAGATAGCATATTCAAAAGCAGAGACATTACTTTGCCAACAAAGGTCTGTCTAGTCAAGGCTATGGTTTTTCCTGTGGTCATGTATGGATGTGAGAGTTGGACTGTGAAGAAGGCTGAGCACCGAAGAATTGATGCTTTTGAACTGTGGTGTTGGAGAAGACTCTTGAGAGTCCCTTGGACTGCAAGGAGATCCAACCAGTCCATCCTAAAGGAGATCAGCCCTGGGATTTCTTTGGAAGGAATGATGCTAAAGCTGAAACTCCAGTACTTTGGCCACCTCATGCGAAGAGTTGACTCATTGGAAAAGCCTCTGATGCTGGGAGGGATTGGGGGCAGGAGGAGAAGGGATGACAGAGGATGAGATGGCTGGATGGCATTGCTGACTCGATGGACCTGAGTCTGAGTGAACTCCGGGAGTTGGTGATGGACAGGGAGGCCTGGCGTGCTGTGATTCATGGGGTCGCAAAGAGTTGGACACGACTGAGGGACTGATCTGATCTGTTCTGATAAATTATAAGAATCCACCTGCAATGCAGGGGTCCACGCGTCAATGACTGGGTCAGGAAGATTCCCTTGGAGAAGGAATAGGCTACCCACTCCAATATTCTTGGGCTTCCCAAATGGCTCATCTGGTAAAGAATCTGCCTGCAGTGTGGGAGACCTGGGTTTGATCCCTGGGTTGAGAAGTTCCCCTGGAGAAGGGAATGTCTACCCACTCTAGTATTGTGGCCTGGAGAATTCCATGGACTGTATAATCCATGGGGTGACAAAGAGACATGACTGAATGAATTTCACTATAAATTTTGAAATATTTTTTAACCAGTTAACATTGCAAGAGAAATTAACCATTTATATTAATATTAAATGAAATAATTTTCAGTCTCAGTCTTGTCCCCAAGTCTTCCCACTGGAGGGTCCGAGTATCTCGTAGATACCTGTCCAGACTTCAGGTGCCTTTCCCTTTGCCCTGAAACCCTGAAAGAATTAGTCTTTCTCCCCAGAAACAATCCTGAATTTGAAAATACTTCACAACTTGCTCTGATTTCCAGCCATCAATCGCAGCATAAATGGCCCGGTGTAAATAGATCTGGCCAAAATCTCCTCCTAGGAAGGGGAGGGAGGACATGGGGGCAGGTGCAGAAATCTAAGGATCTGAGCAAAGTAGCATTAAAGCTCCCCTGGGCAGTGGGACCCAAAAGGAAGTTTCCTCACTGCTCCCTGGGCCCCTCAGGCTCCCTGGGCTGTGGCGGCGCCTCGCAGGGATTAAGGCTCTTCTCCACGGGGAGTCCTCGGTTCTCCCCTGGATCCTGGGTGGGAGTTCGTGGTGCTGGACCTGGAGGCATGTCCTGTCCATTACTGAGAGTTCAGGTGTACAACCCAGCCGCTGGGGCGCAGCGAAGGGAGCTTGGAGGACTTAGCTTAGTGCAGGACCTGAGCTGTTTCACTGAGACCCAGGTGAAGTGCTGAATTTCTGAAACTCTGGTCTCCCTGCTGATGGCAACGGGGATGCTCTGCTCCATCCCTAACATTTCACCTGTTAGCATATGTCGCCTTCTATTCTTCCAGTCCTTTCCCATATTCATGTAATTTGGTAGCATTAAGTATTTTTAACCTAAATCCACAAGAACCCTGTCAGCTTGGTGTTTTCTACAGTTGTTCTCATTGTTTAGTCGCTAAGTCTTATTCGATTCTTTGTGACCCCATAAACTGTAGCCTCCCAGGGTTCTCTGTATGGGATTTCCCAGACAATACTGGAGTGCATTGCCATTTCCTCCTCCAGAGGACCTTCCCAATCCAGGATCTAACACCCCTCTCCTGCATGGACACGTGGATTCTTTAATCCACTGAAAGATTCTCTCCCACCAGGGAAGCCTGTTTCCTACAGAGATTCACTGAAATGTTTGTAATCCAATCTCTTGCAATGGCTATAATTCTCAAGGGTCTTATCTATCATACATCTCAAGTTTATGGTGACGGTTAATTGAGCAATCTATATGAATCATCTTGGACAGTTAAATATGATATTTTACAATTATTAGAATCATTAATTTTGTCAATCACATTTAGACTCTCAGAAAGAATTAACAGTTGATAATTTCATTTTGCTTATTACATAAAATAATCAGAATACTTTGTCAATTGCTCAATTCATCTAGAAATTTGTGGTAGATGATAAACTAATGAAAATATAGAGTAGTGTAACAGCAAGGTATGGAAAACAAAGGCACAACGTGTGTTAGTGAAATAGGAAAATAAGCAATGGTTCAATACGTACAATTTGCACAGTGTTTATGGTATGGATAGGGAGGTGGAGTTTGGAATTTGACATAATAGGTTTTGAAACCTGGACTTGCCATTTTCTTATTAGATTGTTTTTTCAAATAAAGTCTTAGCAGGTGGCTCCTGGAAATGAGAATATTTACAACTCAGGTTCAACTATATTGGAAGGATTAAGTGTCCCTTTTAAGAGTTAAGGAATTTATAGTTGCTGTTAACATCATTTTTTAAGATTGAAAGTCTGTGGAATTTGTTTGGCAAGTTCTTGGTAATCATGTTCACAGTAGCATTGTGACATTTAGTAAGTAATATATTCAGGATGAATGAGCCATAATAAAGGATGACAGAATCAAGGAATGTTTTCAGTTCAGTTCAATCACTCAGTCGTGTCGACTTTTTGTGACCCCATGAATCGCAGCATGCCAGGCCTCCCTGTCCATCACCAACTCCCAGAGTTCACCCAAACTCATGTGCATCCAGTTAGTGATGCCATTCAGCCATCTCATCCTCTGTCATCCCCTTCTTCTCCTGCCCCTAATCCCTCCCAGCATTAGGGTCTTTTCCAAAGAGTAAACTCTTTGCATGAGGTGGCCCAAGTATTGGAGTTTCAGCCTCAGCATCAGTCCTTCCAATGAACACCCAGGACTGGTCTCCTTTAGGATGGACTGGTTGGATCTTCTTGAAGTCCAAGAGACTCCCAAGAGTATTCTCCAGCAGCACAGTTCAAAAGCATCAATTCTTCCGTGCTTAGCTTTCTTCACAGTCCAACTCTCACATCCATACATGACCACTGGAAAAACCATAGCCTTGACTAGACAGACCTTTGTTGGCAAAGTAATGTCTCTGCTTTTCAATATGCTATCGGTCATAACTTTGCTTCCTCAAATAAATATCAAGAATGAAATATATTCTAATGAATCTGCAATAAACACAATGCCTCAGTGTCTTCTTGTTACCATGTTACAGGTTGAATGTGTGTGTGTTCCCCCACCATGTGATCATATCAGGAGTTGGGATATTAGAGAAATCATTAGGGTTAGAGGAGGTTAGGAGGGGATTCCTCATGCACAGCATTACTGTCTTCATGAGGCTCACAAGACACTTTGCTTCATCTCTGCTCTCCACCATGTGAGGACATAGAGAGACGCTGGTGGTCTGCAACCCCGAAGAGGGTTCTCACCAGAACTCCACCCTGCTGGCACCCTGAGCTCACACTTGCAGCCCCCAGGACTGTGACAAATAAACTTCTGCTACTGATGAGCCACCAGTCTCTGGGACCTGTTAGAGCAGCCTGAACCAAAACCCAGGGCATGGTACATTTAGCGTCTGCAGTCCACTAGTTGAGGTTGTATGTAAATATTCATGTTCAAAGCATACATACCAGAGAAGACATTGTCATGTGTAATTGTTCTCAGTCCCCTTCTTCAGAAATAAAACTGATAATCCGCACTCACAAGTAAAAACCATAGAGTCTGAATCAGAGAGAGGAATGATGGCCCATCTAAAGGACATTAAGAGTACTGATGAAAGAAAGGAAACAGCAAGAAAAATGAGGCAACAGGGAAGAATGCTCTGCCTTCTGGTTCTTGCCGAGGGATAATGGGAAAAATATACCTAAAATAATTTTTATTTTAATATATTTTGAAAAACACTTGGATATTTTAAACATCATTTAACCATTTAGCCAATACTGTTCCCCATCTATCGCTTGACCCAAATATTTGCATCAACCATTTCTTTAATCAGTAACCAGTCAGAGAGGGGGCAGTGAAATTAACCAATTTGCTTAACTTCATGTTTTGGTGAAAGTCAATAAATTGCAGTATCTTGAGAATTAAAATACTTCCCCTTAATTCCTGAGTTTTCCTGCCAACTTGTTCAAGAAGAAATCTGTTGGTTTGATGTTCTAAATTATTTTTATTTCCTTATTACCCATGAATATAGGCCAGGAAATATTGTTTTTAATTTAATCTGTACAGGGACAAATATTCTTCAGTTCAGTTCACTCAGTTGTGTCCAACTCTTTGCGACCCCATGAACTGCAGCACACCAGGCCTCCCCAAACTCTAGGGAAGGCTCAGAAAATGCAAGGTTCTGAGCTCCCAACCAGAGAACACTGTCACTGGCAGGGCTACAAGGCTCCCTCTTCAGCTCTCAGCACTGTGAAAACAAAAGGTTTTCCCCCCAGTAATAAATCACTATCAAAAGACTCATTGAGGATGCTGTGCCCTGACGGTCTACAAGCCCAGAACTGCAAACTTTCCAAAGTGGGCATCCCAAAGGAACCCGAGAAAAAGAGCTCTTTGGCCCTCCTACAGCTGCCTGCAGAAGCACACTGTCCAGGGCTCAAGGGAAAGATATTTTATTGCTATTTTTGAGTTGCTAAATCCTGTGCTCAATCCTGTCTGACTCTGCGATCTTCTGGATTGAAGCACACCAGGGTTCCCTGTCCTTCACTATCTCCTGGAGTTTGCTCAAATTCATATCCACTGAGTTGGTAATGCCATGCAAGCATTTCCTCCTCTTGCCCTCAATCTTTCCCAGCATCAGGATCTTTTCCAATGAGGTGGCTCTGCACATCAGATGGCCAAACTACAGGGCTTCCCTGGTAGCTCAGATGGTAAAGACTGTACCTGCAGTGCGGGAGAGCCAAGATTGACCTGGGTTGGGAAGATCCCTGGAGAAGGGAATGGCAACCTACTCCAGTATTCTTGCCTAGAGAATTCCATGGACAAAACAGCAACTGGCTGGCTACAGTCCCTGGGGTCACAAAGGGAAGACACGACGAAGCAACTAACTTTTACTTACTTCTTGGAGCTTCAGCTTCATTAGCAATCCTTCCAGTGATGTTCAGGGTGGATTTCTTGACTGGTTTGATCTCCTTGCTGTCCAAGGGACTCTCAAGTCTTCTCCAGCACCATAATTCAAAAGGATCGATTCTACTGCACTCAACCTTCCTTATGGTCCAACTCTCACATCCATACAAGACCATTGGAAACACCATCAGATCAGATCAGTCTCAGGGTTGTCCAACTCTTTGCAACCCCATGAATCACAGCACGCCAGGCCTCCTTGTCCACCAAATCCCGGAGTTCACTGAGACTCACGTCCATCGAGTCATCAATGCCATCCAGCCATCTCATCCTCTGTTGTCCCCTTCTCCTCTTGCCCTCAATCTCTGCCAGCATCAGAGTCTTTTCCAATGAGTCAACTCTTCACATGAGGTGGCCAAAGTACTGGAGCCTCAGCTTTAGCATCATTCCTTCCAAAGAAATCCCAGGGCTGATCTCCTTTAGAATGGACTGGTTGGATCTCCTTGCAGTCCAAGGGACTCTCAAGAGTCTTCTCCAACACCACAGTTCAAAAGCATCAATTCTTCAGTGCTCAGCCTCCTTCACAGTCCAACTCTCACATGCATACATGACCACAGGAAAAACCATAGCCTTGACTAGACGGACCTTTGTTGGCAAAGTAATGTCTCTGCTTTTTAATATGCTATCTAGGTTGGTCATAACTTTCCTTCAAAGGAGTAAGCGTCTTTTAATTTCATGGCTGCAATCACCATCTGTCGTGATTTTGGAGCCCCAAAAATAAAGTCTGACACTGTTTGCACTGTTTCCCCATCTATTTCCCATGAAGTGATGGGACCAGATGCCATGATCTTCGTTTTCTGAATGTTGAGCTTTAAGCCAACTTTTCCACTCTCCTCTTTCACTTTCATCAAGAGGCTTTTTAGTTCCTCTTCACTCTGCCATAAGGGTGGTGTCATCTGCATATCTGAGGTTGTTGATATTTGTCCCGGCAATCTTGATTCCAGCTTGTGCTTCTTCCAGCCCAGCGTTTCTCATGATGTACTCTGCATAGAAGTTAAATAAACAGGGTGACAATATACAGCCTTGACGAACTCCTTTTCCTATTTGGAACCAGTCTGTTGTTCCATGTCCAGTTCTAACTGTTGCTTCCTGACCTCCATACAAATTTCTCAAGAGGCAGATCAGGTGGTCTGGTATTCCCATCTCTTTCAGAATTTTCCACAGTTTATTGTGATCCACACAGTCAAAGGCTTTGGCATAGTCAATAAAGCAGAAACAGATGCTTTTCTGGAACTCTCTTGCTTTTTCGATGATCCAGCAAATGTTGACAATTTGATCTCTGGTTCCTCTGCCTTTTCTAAAACCAGCTTGAACATCAGGAAGTTCACAGTTCACGTATTGCTGAAGCCTAGTTTGGAGAATTTTGAGCATTACTTTACTAGCGTGTGAGATGAGTGCAATTGTGTGGTAGTTTGAGCATTCTTTGGCATTGCCTTTCTTTGGGATTGGAATGAAAACTGACCTTTTCCAGTCCTGTGGCCACTGCTGAGTTGTCCAAATTTGCTGGCATATTGAGTGCAGCACTTCCACAGCATCATCTTTCAGGATTTGAAAGAGCTCAACTGGAATTCCATCACCTCCACTACCTTTGTTCGTAGTGATGCTTTCTAAGGCCCACTTGACTTCACATTCCAGGATGTCTGGCTCTAGGTCAGTGATCACCCCATTGTGATTATCTGGGTCGTGAAGATCTTTTTTGTACAGTTCTTTTGTGTATTCTTGCCATCTCTTCTTAATAACTTCTGCTTCTGTTAAGTCCATACCATTTCTGTCCTTTATCGAGCCCATCTTTGCATGAAATGTTCCTTTGGTATCTCTGATTTTCTTAAAGAGATCCCTAGTCTTTCCCGTTCTGTTGTTTTCCTCTATTTCTTTGCATTGATCGCTGAAGAAGGCTTTCTTATCTCTTCTTGCTATTCTTTGGAACTCTGCATTCAGATGCTTAAATCTTTCCTTTTCTCCTTTGCTTTTCGCTTCTCTTCTTTTCACAGCTATTTGTAAGGCCTCTCCAGACAGCCATTTTCCTTTTTTGCATTTCTTTTCCATGGGGATGGTCTTGATCCCTGTCTCCTGTACAATGTCACGAACCTCATTCCATAGTTCATCAGGCACTCTATCTATAAGATCTAGGCCCTTAAATCTATTTCTCACTTCCACTGTACAATCATAAGGGATTTGATTTAGGTCATACCTGAATGGTCTAGTGGTTTTCCCTACTTTCTTCAATTTAAGTCTGAATTTGGCAATAAGGAGCTCATGGTCTGAGCCACCGTCAGCTCCTGGTCTTGTTTTTGTTGACTGTATAGAGCTTCTCCATCTTTGGCTGCAAAGAATATAATCAATCTCATTTTGGTGTTGACCATCTGGTGATGTCCATGTATAGAGTCTTCTCTTGTGTTGTTGGAAGAGGGTGTTTGTTATGACCAGTGCATTTTCTTGGCAAAACTCTATTAGTCTTTGCCCTGCTTCATTCCGTATTCCAAGGCCAAATTTGCTTGTTACTCCAGGTGTTTCTTGACTTCCTACTTTTGCATTCCAGTCCCCTATAATGAAAAGGACATATTTTTTGGGTGTTAGTTCTAAAATGTCTTGTAGGTCTTCATAGAACCGTTCAACTTCAGCTTCTTCAGCATTACTGGTTGGGGCATAGACTTGGATTACTGTGATATTGAATGGTTTGCCTTGGAAATGAACAGAATGTGGTCCACTGGAGAAGGGAATGGCAAACCACTTCAGGATTCTTGCCTTGAGAACCCCATGAACAGTATGAAAAGGCAAAATGATAGGATACTGAAAGAGAAACTCCCCAGGTCAGTAGGTACCCAATATGCTACTGGAGATCAGTGGAGAAATAACTCCAGAAAGAATGAAGGGATGGAGCCAAAGCAAAAACAATACCCAGCTGTGGATGTGACTGGTGATACAAGGTCCGATGCTGTAAAGAGCAATATTGCATAGGAACCTGGAATGTCAGGTCCATGAATCAAGGCAAATTGGAAGTGGTCAAACAAGAGATGGCAAGAGTGAATGTCGACATTCTAGGAATCAGCGAACTCAAATGGACTGGAATGGGTGAATTTAACTCAGATGACCATTATATCTACTAGTGTGGGGAGGAATCTCTCAGAAGAAATGGAGTGGCCATCATGGTCAACAAAAGAGTACAAAATGCAGTACTTGGATGCAATCTCAAAAATGACAGAATGATCTCTGTTCCTTTCCAAGGAAACACCATAGCTTTGACTATACAGACGTTTGATGTCAAAGTGATGTTTATACTTCTTAACATGCTGTCTAGCTCTGTCATAGCTTTTCTTCCAAGGAGCAAGTGTCTTTTAATTTTGTAGCTGCAGTCAACGTCCACAGTGATTTTGGAGACCAAGAAAAGAAAATTTGTCAGTTTCCACTCTTTCCCCATCTATTTGCCATAGATGTCAGAAGCTTAGGTTTTTAAATGTTGAGTGTTATGCCAGCTTTTTCAGTCTCCTCTTTCACCCTCATCAAGAGACTCTTTAGTTCCTCTTTGCTTTCCTCCGTTGGATTGGTATCATGGTGTTTTATTATTTATTCCTATCAAAGTTGTTAAGAACATCCAAAAGTATGTGAAGAGCTAAACAGAAAGAAATGTTGATAAAATTGAGATGAATATTCAGCAGACAGAGAATTAAAAATTGGTTTCTGATATGAAACAAAGTTAAAAGTGCCTCAAAATAAATATGAGGAAAATAATGTAAGATTTTCAATGATTTTTAGTTTTGAAAATTTTTTAAGTCTATCTATACTGTGGTATTATTATATATTTTTATATGAATTTCATATGAATATTCAATTTGGTACATTACTATTTATATAAGTAAGTATCCTCCATCAAAAGTCATTCTTCAAACTCATTCATAAAGTTAAATAAAACTCAACAGCTTTTACATTTAATGTACACCTTTCATTTTATGGCATTGTTAACCCTAGGGTGAATACAACAAGGAAGCTTTGCACTTTCTTTTTATATGTATAAAGATATGCATGGAGTACAAAGATGGATCCACAGCATAAATGTGTTGTCACAATTTCACGGTGGGGGTAATTAGTAAAAAAAAAAATTTCAGAAGACTCTGTCAATAGGGGAAGGGGGGTCAATAATGAAAACAACGTTTGCAAAATGCTGTCCTAAACCCATTTGGAGAGTGCAAACTGAAAAACAAAAACAAAAGTAGAAAGCAAGAGGGAACTTTCAGAAAATGGAAACCATGGTCTCCTATTTAAGACACAGGCCTGAAGGAAGGTCTTCAGAGAATCTAGAGAGCAGGTTCACAGAGTCACCCACCTCCCCAGGCCACAAGCATCTGCAAGGTCCCCAATGGCCCCAGCCTGGTCCTTACTTCTGGCCCTGCTGCTGCTCAGCTGCAACGCCATCTGCTCTCTGGGTTGCCACCTGCCTCACACCCACAGCCTGGCCAACAGGAGGGTCCTGATGCTCCTGAGACAACTGAGGAGGGTCTCCCCTTCCTCCTGCCTGCAGGACAGAAATGACTTTGCATTCCCCCAGGAGGCGCTGGGTGGCAGCCAGTTGCAGAAGGCTCAGGCCATCTCTGTGCTCCACGAGGTGACCCAGCACACCTTCCAGCTCTTCAGCACAGAGGGCTTGGCCACCATGTGGGATGAGAGCCTCCTGGACAAACTCCGCGATGCACTGGATCAGCAGCTCACTGACCTGCAAGCCTGTCTGAGGCAGGAGGAGGAGCTGCAAGGAGCTCCCCTGCTCAAGGAGGACTCCAGCCTGGCTGTGAGGAAATACTTCCACAGACTCACTCTCTATCTGCGAGAGAAGAGACACAGCCCTTGTGCCTGGGAGGTTGTCAGAGCAGAAGTCATGAGAGCCTTCTCTTCCTCAACAAACTTGCAGGAGAGATTCAGGAGAAAGGACTGACACACACCTGGTTCAACATGGAAATGATTCTCATGGACCAACAGACCACACTTCCTCCTGTGCTGCCATGTGGAAGATTCTCATTTCTGCTGTCATCAGGCACTGAACTGAATCAATTTGTTAAATGATTTCAGGTATATTAAGCGACATCATGATCTACTCTACAGGCACTACTCTGTCCCAGATACTCAAGCTAATCCATCTACTTATTTATCTATTTGGATATTTATTTATCTAATTTAATATTTATTTATCTATATATAAAGAATTAAATTATTTTGTTCATATAATTATGTATGTATACTTAAGGGAAAAATATATTTTGTATTTAGTCAATATATGAGTTTTCTTCATTCATTAAACCTTACTATAAAAATATTCCTTTGTTTTTCTTTAAAAAAGAAACATGAAGACTGAATACGCAACTTGATTAAAGAATGCATTTTACAATTCCTTCACCCATGTTTGTGATTTGCACATTACAAGTGTTGGGGATTTTCTCCTTGGGACTTGGAAGCGACGAACCTGAAAGAAGGACGGACAGTCTCTTGCAAGGACTGACAAGTTTATTTCTGCAGTCAAGCCTTTTTATAGAAGTAGGAACAAAGAGCGTAGAGTATACAGCCAGCAGAGCGCGTACGGGGTTAACACCTAATCAGTAAAAATATTTCAAGGACAGCGCGCTCTAAGTGACCCGTGAGCTTATCCCATAACCCGTTTTCTCAAGCAACATCCTTAATATTTATTATTAAATCTTGGCGCCAGGCATAACCAAAGGCAGGAGATGTTTTTCTGCCCGGGCACATCAAGCCGGGGTATTTCTGGCCCTTCGCCATTTTCCCAAGGACATCCTCCAACCGGCTATTTTGTCCTGGGCTTCCCAACAACAAGTAAAAATATACTTTCTCTAGCCAGGTGGTGTGTTGCTCTCAGGACCTAGACATGAACATCATTAATCCAATCATTTTTGTAACGTTGATTTTTTTTAATGGAAAGTAACCTAAAAACAATAATGAGTTAATTTATAATAAAATTTTAACTATTTTAAAAATAGTATAATTAATAGTAGAAATGACTATCAATTAGCTTGAATGCTACAATGAGAGGGAGAAAAGTGGGATTCCCCCAGTAGAAGGTGGATCAAGCTGTGAGAGGATGTGAAAATAAAAGTTAACTACTTTTCATTTCAGTGCAAATTTCGTTTCAGTGCAAATGTTCAATGGATATTGGAGATGGCAATTTACAAGCAATTTCATAAAGCATAAGGTGTAACAGAAGTACTGACCAAATAGGAGGAGAGTGTAGAATGAGAAAAGGAGTTAAAACTGAGTCCCATGACCTCAGTCTTAAAAGGGAGGGAATGCCACAAAGGAAGCAGAGATGGAATGGCCATGTGTTAACTGCACAAGAGAGAATGGTGAGAAGACAGAGATGCAAAGGCGGCAACCACTTAAGACTCAATGCATTCCTGACCATGTAGATGGAAAGTGCTTCCTACTTGGAAAAGAGATGGCATGGGCCACCTTAATGAGAGCTTGCTTGGTAGAATTAATCAACAGACACCATAGTGGACAAAGTGGAAGGATGGAGAAGAGAAGGTAATAGTAATATGTATAGAAAATGGTTTTGAGATATTTGCTGTCTCATTTGAGGAGAGAATAGGGTGGGACTTAGAGTCGAAGGTGGGTTTTTATTTGTTTTTTTCCTGCTCTGCAGTGTTTTCCCTTTTTGGAATATTTTGCTTATGAAGAGATTTCATGCATTTGATGCATTGAAAACACATATCACTGTTAAAGATCTGATTTACTTTAAATCATGAGATTTAGTGACACAGTGATAAAGTATCATTATTTTGATTGCGTTACAGAGTGTTGAATGTCAGGAAGCTGCTCTGTGGTTGAAAGCATTCACTGCACAGGAAACAGATGGAACTGACCTTAGTAAGAGCTGATGGGGTGGAATTAACCACCAGGAACTATACTGGGTTACCTGGCATTTAATAAGAAACAAAGTCCCAATGTCACTGTTTCCTCTGGGGATTCTCTTTAGTTCTTTCACTCTCACCAGAGTTAGAATAGCATTTGTTTTCCTTTTACCTCAATGCTTCCAACACAGTGACAGCTTTCCAAGAAAGCTGAATGGAGAAGAAAATCAATGATGAATTGAACATTATGGAAAATCATGGTACAGGCCCTTTTATGTTTCCATTTTTAGTTTCTTATTAAGCTACAACCTCAAAATGATACAGAAAGTAATTCAGAAGTAGCAAGACAATCCCTGCCCAAAAAAATACTAAATGAAATAGAACATATAAAATTACAAAGACTCTGAAATCAGGAAAGCATGAGGGCTGGTTACCTAGCATCACAGACCCTACAGCTCCACTGTGAGATGAAAATGATGATCCAAGAGGCTCAGTAGAAATGTACTCAGTCAGCTAATGATGCCTATTAGCTACTTCTCTTAAGAAGGCCAATAAGTGAAGTCAATAGAAGATTCTGATGGGAGGTCTGATGGAAACTCTAAGAATACTCTTTGTGAATTCAGTGTAATTATTATGAACTCTGTGCTCATGACAGAATGGTGAACAAGACATACGCCTTTCTCCTGTGGTGGTTACTTGTCAAACACATCTAATAAATCTGTTTTCAAGAAGACCAATCCAGTACCATAAGCCAGTGTAGTTGATGTACAAAATCAAGAGGGCAGAAACAAAGGCAGAACTAGAAGTAGACACAGCCCAACTCCTCCCCAAATGAATGCTAATGATCACTGTCAAGGCCAATTTTCCTCCGTTCCTTTTCTCCAGTCCATCATCATCAACTTTTAACAGACATTTACCGTACTAAAAGCTGAAGAACGCAGTTTGAGGACACAGCAAGTATCCCAACTAGTCTCAGATACACTAGAGGTTTAGGAATGATCAGATCAGGAGTCAAAATAACAGCGATTAGAGTGCAAAGGGCTCTAATCCCTGTACTTTACCTCAGTCATACCATGTATGGTATTTAGAATAGTTTTGTTTATATAATATCATGTTCAAATTTATAATGTATTCAAATAGAAGAAAAGATACTTACCTTTATTGTTTTTCAAATTATTTTCTCCTTTAATTTACGAAACTCTTCCCCAGAAGACAGCTTGGAATTGTTACTCTTATAAAAAGAAATAGCTTAAATTCACAATGCATACTGAAACATGGATGAAGAATTCTACTCATTACTCACTTCTTTCAGCAGGTTATAACTTAAAACTGCATATTTCTATACCAGATATCTGATTTAAAATTGTTTATTTCTATATCAGATATATTTTCAGTTCTGAAAACACAGAGGTGGAAAAACCAAATGCGAAACCTCTTCTCTTGGAGGGTTTCGTTTGGAAGAGAAAGGTATAAAAGCAATAATCATGCTTAATTATTTAAGTTTCCTGTTACAATGAGAGCTAGACAAAAGGGGATTCTCCCACCAGAATCTGGTTGAGGCCTCTCGGGAAGGGGAGAAAGCTGATTAGTCTATAGAGTGCCCAAGAAACACCTAAAGACAGATTTCCCATTTCCCATTGGTAGAAGCTTATGTGGATGTCGTGCTTTAGGATTAGCGTGTAGAATGAGAAGATGACCTAAAGCTCACGAGGACCTGCCACTCTGAAGGTTGAGGAAGTGAAGGAGGGTCTGCAAAGGGCCCAGAGGTGGAGCATCCAGTGCACTTGGGAGCCAACCTGGAGAAATGATCTCCCCAAAGCACCGGAGAAGAAAACAAAGGGCTGAGAATCAAACGGGCTGAAAGTTAAAAAATGATTTCTATGTGATATGAGATCCTGCATCGAGTCTAGACTCTGTCAGGACATACGGGTAATCAAGGAAATCACTAAACTTCCCTGAGCCTCAGTCTCCTCAAATATAAAGTGAGTGAAAATGTTCCTAGTGTTTGGAGTGTCAGAAAAAGCAGAACATTTAAGAGCACTTAGCCAAGTATCACCCACTGAGTGAGGGCTAAACAGGTAGAGCATGTTTTCTTTTCTTTGATATAAATCTAAATGGAAATAGTGAATTCTCCTACCCTCCCTCTTTCACTGACTGCAAAACAATAATAACCTAAATAAAAGTATTGAGGGAAAGTGTTTCATTGATTGTATGTAATTATATACATGATAAAATAATAATATATACATGTGTGAAAACAAAGTAATAAAGCATACTACATATATAACATACCATGCACCTATCTGCTGATTCTGATACATGGCACCACTCTGCTCCATCTCTGCTCCCCTGGGTCTCATTCGTACACTCAAATATCACAATCATTCACCGCTCCCAGTGTAGAAATCCCCAGCATGCTCTCCTCATTCACTCTGCATAAAGGTGTCCTCTCCACTCATACAGCTGTGTCCTTCTCTATTACACTTGCTGCTGCTGCTGCTGCTAAGTCGCTTCAGTCGTGTCCAACTCTGTGCGACCCCATAGACAGTAGCCAGCCTACCAGGCTCCCCCGTCCCTGGGATTCTCCAGGCAAGAACACTGGAGTGGGGTGCCATTTCCTTCTCCAATGCATGAAAGTGAAAAGTGAAAGTGAAGTCGCTCTGTCGTGTCCGACTCCTAGCAACCCCATGGACTGCAGCCTACCAGATTCCTCCATCCATGGGATTTTCCAGGCAAGAGTACTGGAGTGGGGTGCCTTTGCCTTCTCCACTCTATTACGCTTTCTGGTTGTGAATTTACCCTTAAGACAGCAAAGCCACCAACCAAAAAGCAGAACCTGAGTTAATGTTCTAGGTCTGTCAGACACTCTCTTATGACTTCACCCACTCTGCCTGAAAAGCACTGCAGGTCCAGACTGTCCAGCCTCCCAAAGAAACACAGTAAATAGAGGGAACTGCACCACAGTGAACAATGGTGGAGACACTAGGGGCTCCTCTGTGCCTCTATCTGGGCACTTTCACGTGCTGATTACACTAGGAGGAGCTTGCCTGGGTTAGGAGTCTCATTTGCTCAAAAAGCCCAAAGCCCAGGAAACATGGAGCTGAAAGTCAGCAGCAGCTTGAGAACTTGGAAGGACAACAGAGAAGTTTAAAGTGTTTGTGGAGCAGCGGCAGGGCCTCAGGATATGGAACAACACAGATGAGCTGCACTGAGGCAAGTGCTTCTCCACAACATTCCTTTTCAGAGACTGAGAAGACTGAGCGGATGCTGAGAGCACAGAGACAGAGCACGAATGCCTGGCCACCAGCTGTGTCCCCAGCATGGATGACGTTCATACCACAGCAGCCTGCAGAGTCCTGGAAGGGGCGACGGTCACTCCCATCACAACTGCAGACTTGTTTCTTCCTTAGGACCCAGCAAGTTATCACACAGCAGGGCAAGAGGTGCCTGGGGACAATGCAATCCAAGGAAGCTCTTAAATTCCATCATGGTGTCTTTGCATCTTTGAGAGACAAACAAAATCAAACAAGATTGAATAGAAGGGGCACAGGCAGGGCTTTTAATACATTTAGCAACAGTGGGACAGAGCCTTCCCTGCAGGACATATGACAGTAATGTGCACACTGGAAGATCACGTTTTCTAAAAGTAACAACGATTTTTGTGGAAATTCACGTATTTAATGTGGGCAGTTTCGAAAGAGGACATTGATGGATTGATCCTCTCTCTTCTCTCCAGTTGGTACATATAGCACTGAGTAGATACTTTTAAAGATAGAGGACATTTAAAGTACATTTTAGGTTTGGAACCCTTCCAGAGGATTAGGGCCCTAACACAAGCAAAAACCATTCCTATATTACTGCTAAAAATATCATTTTGTTAACAAATGATTTCCTAAGTAATATTTTTATTTCAACCCTATAGTATTATTTTTGATGTTTAAAAGATCGAGGCTAGAAATTTAAACAAACACAACCATGTAAGATCATAAGGCTGACTCGAGTTCATTCCAGACCCTCCCTGATAAGGAGCCCCTCAAAACCGGTGCTGCTGTGCTCACTTCGGCAGCACATACACTAAACCTGCGCTGCTTCTGTCCAGGAAGCCTGTGTGCTCTTCCATCTTGGTCACACATGAGGCCTCTTCAGTGTCCATGACTAGTGGCTGGAAAAATAAAGAGCAGAGGGTCTTCACTGGACTCAGTGGACCACAGGATGAGCCATCTGGACTGGAGGTGGGAAATGAAAGAGAATGAGAGTGAGAGCAACAGGCTGACCTGAGGAGGTCTCCTGGGAGAGGACCTTGTCGACTGAAAAATATCCAGCAGTGTGAGAGCCAGGAGTTCAGTTTTGGGGGAAGACTTCCTGAGGACTACAGGCTGGAAGACAGGCTCTCCTCAGCTCTGAGGACCTGCTCAAGGCCTTAGCGGGAGGTCAGTGTACACGTGTTTGTAGTAAAGGGTTACATGGCATCAAGCTCACATCTTGGTAGAAGGAGGCTGAGGGTCAGGAGGAACAGATGTCTCTATAAACGATGTCCGTGCTTTTCTAAGTATGAGAAGTTGCAAAAACTGGGTTCAAAAATTTTCTCTGGGAGTTATCTAACTCTCTGCTGGCCTGCTGTGTCAGTTTTCCCAGCCTCGTTCCTGATCTCCCCTCTTAACTCCTATCAGGGAGTGCTGGAGGTCAGGGACTGCAGTGGGTATAGTGACTTCATTCGTGTAGAACAAGATGGCAAATGACATTTTAGTTGTCATCCTGAAGGAGAAACATCAGAGCTAAAATGGGTAGGTGCTTTTTCTTTGTTCTTAAAACTCACTGGAAAAGTCAAGAGTTAAAACGACAAAGATTTCAGGAGTCAGTCAGCTCCTGTAGGTTTAATAACATTATTTCACTAAATTTCATTGATGAAATAACTCATAAAATCTTAAGAGTTCTTGCTGTGTGGCTTGTGGGATCTCAGTTCCCCAGTCAGGGATTGAACCCGGCCTGTAGCAGTGAAAGTATAGGATCCTGATGACTAGACCTCTAGGAAACTCTAGGAAATGCTTTCTTTTTCTTCTTCATTTGGCAGAAATATCTAGTCTACTCTAACTACACAATAGTGATTTTGTGTTTTTGATTAGAACTTAGTTCTGTTCACTCAGACCACACCCGAATCACCCCACGAAACCATAGACAGTACCCTTTGGCATTTGTAGTGGATTAGGGCCCTCTGTCGGAGAAGGCAATGGCACCCCACTCCAGTACTCTTGCCTGGAAAATCCCGTGGACGGAGGAGCCTGGAAGGCTGCGGTCCATGGAGTCCTTGAGGGTCGGACGTGACTGAGCGACTTCACTTTCACTTTTCACTTTCATGCCTTGGAGAAGGAAATGGCAACCCACCCCAGCGTTCTTGCCTGGAGAATCCCAGGGACGGCAGAGCCTGGTGGGCTGCCATCTCTGGGGTCACACAAAGTCGGACACGACTGAAGCAACTTAGTAGCAGCAGGAGCAGAAGGGTCCTCTGTTGTCTCACTCTCCTGGATCTACTTATTTCGCTCATTCCTAAATATCATCTTCAATTGAACGCTTGACTTTTTTGATGGGTTCTTTAAGAAAAATCATTGTAGAGCCACCAAGGTGTTCCCTTGTATCTTTGGTACATTAGGAATAGTTCAGTTGTCAAGATTTATGTTTCTCTCTAGTTGCATGGCTGACTATAACCTAATAGTGTTAATGAGAGGACTGAGTTAAAATTTGAAAGAACTTAGAAAAGTGGCTAGTCCATTAGTAGCAAGCAATAAAATTCAGTTATTATTTTTTAATATCACAATTACTATTATCTAGAATAAGATCAGAATCTTTAAAATCATCTAATTCCTTCCTTTTAATTCCAGCTTTCCCAAACATCTTCTCAGTGCCCAGGTGTATTTATCACCTACACAAATGCTCAGCAAAGCTAGATTCCATGATCTTGCCAGAGAGGGTTATTGTTCTAACAACTGGGTTCTGCTTGTCAGTCTCTTGTGAGCTGGTGGGTGTGTCTTATTCCTTCTTTCCTTATTACTGATCACATGTGGATTATATGAAGGAAACATCAAATGACTATTATACAAAGCTGAAAGCAGTCAATGGAGCCAGGGCTTGGCCTTTATTGAGCTTCTGTCAGAAGCAGCTGTGTCCCAGCCTTTCCTTGTTCACACTGGCCTCATCCTCCCCTCTGCCACAGCCCTGTCCCCAGCTGTGCTGCACTGAAGTTTGCTAGCTCAGAATACGTCACTGTGTCAAGGGAAAACCACTTCCCTTCTTCCACATTCATGACATTGAAGACTTACATTTGCTTTTTGTCCACAAAACACATCTCCAACTGCACTTTCTAGGCAACTTGCAAAGAGAAACAAAATCTAAAGTCTTGAAAGTGATAGAGATGCAGCCCCTATGCCTTTCTTTACTTTCCTTTATCTCATCATGAATTAGAACTAGATCAGGAGCACTGAGACAAATCTTGTCCAGTAAGTCACTAAGGGAATATAGGGTATTAAAAACTAAATGAAATATTACACTCAAGTAAAGGGGAAAAGGGTATTTCTCCTGACCTACTAGCCTGGTCCTCACTGCCCTGAATTCTCAGAGGAACAGAAATGCCCATGGAATTCAGCTGGCTTAATTCAGTTAGAACTGGACATGGATCAACAGACTGGTTTCAAATCGGGAAAGGAGTACGTCAAAGCTGTATACTGTCACTCTGCTTATTTAACTTATATACAGAGTACATCATGAGAAATTCTGGGAGGATGAAGCATAAGCTGGAATCAAGATTGCCAGGAGAACTATCAATAACCTCGATATACAGGTGACACCACCCTTATGGCAGAAAGTGAAGAAGAAGAACTAAAGAGTCTCTTGATGAAAGTGGAAGAGGAGAGTGAAAAAGTTGGCTTAAAGCTCAACATTCAGAAAACGAAGATCATGGCATCTGGTCCCACAGCTTAATGGCACATAGATGGGGAAACAATGGAAACAGTGGCAGACTTTATTTTGGGGGGTTCCAAAATTGCTGCAGATGGTGAGTGCAGCCATGAAATAAAAAGACACTTGCTCCTTGGAAGAAAAGTTATGACCAACCTAGACAGCATATTAAAAAGCAGAGACATTACTTTACCAACAAAGGTCCATCTAGTCAAACAAAGCTATGGTTTTTCCAGTAGTCATGTATGGATGTGAGAGTTGGACTATAAAGAAAGCTGAGCACCAAAGAATTGATGCTCTTGAACTGTGGTGTTGGAGAAGACTCTTGAGAGTCTCTTGGACAGCAAGGAGATCGAACCAGTTCATCCTAAAGGAAATCAGTTCTGAATATTCATCGGAAGGACTGATGCTGAAGCTGAAACTCCAATACTTTGGCCACCTGATATGAAGAACTGACTTATTGGAAAAGACCCTGATGCTGGGAAAGATTGAAGGCAGGAGGAGAGGGGGATGACAGAGGATGAGATGGTTGGATGGCATCACTGACTCAATGGACATGAGTTTGAATAAGCTCCGGGAGTTGGTGATGGACAGGGAAGCCTGGTGTGCTGCAGTCCATGGGGTTGCAAAGATTCAGACACAACTAAGTGACTGAACTGAACTGAATGAACAAATGAAGCTCAACCCTTGGTTCTGTGAAATAGCTTCTAATCAGAAACAACATCATCATTGAATCTCCTACCTCAAGCTCAGAAAATTTCAGTAGAACAAGTGCTCAATAGTAAAAGGGTTGAATAATTAAATCTATACTTGGTCAAATAAAAATTATTTGTCTACTAAGGCTAGGACTTCCCTGGTAGCTCAGATGGCCAAGACTTGTTCTGTGAGGCAGGACACCCGGGTTCGATACCTGGGTCCTTTTTATTTTTATTAAGGTTAAGGGAGTGCAGTTGGATTAATTCCTCCGCTTACTTGCATGAATACACATTTGCTCTTAGCGTCTGAGGGCTGCTGACACTATGGACACCTGAGGACACGGACCAGGAGAAGAGGAAGTCACCACAGAGTAACAGGGTCCTTCACACAAAGGGGAGGTCCTTCACTGCAGGGGAGAGGGAAGGGTTCTGGAAGATGAGTTTTTTCCCAACAAGTAAACAGGCCCTCCACAGAAAGGAGATTTTCAAGCCCTCAGGATTCTGAGGATTGAGCCTGCTCTCAGGGAGGGTATCCAGCAGGATTGCAAGCAGACTCTGTCATTCTAGAGGACAGGATGAGGCTCCATGTCATCTCTCCCTTACGAGGTGCTGCTGGGAAAATACCATTGTCCTGGATTTAGAGTCTCCTCATCCATGTTCCCTGAGAAGAACCAGGATTCTGTTGGAATTATTGGCTCAGTATTGGAGGATGACAGGTCTCCATCAAGAAAATGGTGGAAAGAAAACGTGATGTCTGTAACAGTCCTGACCTCATGGTCCCCTGAAGCACAACCACAGGGACCTGCAGGAAATTGTTCTAGAAAGAACAGAAAGATGGAAAAAGATCTTGGACTCGTAATAATCAGCCTCTTCTGTAAATCAAACACTGAAGAAAACCCATCATTTGTTTTAAAGAGCTTAAATGCCAGAGTGATCTGGCAAATTCCTAATAAATACAGAAACCACAGAGCTGAGAGACACTAGATTCCCATGTAAAGTAAAAGGGGAAAATGGAGCCTAAGATAAGGGCTACAAATGTGTTCCTGGATAAGAGGAGAGCAACATTTATGCATTAGAGACAGTGAGCAATAATGTGTGTAATTACAGAAGTACATCTGACTTAAGACAAAGACTTCTTATTTCATTGATACATATTCACTTGGCTGGGAACATTTGAAGTTATTGGGAAATAGATAAAATTAATAGTTTAGATTCTTTTATTTGATCATATTGTGAATACTACTACTACTAAGTCACTTCAGTCCTGTCTGACTCTGTGCGACCCCAGAGACGGCAGCCCACCAGGCTCCCCCGTCCCTGGGATTCTCCAGGCAAGAACACTGGAGTGGGTTGCCATTTCCTTCTCCAATGCATGAAAGTGAAAAGTGAAAGTGAAGTTGCTCAGTTGTGTCCAACCCTCAACGACCCCATGGACTGCAGCCTTCCAGGCTCCTCCGTCCATGGGATTTTCCAGACAAGAGTACTGGAGTGGGGTGCCATTGCCTGTGAATATATACATGAAAATCAAAAAAAGGAAGTAAAAGTATATAGAAATGATTAGAAAATGAAAACTACCATGTTCCCTATTTAATGGCCTTGCTTAGAAAGAGTGGCATCAGAGAACCTACCTCAAGGTTCCACCAGACCCCGTCTCAGCCAGCCCAGCAGCAGCCTCATCTTCCCCATGGCCTTCGTGCTCTCTCTACTGATGGCCCTGGTGCTGGTCAGCTACGGCCCGGGAGGATCCCTGGGCTGTGACCTGTCTCAGAACCATGTGCTGGTTGGCAGGGAGAACCTCAGGCTCCTGGGCCAAATGAGGAGACTCTCCCCTCGCTTCTGTCTGCAGGAGAGAAAAGACTTCGCTTTCCCCCAGGAGATGGTGGAGGGTGGCCAGCTCCAGGAGGCCCAGGCCTTCTCTGTGCTCCACGAGATGCTGCAGCAGACCTTCAATCTTTTCAACACAGAGCATTCCTCTGCTGCCTGGGACACCACCCTCCTGGAGCAGCTCCGCACTGGACTCCATCAGCAGCTGGACGACCTGGACGCCTGCCTGGGGCAGGTGATGGGAGAGGAAGACTCTGCCCTGGGAAAGACGGGCCCCACACTGGCCATAAAGAGGTATTTCCAGGGCATCCATGTCTACCTGAAAGAGAAGGAATACAGCGACTGTGCCTGGGAAATTGTCAGAGTGGAAATCATGAGATCCTTGTCTTCATCAACCAACTTGCAAGAAAGGCTAAGAGTGATGGATGGAGACCTGAACTCACCTTGAGATGACTCTCACTGACTAAGTTGCCACATCATCCTTGTATACTCACCTGGGGTCATTTCAGAGGACTCTGAATTCTGCTTTAGCCTCCAAATTTATTGAATTAACTCAGCCAATACATGTCAGTAGTAATAAGCAAGATATATTACTTTTATATCCATAAAAGTAATCAAGTACAGGGATATCACTCCACAAGCGATGACGGCCCTGATGTTATTTATTTATTCTTTATTTAGTTAATGTAGTATTTTATCTCATCATATTTATATTTTCATATAAAAGATGTGTATGTTTACATTGTAGTAACATTTAGAAAATATATTTCCCTATTTCATTAAAATTGTTGTTTTACTTATTAAATAGTTATCAAGATAAATTTCTTGAGTTTTTATTTTGAAAACCTAAATCCTTATTTTGTCTACATATACCTATCACAAAATAGTATTTGTTCACTTTATACTGTGGAACATTTCTATTATTTTCTGGGAAATGTTTGTCAAAAGGTGAAATTCTGAGAGTTTTCTGTGGGTGCCATTGTTAGGACCCTGAGTTTTTCCTCAGGGAGCCTCGGGTAAGGAATTAAGATCCTCTAAGCTGTGGAGGGTGCCAAAAAAAAAGTTAGAAAGGAAATTATGAAATTGTAGAAAAAGGTTAGTCTTGCTGTCATAGGCATAACCAATTTATACCCACTGATTAAAGAATGGTTGATAGACATATCTGAGGGAAGCAGTCACCTCCTGCTGGAAAGCTGATGCCATACGGTGTGGACTGGCTGCTCCTGACTCCTATTACTCTGCCTCCCACCTTCTCCTCAGCACTGCCTCACTGAGCAATTCATTCCCTTACACAATACCTTCACTGCCTCCACACAGGAGCTCTGTTCTGTGCTGGTTTCTTCTAGCTGCATGGTGTATTAAGGGTGGGAGCCACAGGAAGAGAGCCCAAGTGAAAGGAGAGTTCTAGAAATTCCAAAACCTCTGAATCCCAGCTCTGCTATTCACCAAGAGTGTGACCCTGAAAAATCTCACAAACACAACAGGTCAGTTTCCTCATCTTTCATTTGAGGACAATAAGAGTAGTTTTCACAGGCTTACAGTTTGGATTCAATGAGTCCATATCACACAAGAGGCATCAAGCACTCCTGGCAGAAATCATCAGGACAGTGAGAATCACGGAGTGGCTGCCCTCAGGGAGGAGACAGGACAGCCGCCCTGAGACAGTGACTGGAGGGCAGCATGGAAAGGTGCTGGCCCCTGACAAAGGTATTTTCTTTTCCACTTGGGTGCTAGTTTCACAGTGCTCTCAGTGTGAGAACGTTCCTTTGCTGTATGCTGAAGAGCATTCCAATTTCTGGGTTTCATACTTTTAAAAGCATTCCTATGAGTTCATAAAAAACTCTTTGAGAATGATGAATTAGTAGAAAATACTTGATCTAACATAAATACGATACTGGGCAAAGAATAGAGATCGCATATCAGTGCAGATAATCAAACATAGGCAGAGGAAGGAAGGAAAGAGCAGGGGCTGTGAAGTGTGTGGTTCTGATCTCCAGTTCTGGGCTGTCCCAGGTTGGATCCTAGTTCTCCTTTCCATAAAATCCTTTGTCCATACTTGCTGGCAATGTCACCTCCTGGAGCCTCTGTTTTGCTACTGAAAGAACAAAACCCAACAAATGGTTCAGAAGCCAGTTTTACCTCTTCTCATACTAAAGAAGTGAGAAACATGATTAATGAATGAAGTGCTTGATTTTCGGCAACCTCCAAGGAGACTCACACCAAGGGCCACCTTCCAGGATTGCTGCTGCTAGTACCCTTGTCCCCAGGGCAAGCCCCTGCTGACCCACACTTCCCTAGGAGACTCCAACCTTAGGAGGTGGGTCTGGTTCAGTCTCCTGTGGGGTCACTGCTCCCTTCCCCTGGGTCTTGGTGCATGCAAGATTATGTTTGTCCCCTGCAAGAAGAGTCTCTCCCACAGTCCTGTGGAAGTCCTATAATCAAATCCCATTGGCCTTCAGAGTCAGATTGCCTGGGGATTCCCAGTGCCTTTGCAGGCTTGCAAGCATGGCATGAGGCTCAGAACCTTCACACCAGTGGGAGAACTTTTCTGGTATTATTGTTTTCCGGTTTGTTGGTTTCCCATCTGGCAGGTATGGGATTTATTTTTATTGTGCTTGAGTGCATCCTGGATCTCGTTGTAGTTTCTTCTTTGTGTTTGGACGTGGGGCATCCTTTTTCGGCAGGTCCAGAATCCTCCTCTGGATGGTTGTTCAACAGCTAGTTGCGATTTCGTTGCTCTTGCGTGAGGAGAGAAGTGTATGTCCTTCTACTCTGCCATCTTGAACCAGAAGCTAAGCCAAAACTTTGATATTTGACCAGTTGAAATACGCTAAACTATCTCATTCACACCCACCATATATTTATTCACCACCATGGATGTACGTGTGGCTGAGATTTGAACAGGGTGTTAATTACTGGAAATAGGTATGTTGTCTGTCTTCAAATAGTATGATTTTCTAAGAAAGATTTTAAAAATCAGTATGTCAATCTGCTGCACAGAAAATATTGTTATTGAGGTATATCCAAGTTCCTGCAGTAACAAGCCAGGGTTCATTTATAAAAATTGATCAACAAAGATCCCACCAATTTATACATTTCATTCACCATATTTCAACCTTTATTATTTTAAGAATTTCCTATAATCTGTACTTTTCAAGATCAAAGTCTTTCTTTTCATTTTAAACTCCCGTTCCCCACACACATCCTCCATCAGGACCTTCTAACTGAGAGTCCCTTAAATGGGGAGGAATTGACTCCCCAGAGCAGGAGCAAGTCTCCATTTCCTATTCCCACCCAGCATCGTGCACAATGGTAGGATACTACTGGTCCTCAGGGCTGTCAATAAAAGTGTAAGTGTAATAATGATAATAATAATAATGATAAGCTTAAAAGAATTTTACCAGTTAAACTGTTTGAAAATGACAATCTTGCTGCATTTTTTTGTTTTTATTTTTTGTGGGTTACTCTTGTCTTCTCAGGTGACCAGTATCTTTGTTATCTGGGCATCTCTTTAGTTTTCCCTCAAGTTTAGTCCAGTCAATTTTTCTGTTCTATGCTACTGTTTTCTCAGCTTTAAAATAAGGATATGGGAGTGGATATATGTGTCTTATAGCTGGTTTACATTGTTGTACAGCAGAAACCAGCACAACATTGTAAAGCAATTATTCTCCAATTAAAAACAAAATAAGGATAATGAGAATATTATACTCCATTCAATATATCATCTCATGTTATGTACTCTATATGATGTTAATATAACAACTTACAGAATTATCTTAAATGAGTAGATTATATAAAGCATCAGGGCCACATTAAACATGTGAGAGTTGTTACTGTGACAACAGTGTGTATAAAGGTGTATACAAAGTTTTCGCCATTATTTCATGTCTACCCTAAAGATGATTATGCCTTATCTGTGCCTTGCTCAACTCTAATTTTTAAAGCAAAAGCTCTACCTCTGCAAATTAGAATAAGTTAATCTTTTCTGCTGCTGCTGCTAAGTCGCTTCAGTCGTGTCCAATTCTGTGCAACCCCATAGACGGCAGCCCACTAGGCTCCTCTGTCCCTGGGATTCTCCAGGCAAGAACACTGGAGTGGGTTGCCATTTCCTTCTCCAATGCATGAAGGTGAAAAGTGAAAGTGAAGTTGCTCAGTTTTGCCTGACTCTTAGTATTGTACAAAACATATCTACACATTTTGAAATTTTACTAGCAAATAAAATAATCACATGACTGTACCAAGCACACCATGATATTTAGTGGGCATCAAATCAATATGCAATCAGTGCATTTGGCATATAAGATGCTTATTAGGTAGGAAATGGTATATTAAGTGTAAACCTACATTATGCTGACATAAAAAACATCTTGATTATGAATTTTAAAGCACTTATCTGTATGAAATGACAGTTTTAAAAAGTTAATAAAACTCTCCAATGCAAAATTATGTATAGATTTGAAGCTTAACATAAGATCCTTAGTTAAAGGAAATGAGAAGAAAAAAAGATATTGCAAATTGAGATGAATTATTTACGGTAGCTACTGGGTCATAAGTTTCTCAAATATGGCTTTCCCTCAATTGAACTGAGATGAACAAAGAAGTAATTTTTAAAACATTATAGATGATTTTGCTTCCACTGAATCCAGGAACTTAAAGTTTTGTTTTAGCATAAGGAATATTTAGACTTGGTGTGAGTTTTAGACCTCTTTATACATTTTAAATATTTGCAACTCTTGAACGTTGCAGGAGAAATTAACCATTTATATTAAGTAAAATCATTTCCCTTTCCCCAGGGCCTCCTGTAAGTCTCAGTCTTGTCCTCAAGTCTTCCCACTGGATGGTCCCAATATCTAGATTACTGTCCAGAATGTAGATGCCTTTCCCCTTTCCCCAAATTAGTTTTTTTTTTTTTTTCCCAAGAAACAACCTGGAATCTGAAAATGTGCCACAACATGCTGAGATTTCCAGCCATCTGTCAAGGCATAAATGGGCACCCGTGTAAACTGCTCTGGCTAAAATCTCCCCCCAGGAAGGGGAGGATGGACTCAGGGGCAGGTGCAGAAATCAAGTTCTAAGCCAAACCCCTGCAAAGCTCCCCTGGGCCACCTGGCCCAAAAAGGAAGTTTCCTCACTGCTTCCGAGGCCCCAGGCTCTCCCTGGGCCCAGAAGCACCTAGCTCAGATGCAGGCTCCTACCTAAACGGACTCCCCGGTTCTCCCAGTGGACGTGGAGCTGGAGTTCGAGGCACTGGACCTGGAGACAGGTCTACTGAGCGAGAAAGGCCAGTTGCTCTGTTACAGGGACTTCTGTGGTGCCCTCTCGGTCGCTGCTGCTAAGTCGCTTCAGTCGTGTCGGACTCTGTGCGACTCCATAGACGGCAGCCCACAAGACTCCCCTGTCCCTGAGATTCTCCAGGCAAGAACACTGGAGTGGGTTGCCATTGCCTCCGGTCACTGGGGCACAGGAAAGGCAGATTTGAGCATCTTGTTGAGCTGGAGCCGTGGGACTGAATTTCACTGAAGTGCTGATTTTGGGGGATTCCTGGTCTCTCAGAAGGAAGCAGTGGTGATGATCACCATTCTCCAGGGCTGGAGAACATCACCCTCCGTGCCATCAGGGAAGGTGTTGGCATCTGGTGAGCTTGGTGATGCTGCAGGTGTTGGGCTGTGCCAGCCTTTATCAAGCTGTTCCCAGTCCCTTCCCACAAATAAGATCTTTAAATAGGTCAGAATTGTCACTTTCTGCACTTTTCCCAATTTTGTCTCCACTGAAAAACTTTTCCCTTTTATTCTGGGCATCAGAGAATGTCACAGCTTCAATGCTTCCTTTGTGTTATTACACTGGAAATGAAATACACTCATGGAAATGTCTCAATCCAAAAGGAAATATTCATCTATATGAGTCAACTCAGTTTGAAAGAAAAACCTGAGCCTCAATCTCTCTTCTTTAGTCTAAAAGAAAATTTAGAGGTGTGATTCCATACTCTATTGTGAAATTTTTTAAATTGCACCAATTTTTAAATTGCCATATCTCTCTGCATTTCCTTTTGAAGTGTCTAATACATAAGGTTTGAATTCTTCAGTTATTTACAGGGCTATAGCTCCTGTTTTCTGGTGGTCTAGAGATAATAGTGGCATAATAATGAACATGAGTTAATTCATAGAGTTCTCTTCATTCTCTCACCAAAGTGTGCTGACCACACACACACATATGACAATGTGCTTGTCGATGTGGATTCCAGGAGGGGATGATGACTGTCCTCCTGGGAGCAGGGGACAAGACTTTGGAGGCAGGACGAGGAGGAAGGAGGCAGCACGTGCGCAGAGCAGCTGAGGGCCGGTACTCAGAGCTGATGAAGAGGAGGGACTGGGAGCAGCAGGAAGCTCTACTCTCACACAATCTGGGGCTCCTGAGTGTAGCCCACACCGGAGGTTCATTTCATCTTCTAAAACATCCAGATGACTTTAGTAGCAGTCACAGAGGACAGTCCTTTATTTATAACACAAAGTTTGCAAAATAGCCTGAGAATGTGGAACTTAGGCAATGATAGCAATCTTTCATATCAATATAACCAATAGTAACCTCTTTACTCCACCCTCAGTCCAAGCAAGAGCAGCTTTGACTGCAAGTTCCTTAACACAGTCAAGGGTCTGCATGTTGAATCCCTAAGTGTTCATTCTAGGAGAGGGAAAGCCCACAGGACTGTGAAGGGCCCAGGAGTCCAACTTTCCTCCCTTTTGAGCAGGGCCTTGTACATAGTGGAGAGAAATCCTACAGCACTTGAAGTACTTTGCTCAGGAAGAGATTCTAGAAAAGTTTTCCACTCTCCTAGAATTCTGATGTCTTGTTCCTGGTCAGGGAACTAGAGCCTACAGTCAACAACCAAGACTTCCCATGCCACAAGTAAAGATCCTATCTGACGCAAGGAATATGGTAGATCCAGCATGCCGCAACTAAGACCTGGCACAGCCTAATAAATACATAAAATAAATGCATTTAAAATTCTTAAAAAACCCAAAGAAACCCAACCCATCAATGTGATCATAACACAAGGTGAGATATTAGGGAGATTAGGGTTACAATCAATAAAATTGCTATCATTTTTAATATCATAATTATTGTTACCTAGATTAAGATCAGGATCTTTTGGAATCATTTCATTCCCTTTCATTCTAGTTTTTTCAAAGCAACTTCTCATTGCCCAGGTGGATTTGTCATAGATGCACAGCAAGGCTGGTCTCCTTGACCCTGTGAGAGAGGGTTAGTGTTCTAGCAATGGGAGTTCTGATTGCTGTCTCCCATAAGCTAGTGTGTGTGACTTCTTCCTTTTCCCCTTATACACACCACATATGGATTAAAGGAAAGAAAAATCAGGTGGCTGGTCTTACAAAGCTGAGGGCAGTCCAGGGACTCAGGACTTGGCCTTCGTTGAGCTTCTCTTAGAGGCAGCCATGTCTCAGCCTTTCTGTTGTTCATATTGACCTGATCCTTCCCCTCTGCCACAGCCTAGGCCCCAGCTATGCTGCACTGAAGTTTGCTAATCCAGAATACATCACTGTGTCAGGGAAGCCACTTCCTTTCTTTCATATTCATGACATTGAGACTTACCCTTGTTTCCTAGTTGCCCACAAAACAACTGTGGAATTTTACTTTCTAGTAAAATTGCAAAGAGAAACAAAAAAATCTAACCTCTTGAAAGTGATGCAGCTCCTCGGGCTTTCTTTAGTTCCCTTTCTTGTTCTCACCTCATCCTGAATTACAACCAGAGAAGGAGCAGTGAGATGAATCTTGTCCAATAAGTCACTAAGTGAATATAAAAAGTTTAAATTAAAAATTACACTCAAGGAAAGAAGGCTATTTCTCCTGATCTAATATATTGGGTCTCAATGCCTGAATTCTCAGAGGAGACAGAGAGAGAGGAACAGAGATGCCGGGTGGAATCAACTGCCTGAACAAACAACTGTAACTCACTAGATTCTGTTACATAAGCTTCCACAAGAGACAACACCAGCACTGAACCTCCTTCCTCCAGCTCAGAAACTCTGAGCAGAACAAGTGTTGAACATTTTAATTAAAAGAGTTGAATAATAGAAACTATACTTGGCATAGTAGATATTATTTATCTGGGAAAAGCAAAATGACTGTGGTTGGAAATTCCTTCACCAGCTTACACAAACACACTTTTGCCCTCAGCATCTGAGCACTGCTGATATTTTGGACATCGGGGGAAACGGGTCAGAAGAGGAAGTCAACACCGAGAACTTGGCTCCTTCAAAGAAACACTCCAGGGGAGAGATGGGTTCAGGAAGAGATTTATTTTCCCAACAAATAAACAAGCCCTCCACAGAAGGAGATTTTGAGGCCACAGGATGTGGTGAGCCTGTCCGCAGGGAGGGAGTACAGCAGGTGAGAAAGGGACTCTGTCACTCAGAGGACAGGGGGTGTCTCCATGTGATCTCTCCCTTCTGAGTGAGGTGCTGCTGGGGAAATACAATTATCCTGGATTTAGAGACTCCTCACCCATGTTCCCCGAGTAGAACCAGGATTCTGGTGGGGGTATTGGCCCAGTCTGTGGACGATGACAGGTCTCCAGCAAGAAAATGGTGGAAAGAAAGGGTGATGTCTGTAATGGCCCTGATTTGTGGTTCCCTAAAACAGAACCACATGGACCTGCAAGAACGTGTTCTAAAATGAAGAAAAACTCATGGACTGATAATAATCAGCCTCTTCTCTAAATCAAACACTAAGGAAAACCCATCATTTGTTTCAAAGAGATCAAAAGCTACAGTGATCTGGTAAACCCCTAAATAAATACAGAAACCATAGGGCTGAGGGAGCCTGGCTTCCTAGGTAAAGTGAGAGGGGAAAATGGAGCCTAAGATGAGGGCTACAAATGTGTTCCTGGACAAGAGGAGAGGAACATTTATGCATGAGAGACAGGGAGCAATATGTGTGTAATTACAAATGTACTTCAATTCTAACATAAGACGAAGACCTTCTCATTTGATGATAAATATCCATTTGGATAAGCATGTCTGAAGTTACTGGGAAAAGGTAAAATTAATAGTTTAAATTGATGACAATTTCTTTGACCATATTCAGAATACATAACAGAAAACCAAAATAGGAAGTAAAAGTGTATAGAAATGATTAGAAAATGAAAATTACTGTGTTCCCTATTTAATGGCCTTGCTTAGAAAGAGTGGCATCAGAGAACCTACCTCAAGGTTCCACCAGACCCCGTCTCAGCCAGCCCAGCAGCAGCCTCACCTTCCCCATGGCCTTCGTGCTCTCTCTACTGATGGCCCTGGTGCTGGTCAGCTACGGCCCGGGAGGATCCCTGGGCTGTGACCTGTCTCAGAACCATGTGCTGGTTGGCAGGGAGAACCTCAGGTTCCTGGGCCAAATGAGGAGACTCTCCCCTCGCTTCTGTCTGCAGGACAGAAAAGACTTCGCTTTCCCCCAGGAGATGGTGGAGGGTGGCCAGCTCCAGGAGGTCCAGGCCTTCTCTGTGCTCCACGAGATGCTGCAGCAGACCTTCAACCTTTTCAACACAGAGCGCTCCTCTGCTGCCTGGGATACCACCCTCCTGGAGCAGCTCCGCACTGGACTCCATCAGCAGCTGAACGAACTGGATGCCTGCCTGGGGCAGGTGATGGGAGAGGAAGACTCTGCCCTGGGAAGGATGGGCCCCACACTGGCTGTGAAGAGGTACTTCCAGGGCATCCATGTCTACCTGCAAGAGAAGGAATACAGCGACTGCGCCTGGGAAATCGTTAGACTAGAAATCATGAGATCCTTGTCTTCATCAACCAGCTTGCAAGAAAGGTTAAGAATGATAGATGGAGACCTGAACTCACCTTGACTGATTCTCACTGACTAATCCACATCACCCTTGCACACTCTGGTGTTGTCATTTCAGAAGACTCTGGTTTCTTCTTTAGCCACCAGATTTATTGAATTAGTTCAGCCAATACATAGTAATACTGTATTCGTAAGCAAGTAGATATAAAAGGGGTATCAGTCCATAAGCAATGACTTTTTGATGTTATTTATTTATATTTTATTTATTTAATGTATTCCTTTATCTCAATATTTTATATTTTCATATAAAATATATATATGCTTACATTGTATTAAAATTTGGAAAATATATTCCCCTTTCTATTTCATTAAAATTGTAATTTGTTTTATTTATTAAATACTTATCAAGGTAAACTTCTTGAGTTTTTTTTATTTTGAAAATCTAAATCCTTATTTTGTCTATATATACCTATCACAAAACGGTGTTTGTTCCCTTTATACTGTGGAACAGTTCTATCACTTTCCAACAAATGTCCGTCAAAAGGTGGAGTTCTTCAAGTTTTCTGGTGGTACAGTTTTTAGGACTCTGAGTTTTCCCTCCAGGGAGCCTTGGTGGGGAATTAAGTTCCTACAAGCTGTCGAGGGTGCGAAAGAGAAAACAGGTAGAAAGGAGATTATGAAATTGTAGAAAATGGTTAGTCTTGATGTCATAGGCGTAACTAATTTATACCCACTCATTAAAGAATGGCTGATAGACATATCTGAGGGAAGCAGTCACCTCCTGCTGGAAAGCTGATGCCATACGGTGTTGACTGGCTGCTCCTGACTCCTATTACTCTGCCTCCCACCTTCTCCTCAGCATTGCCTTACTGAGCAATTCACTCCCTTCCACATTACCTTCACTGCCTCCACACAGGAGCTCTGTTCTGTGCTGGTTTCTTCTAGCTGCATGGTGTAGTCAGAGTGGAAGCCCAAGTGAAAGGAGAGTCCTAGAAATTCCAAAACCTCTGAATCCCAGCTCTGCTATTTACCAACAGTGTGACCCTGAAAAATCTCACAAACACAACAGGTCAGTTTCCTCATCTTTCATTTGAGGACAATAAGAGTAGTTTTCACAGGCTTACGGTTTGGATTCAATGAGTCCACATCACACAAGAGGCATCAAGCGCTCCTGGCAGAAATCATCAGGACAGTGAGAATCACGGAGTGGCTGCCCTCAGCGGGGAGACAGGACAGCCGCCCTGAGACAGAGACTGGAGGGCAGCATGGAAAGGTGCTGGCCCTTTGGCAAAGGTATTTTCTTTCAACTTTGGTGGTTTCATAGTGTTTTCAGTGTGAGAACTTTCCTTGCTGTATGCTGAAGAGAATTCCAATTTCTGGGTTTCATATCTCCAAAAGCACTCCTATGAGTTCATAAAAAACTCTTTGAGAAAGATGAATTAGCAGAAAATGCTTTGATGTACTACAAAGACGAATAATAGGGAAAGAACAGAGATCTCATATCAATCCAGAAAATCAAACACATGCAGAGGCAGGAAGGAAAGAGCAGGCGCTCTGAAATGTATTTCTGCCCTCCAGTCCTCCGCTGTAAGGGTTGGATCCTAGGTCTCTTTTCTATAAAGTCCCTTGTCCATACTTGCTGGCAATGTCACCTCCAGAAGCCTCTGCATTGCTGCTGCTGCTAAGTCTCTTCAGTCGTGTCCAACTCTGTGCAAACCCATAGATGGCAGCCCATTAGGCTCCTCTGTCCCTGGGACTCTCCAGGCAAGAACACTGGAGTGAGTTGCCATTTCCTTCTCCAATGCATGAAAGTAAAAAGTGAAAGTGAAGTCACTGGGTCGTGCCTGACTCTTAGCGACCCCATGGAACGTAGCCCACAGGCTTTTCCGTCCATGGGATTTTCCAGGCAAGAGTACTGGTGTGGGGTGCCATTGCATTCTCCGCATTGCTACTGAAAGGCAAAACCCAACAAAGAGTTCAGAAACCAATTGTTACCCTTCTCATACTAAAGAAGTGGGAAACATTATTAATGAATGAAGTGTGATTTTCTGAAACCCCCAGGGGACTCATGCCAAGAGGCACCTTCCAGGATTGCTGCAGCTAGTGCCCTTGCCCCCATGGCAAGCCCCTGCTCACTCACCTCCACAGGAGACTCCACCTTTAGCAGGTAGGTCTGGTTCAGTCTCCTGCGGGGTCACTGCTGCTCAGTTCCCCTGGGTCTTGGTGCTCGCAAGATTTTGTTTGTCCCCTTTGAGAATGGAGTGTCTCTTCCACACAGTCCTGTGGAAGACTTGTAATCATATATTGCTGGCCTTTAAAGTCAGATTTCCTGGGGATTTCTAGGCCCTTTGCTGGATTCGCAGACCTGGAAGCCTGACGTGAGTCTTAGATCCTGCACAACAGTGAGAGAACTTTTTTGGTTGTATTGTTTTCCAGTTTGTTGGTTTCCCAACTGGCAGGTATGCAGTTTATTTTTATTGTGCTTGAGGGCCTCCTACCATCTCATTATAATTCCTTTTTTGTCTTTGGACATGGGGTATCTTTTCTGGGTGGGCTCCAGAGTCCTCCTGTGGATGGTTTTTAACAGCTCCTTGAGAATTCAGTGCTCTTGCAGGAGATGAGTGCATGTCCTTCTACTCTGCCATCTTGAACCAGAAGCTAAACCAACACTTTGATATTTGACCATCTGAAATATGTTGAAGCATCTCATGCACACCCACCATATCTTTTATTCAGCACCATGGACCTATGTTTGGCTGAGATTTGAACAGGAGGTTAATTACTGGAAATAGGTATGTTCTTTATCTTCAAACAGTAAGATTTTCTAAGAAGGAGTTTAATAATCAATATGTCAACATGCTGTACAGAAAATATTATTATTGAGGTATACCCAAGTTCCTGCAGTAACAAGCTAGGGTTCATTTATAAAATTGATAAACAAAGATCCCAGCAATTTATACATTTCATTCACCATATTTCAACTTTTATTATTTTAAGAATTTCTTATAGTCTGTAGTTTCCAAGATCAAAGTCTTTCTTTTCATTTTAAACACCTGTCCCCTACACACATCCTCCATCAGGACCTTCTAACTGAGAGTCCCTTAAATGGGGAGGAATTGACTCCACAGATCAGGAGCAAGTCTCCATTTCTTATGCCCACCCAGCATCCTGCACAATGGTAGGATACTACTGGTCCTCAGGGTTGTCAATAAAAGTGTAAGTGTAATAATGATAATAATAATGATGATAAGCTTAAAAGAGTTTTACCAATTAAACTGTTTGAAAACGACAATCTTGCTACATTTTTTGTCTTTATTTTTTGTGGGTTACTCTTGTCTTCTCAGGTGATCAGTATATTTGTTATCTGGGCATCTCTTTAGTTTTCCCTCAAGTTCCTGAATCATTTCGTCCAGTCGATTTTTCTGTCCTATGCTACAGTTTTCTCAGCTTTAAAATAGGGAAATGGGAGTGGATACATATGTACTTGGAGAAGGCAATGGCACCGCACTCCAGTGAGGAAAATTCCATGGATGGAGGAGCCTGGTGGGCTGCAGTCCATGGGTTCGCTAAGAGTTGGACACGACTGAGCGACTTCACTTTCATCCATTGGAGAAGGAAATGCAACCCACTCCAGTGTTCCTGCCTGGAGAATCCCAGGGGCGGGGGAGCCTGGTGGGCCGCCGTCTGTGGGGTCGCACAGAGTCGGACACGACTGACGCGACTCGGCAGCAGCACATATGTACTTACAGTTGGTTTACATTGTTGTGCAGCAGAAACCAACACAACAGTGTAAAGCAATTATTCTCCAATTAAAAACAAAATAGGGATAATGAGAATACTGTACTCCATTTAATATACCATCTCATGTTATTTACTCTATATGATGATAATAATAACAACTTACAAAATTATCATATATGAGTAGATTATATAAAGCATCCGGGACACATTAACCATAGCTGTGAGAGTTCTTACAGTGACAGGTGTATACAAAGCTTTCACCATTATTTCATATCTACCTTAAATAGGATTATGCCATATGTGTGCTTGTTCAACTCTAATTTTTAATGCAAAACTTCTACCTCTGTAAGTTAGAATAGGTTAACCTTTTCTAGTATTGTACAAAGAATATCTATACATTTTTAAATTTTACTAGCAAATGAAATGATCTCATAGCTGTAGCAAGCACACTGAGATATTTACTGGGCATCAAGTCAACATGCAATCAGAACATTTGGCATATAAGGTGACTATTAAGTAGCTAATGGTATATTAAGTGGAAACCTACATTATGCTGAACACAAAACCATCTTGATTATGAATATTAAAGCAACTTATGTGTATGAAATTACAGTTTTAAAAAGTTAATAAAACTCTCCAATGCAAAGCTATGTATAAATTTGAAAGTTTAACATAAGATCCTAGGCTAAAAGAGATGAGAAGAAAGAAAGATTTTGAAAATTGAGATGAATTATTTATGGTAGTTACTGGGTCATAAGTTTGTCAACTACAGCTTTCGCTCAATTGAACTAAGATGAACAAAGAAGTCATTTTGAAAACATTTGCAGATGATCTTGTTTTGGCATAAGGAAAATATTTATATGTGGTGTGAATATCAGACTTATTTATACATTTTAAAATATTTTTCAACTAGTTGAACACTGAAGGAGAAAGTAACCGTTTATATTAAATGAAATCATTTTCCCTTTCCCAGGGGCTCCTGTAAGTCTCAGTCTTGTCCTCACGTCTTCCCACAGAAGGGCCCCAACATCTAGTAGATGCCAGTCCAGACTGTACGTGCCTTTCCCCTTTCCCCGAATCAGTCCTTTCCCCAAAGCAGCCCTGAATCTGAAAACACACCAGAACATGCTCTGATTTCCAATCGTCAATCGTTGCATAAAGGGGCACTGGTGTAAAGCGCTCTGGCTAAAATCTCCTCCCAGGAAGGGGAGGATGGAAGCAGAGGCAGGGGCAGAAATCATAGGCTCCAAGCAAAGTGGCTGCAAAGCTCCCCTGGGCCATTGGGCAGGGAAAGGAAGTTTCCTCACTGCTCCCGAGGTTCCACGGGCTCCCTGGGCCCCAGCAGCGCCTTGCCCGAGCCCGGGGCTCCTGCCAACTGGGACTCCTCGGTTCTCTTTGGTGGATCCCATGCTCGAGCTCAAGGTGCTTTACCTGGAGTTGGTGCCCACTGGGCGGGCAGGGCCATTGGTCTGTTACAGGGAGATCTGCAGTGCCCATCCCAGCCACAGAGGTGTCGGGAAGGTGGCCTTGAGCTCCTTGTAGAGCTGTAGCCCTGGGACTCAGTTTCGCTGAAGTGCTGAGTTTGGCGACTCCTGGTCTCTAGGAGGATGGCAATGGTGATGATCACCATTCTCCCAGGCTGGAGAACATCACCCTCCGTGTCATCAGGGAAGGGGCTGGCATCTGGTGAGCTTGGTGATGCTGCAGATACTGGGCTGTGCCAGCCTTTATCTGCTGTTCCCAACACCTTCCCCCAAATAAGATCTTTAAATAAGGCAGAATTGTCATTTTCTACACTTTTATCAGTTTTGTTTTCATAGAGATGAAAACATCCTGGGCATCAGAGAATGTCACAGCTTCGAAGCTTCTTTTGTGTTATTACGCTGGAAATGAAATATACTCATGGAAAAGTCTCAATCCAAAAGCAGATATTCATCTATATGAGTCAACTCAGCTTAAAATAAAACCCGAAGCTCAATCTAACTCTCTTCTTTAGTCTAAAAGAGAACTCAGAGGTGTGACTACATAGTCTATTCTGACAGTTTAAATTGCAGCAAAATAAATCTAGCCACAACTCTACATTTCCTTTTTAAGGTCTAATACATAAGCTTTGAATTCTTCCACAATGATTTACAGGCCCATAGTTCTCATTTTCTGATGGTCTACAGATAACAGCGGCATAATACTGAACATGGGTTAATTCACAGTTTCTTTATTCTGTCACCAAAGTGTGCTGACCGCACACACATGTGACAATATGCTTGATGATGTGCATTCCAGAACAGTCAGGCACGAATGGTGACTGCCCTCCTGGGAGCAGGGCAGAGGACACCGAGTCAGGATGAGGAGGAAGGAGGCAACAAGTGCTCAGAGCAGCTGAGGGCCAGTACTCACAGTTGATGAAGAGGAGGGACTGGGAGCAGCAGGAAGCTCTACTCTCACACAATCTGGGGCTCCTGAGTGTAGCCGTTCCAGACTTTTACTTCCTCCTCTAAAAGATGAAGACAACTTTAGTAGCAGCCATAGAGGACATTCTTTACTTCAAATAATACAAGTTTGCAAATTAGGCTGAGAATGTGAAACTTAGTGAATGATAACAGTCTTTCATATCAATATAACCAATTCAGTTCAGTTCAGTTCAGTCGCTCTGTCATGTCCGACCCTTTGTGACGCCATGAACTCCAGCACGGCAGGCCTCCCTGTCCATCACCAACTCCCAGAGTCCACACAAACCCATGTCCATTGAGTCAGTGATGCCATCCAACCATCTCATCCTCTGTTGTCCCCTTCTCCTCCTGCCCTCAATCTTTCCCAGCATCAGGGTCTTTTCCAATGAGTCAGCTCTCCGCATCAGGTGGCCAAAGTGTTGGAGTTTCAGCTTCAACGTCAGTCCCTCCAATGAACACCCAGGACTGATCTCCTTTAGGATGGACTGGTTGGAGCTCCTGGTACTCCAAGGGACTCTCAAGAGTCTTCTCCAACACCACAGTTCAAAAGCATCAATTCTTCCGCACTCAGCTTTCTTTATAGTCCAACTCTCACATCCATACATGACCACTGGAAAAACCATAGCCTTGACTAGACAGACCTTTGTTGGTAAAGTAATGTCTCTGCTTTTTAATATGCTGTCTAGGTTGGTCATAACTTTCCTTCAAGGAGCAAGTGTCTTTTAATTTCATGGCTGCAATCACCATCTGCAGTGATTTTGGAGCCCAGAAAAATAAAGTCTGACACTGTTTCCACTGTTTCCCCATCTATTTGCCATGAAGGGATGGGAATGGATGCCATGATCTTTGTTTTCTGAATGTTGAGCTTTAAGCCAACTTTTTCACTCTCCTCTTTCACTTTCATCAAGAGGCTCTTTAGTTCTTCTTCACTTTCTACCATAAGGGTGGTGTCAACTGCATATCTGAGGTTATTGATTTTTCTCCCCACAATCTTGATTCCAGCTTGTGCTTCTTCCAGCCCAGCGTTTCTCATGATGTACTTTGCATATAACCAATAGTAACCTCTTTACTCCACCCTCAGTCCAACCAAGAGAAGTTTTGCCTGCAAGTCTGTTAACACTGTCAAGGGTCTGCATGTTGAGGCCCTAGGAGAGGGACTAGATTCTAGGAGAGGGACTGCCTGCACGACTTTGAAGGAGGCCAGGAACCCACGTTTCCTCCCTTTTGATCAGTGCCTGGTACATTATGGAGAGAAATACCCAGTAGTTTAAGTTCTTTGCAGAGAAACAGATTCTAGGAAAGTTGTCTAATAAAACACAATTGCTCTGCTAATAAATGAGATAATAAGCAGTCCCTTTCCTCAACCTCAGTAAGTTTTAGACCACCTCTGATGCTGCTTTTTAAGCTACAGATTATGTTATACTTCAAAATCACACTGAGAGAAAAAGAAATCAGATTTGTGGTTAGGAAATTTTTTAAAGGATATTTTTTGTAAAGGAAATTTTTGTTCTAAAAGAACAAAATGACAGTTTTTTAAAAAAAAGATGTGGAGAGAAGGAAAATAGCTAAAATGCTGTGTTTTGAGGCCTACCAAAACCAAAGTCTGTGAGAGGGGGTTGCCCAAAGGATTGTGAAGGAGCAGATCCCAAGATTCCGTGCTTACAGCAGTCCTAGAACATTATGAAAAGATATCTTACAGCACTTGAATCCTTTTGCTTGGGACCAGCATCTTGAAAAATTGTCTTATAAAATAATAGCTGCTCTGTGAAGAGTATAAATGAGGTAAACAGTCCCTAACATCATCCTCAGTTAGTCTCAGACCACCTCTGGTGATATTATTTTAAGACAGAGATTTTTTTAATGGTTATGAGACCAGGAAATCAGTTATAAAATGTGACAGAGGAGAGGATGACAAGAAATGGGACATCCCTACACTTTCCCTGCCACCAGAGAAGATGGCAACAGTACTTCTAAAGCTATTTCTTGGGTTAGTATTTGGCGTGAAGTAAGAAAGGACTTCTCTTGAGTATGAAATGTTAAAAGGCACCAAGTCTAAGCCATCAAGATAAATAACACTGTAACTCAATATTAAAAAATGAAAATACCAAAATACATGCGCTGAACAAAACATCAAAATTCTCAAGAAAGACAGGAAATGCCCTTTTATTTTCAAGACCATATGTGTCTTACAAAGAAAGGCTTCACATTGCCAATGAAATCTGGGCAATTTTCATTTCACCTATAAAATTCTTCCCAAAGAAAATGAAAAGATCAGACGTGGTAAATGCCCTCAATGCTTTGTACAGCACACTGCCTCTTTTTCCTCTGGTTCCTCTCTCCCTCTCTCTCTTCCATCTTCTTCCCTTCTTTTTGACTGCACAGCACAGCTTGTGGGATCTTAATTCCCAGACCAGGCATCAAATTCGCACCTCCTGCACTGAAAGCACAGTCTTACTCATTGGACCAGGGACATCTGCACTAATCCTTTTTTCTACACTACACTCGAGGTGGGGTGCTGGCAGTGGTGTTTCAGAAACTCAGCTTAAATAAAAATTACTTAAGACTGTCACAGAGTCACAAGAAATTATCAAACAAATATAGAAGTGAGCTTGAATATATTAATGAGTTGGCTTCCATTTTAATGGAAGTAAAGTAAAATCATATTAAATTCTTGTTTCAGTATAAATAAAACATAGCTTTAAAAGAATTTAATAAAATACTAATAAATATGAAATTATTTTAATACTCATATTTTAATATATTATCTAACATTTAAATATTTTCATAAAATGAATATTTCAATACTCACATATTTAATATCATATATTTAATATCTAAAGAATATTTCAAAATAAAAATTTAAATATTTAATGAGACATATATAATTAAATATAAATTTAAATGCATAAAAATACAGCGCTGTGAGTTTGAATATTCTTACTTTCAGCTGTTCAATACTGTTTAATATTGAACAGTATTCAATATTGAACAGCTGAACTGTTCAACTGTTCAGCTGTTTAATACTTCCCTACTTCAAGGCCAGTTCCTTGAACGACACCCCGAGAGTCCCAGGGCATCTCCAGGGGCGCACAGCACCCCTGTCCTCGGGTGGCCGCGCTCCGACTCACCCGCAGGGCGTCCCCAACACCGTCCAGTCGTCCCATGGCCGCCGCCAAGTTTCCCTTTCCGTGAGCTGTCCTTTCATCGGGCCAGAAAGGAGCCCGAATCTGTAAAATCGGCCCCCAACTCGCTCTGATTCTCCGCTTCAAACGCCTCCCAAAACGCCTTTTCTTTGTAGAAGTGGCCTCGCTCAAGTTTCTGTGCGAAAAGAAAGCACAACACTCAGGGGAAAGCAGAAAACACAAGGTTCCAGGCTTGCTACCACACAAAATGTCTCTGGCTAGGGCTCAGATTGAAGATTTCTTAGTGCACTACTCAAGGAGCACCAACTTAGTCTCTGAGCAGCGATGCCTTTCCTGCTGAAACGGCTGCCACACCCACTGAAACGGTCTCAGAACTCGCAAACTCACTAATAAAACCGATAAGAAGACATCATCCGCCCTGTTGTGAACGCCCAGAGAAGAGCACTGTGCCAGGACCAGGGGAAGAAACCTTTCGCTCATTGATTAGCGGTGTCCGCGCGCCGCCTGTTGGCCTTTCAGTGAATCGCGGAAACTATAGCCAAGATCTATTTGCTAGTGGCAGGAGTGGTGCTCTGCTCCATCTCTGTTTGTTCTCTTGACAACAAATTCTTCATACATTTGAAACAGATGAAAACGATCCCCTCTCAGTCATGCCTAGAGCACAGACACCACTTCAAGTTTCCTTGGAGAAGAGAGAATATCACCCCAATCCAGATGACTCAAGGCACCTGTTATCACCAACGGATGCTCCAGCAGATCTCAGCCTCTTCACCACGGAGAGCAGCTGTGCTGCTTGGAACAGCGCCCTCCTCAACAAACTACTCCAGCCTGAATGAGAGCCTGGAACAGCTGGAAGAAGTGGCTCTGGATTGTCCCCATTTGGGAATTGCTGTCCGGAAGTATTTCCAAGGAATCCATCTCTACCTGAAGGGAAAGGAATACAGCCCCTGTGCCTGGGAGGTTGTCAGAGTGCAAATTGAAAAGTGCCTTTCCCTCATGTAAGAATCCTCAAAATAATTCGACAGATACAATGAAAATTACACTTGTGACAACTTTTCATTCAATCAGACTGTTGTTTGCTTAAGCCTCCAAAATGACCATCTGTTTGCTTACAAGCTGAAAAATGTCTGAAATGAAAATCACAATTTTACAAAAATATTTAGACAGAGAATCGCAATCTCTTTTCTTAAATAAATAATTTTATAACATAATTTAAAAGATTTTTTATGTGTTTTAAAGGGTATTTGTTATTTTCAACATATGAAATTTATTTTTTTTTTATGGAAAAGTTAAGAGAGTATGTTGTTAAAGGTATTTGTCAGTTAACCTAAAGCTTAGCTTCTTTAACGTGTAAACAGCAAAGTGTAAGGAATTTGATCTACTGGACACTTTTCTTTCCTTCTTCGAAGAACACAACGCAGGCCTTGATCAGGTGAATCTTCTAGCTTGCTCTCCTCCAAAGAGTGAGTTGAGAACATTGGTGCCATTGTTTTGAGATTTTTTTCCATCATCAACCTGTGACTCCAAATTTGCCTGTAGCACTTGAGTCTATTCTCCTTGAAGGCAAAGAGAAAAGTCTGCTGGATCACATGGGATGCTTCCAAGGACCAGGAGTAGATGGGGTAATAGCACTTCTCACATTACACGGCCTGGACTTAATCTCATGGGAGTCTCATGGCAAGGAAGTTGGGAAAATTATTGGATGATTAAGAGAGGAGAAGACAAGTTCAGTGCACAAGACCATTTTTTCATTTTTGCACTATTTGTCCTAATGAAGCTCTGGGTGGGTGTGCAAGGGGAAATCCAATGTTCTTGTTGCACACACTCTGACAAACTCTTATATCACAGTTTCAGCTTGGGGAAGATGACAGAGCTGTCACTCAGAGTTCACAGCATCATAGACTATTTGAAAGAAGCATTCAGGTTGACTCCCAAAGGCATAGGCCAATGAGGAAAACACCTACAAGTGTAGACAAAGTGTTTCCTTATTACCTGAGGGAGACAACGAAAGAATGACCAGGCAGCTCTTTGCAAGTACTTGAGAATCACTGAACTAAAAGTGGACAGTGGGTCTTCCACTCCACACTTTTCAAATATTGAAAATGCAAACTTGAAGAAAATATTTCTGCAAATGATCTTTAAAAATTCTCTCACACAGTAGTTCATCATATCCTCCCTGGTAGAACCATGAAGAATATTTAAACTATTGTGTTATCACATCATATCTATTAACAGATGTTGGTATTATTGTTTCTCCTAACATTACCATCCTTGTGAATTGATGTTACATGAATATTGATTGAACTCAAGAAATGTTACAGCCTAGAAGAAATGTCTAGGAAACAGGGTTGAGGAAGTTGATTTCTCTTTTCAGGTATTTTTACAGACTCCTGGAGGTATTCTTAGGATAAAATATGGCATGTTATATCTTAGTATTCAAGCTTCTTCAACAAAAGAGCATAGACGGAGTATTTGCAAAGATCAGAAATGTATTGCTGCAAGTTAGTTCTTGAGTCTGGATATCCGAGAACCGGATGTCAGTATGGTCCAGTTGTGGTGAGAGCCTGCTTCAGGTCTCACACTGCAGAGTTCTCCTTGTATGATCACAGGGCAGGAGAGGGAGTAGTTTATATCCACCTCTTTTATAAGGGCACTATTTTCTTTTGTGAGGTCTCCATCCCCACACTCTAAGAATATCCCCAAAGGTCTGTCACATGATATGATTAGTTTGGGGTTTAGGACTTCAAGATATGAATTTTGTGGGGTGCTAACCATTCAGAAAAGATCTTCACAACCAAGATAATCATGATGGTGTGATCACTCACCTAGAGCCAGACATCCTGGAATGTGAAGTCAAGTGGGCCTCGGAAAGCATCACTACAAACAAAGCTAGTGGAGGCGATGGAATTCCAGTTGAGCTATTTCAAGTGCTGAAAGATGATGCTGCGAAAGTGTTGTACTCAATATGTCAGCAAATTTGGAAAACTCAGCAGTTGCCACAGGACTGGAAAAGGTCAGTTTTCATTCCAATCCCAAAGAAAGGCAATGCCAAAGAATGCTCAAACTACTGCACAATTGCACTCATCTCACACGCTAGTAAAGTAATGCTCAAAATTCTCCAAGCCAGGCTTCAGCAATATGTGAACTATGAACTTTCAGATATTCAAGCTGGTTTCAGAAAAGGCAGAGGAACCAGAGACCAAACTGCCAACATCCACTGCATCATTGAAAAAGCAAGAGAGTTCCAGAAAAACATCTATTTCTACTTTATTGACTATGCCAAAGCCTTTGTCTGTGTGGATCACAACGAACTGTGGAAAATTCTGAAAGAGATGGGAACACCTGACCTGCCTCTTGAGAAACCTATATGCAGGTCAGGAAGCAACAGTTAGAACTGGACATGGAACAACAGACTGGTTCCAAATAGGAAAAGGAGTACGTCAAGGCTGTATATTGTCACCCTGCTTGTTTAACTTATATGCAGAGTATATCATGAGAAACACTGGGCTGGAGGAAGCACAAGCTGGAATCAAGATTGCAGGAGAAACATCAATAACCTCAGATATGCAGATGACACCACCCTTATGGCAGAGTGAAGAGGAACTAAAAAGCCTCTTGATGAAAGTGAAAGAGGAGAGTGAAAAAGTTGGCTTAAAGCTCAACATTAAGAAAACGAAGATCATGGCATCTGGTCGCATCACTTCAAGGGAAATAGATAGAGAAACAGTGGAAACAGTGTCAGACTTAATTTTTTCGGCTCCAAAATCACTGCAGATGGTGACTGCAGCCACGAAATTAAAAGATGCATACTCCTTAGCAGGAAAGTTATGACCAACCTAGATAGCATATTAAAAAGCAGAGACATTACTTTGCCAACAAAGATCCATCTAGTCAAGGCTATGGTTTTTCCAGTGGTCATGTATAGATGTGAGAGTTGGACTGTGAAGAAAGCTGAGTGCCTAAAAATTGATGCTTTTGAACTGTGCCATTGGCGAAGACTCTTGAGAGTGTCTTGGACTGCAAGAGATCCAACCAGTCCATCCTTAAGGAGATCAGTTCTGGGTGTTCATTGGAGGGACTGATGTTGAAGCTGAAACTCCAATACTTTGGTGACCTGATGCGGAGAGCTGACTTATTGGGAAAGACTCTGATGCTGGGAGGGATTAGGGGCAGGAGGAGAAGGAGAGACAGAGGATGAGATGGCTGGATGGCATCACCGACACGATGGACATGAGTCTGGGTGAACTCCGGGAGTTGGTGATGGACAGGGAGTCCTGGCATCCTGCAATTCATGGGGTCGCAAAGAGTCGAACACAGCTGAGCAACTGAACTGAACTGAATTGTCTGAACCATTCAGAACATAAAGGGCTTTAAAGTCTACATGCTTGTAAGAATATAGTCACCCTGAGCCAGGAAAAAAAAAAAATGAGCAGGTTAGCAGACTAAAAAAAAGGAAATCAGGGATTCATATCCAAACTCTAGATTTTCAACCTGTCATAAGGCTTTAATTATTACGTGTCAAATACTGGAAAACATATTGAAATGGAATTCAACAGCCAATGCAGTGGAATAAAATGGAGCATGAAAATGATCATTCATCATTCTTTGTGAGGATTATCTGAAGTATCTGGATCACTGTATTACTAATTGCCATGTTGGTAAAGATACACCAAGAGTATTGTGGTAAACTGCCTTGTTGCTCTCAGCTATGAGCCTCAGGGAGAGTTTGAGTTCAGATACATGGCTCTGTATATCACACCAGGCATGTTCTTTCCTGTCATGACCTCAGTTGAATTCAGTCCTGCAGTCGTGTCCAAATCTTTGCGACCCCATGCACTTCAGCATGCCAGGCTTCCCTGCCCTTCACCAACTCCCAGAGCTTGTTCAAACTCATGTCCATCGAATCAGTGATGCCATCCAATCATATCATCCTCTGTCATCCCCTTCTCCTCCTGCCTTCAATCATTCCCAGCATCAGGATCTTTTCTAATAAGTCAGTTCTTCACATCAGGTGGTAAAAGTATTGGAGTTTTAGCCTCAGCATCAGTCCTTTCAATGAATATTCAGGACTAATTTTCTTTAGGATGGACTGGTTGGATCTCCTTGCTGTCCAAGAGACTCTCAAGAGTCTTCTCCAACACCACAGTTCAAAAGCATCAATTCTTTGGTGCTCAGCTTCCTTTATAGTCCAACACTCACATCCATACATGACTACTGGAAAAAACATGGCTTTAACTAGATGGACCTTTGTCAGGAAAGTAATGTCTCTGCTTTTGAATATGCTGTCTAGGTTTGTCATAACTTTTCTTCCAAGGAACAAGTGTCTTTTAATTTCATGGCTGCAGTCACCATCTGCAGTGATTTTGGAGCCCAAGAAAATAAAGTCTGTCTCTCTTTCCATTCTTTCCCCTAGTGATGGGACCAGATGCCATGATCTTCATTTTCTGAATGTTTTAAGTGTTAAACCAGCTTTTTTACTCTCCTCTTTCACTTTCATCTTTAGAGAAAGTGTTCCTTTAGTTCCTCTTTGCTTTCTGCCGTAAGAGTGGTGTCATCTGCATGTCTGAGGTTATTGATATTTCTCCCAGCAATCTTGATTCCAGCTTGTGCTTCATCCAGCCTGGCATTTCACATGATGTACTCTGGATATAAGTTAAATAAGCAGACTAGCAGTATACAGTCTTGATGTACTCTTTTCCCAGTTTAGAACCAGTCTTTTGTTCCATGTCTGGTGCTAACTGTTCCTTCTTGACCTGCATACAGATTTCTCAGGAGGCAGGTAAGGTGGCCTGGTATTCCTTTCTCTTGAAGAGTTTTTCACAGTTTGTTGTGATCTACACAGTCAAAGGCTTTAGCCCAGTCAGTGCAGTAAAAGTAGATGTTTTCTGGAATCATGACCTAGTTGAGGACAATTAGGGGTGAGGCATCCTCCTGAGTTTAACATAGTGCTGGGCAAAGGCTGAAAAGCATGTTGCACTTGCTACTTGAATCCCCAGACCACATGTGCCTTCAAGGAAGGAGACGCCTAGTGGTTTTAGCAACAAACTCAGTATGACTGGTACCAGCAGGAATAGAGTGGAAATACCAGATGCTGTCTATTATAGTTACAGGAAATAGGGCCCAGATGAAGCAAAATAGCTGGGTCATTTGTAAATGCCTTCCAGTAGTAGGAGGAAATCTGAGAAACTGCTTTAGCTACAATTACTTGTTGAGGACTTCCCTGATGGTGCAGTGAAGAAGAATCTTTCTTCAGGAGAGACAGATTCAATCCCTGGTCCAGGAAGTGTCCACCTGCCACGGAACAACTAAGACAGTGCTCCCCTGTTACTGAGACCCTGCTCTAGAGTCCACACGCTGCAACTCCTGAAGCCTGCACGCTAGAGCCTGAGGAGGACTGCACAGCAAGTAAAGCGGGTACTTCGAGGAAGAGCGATCCCCACTTGCCACAGCTGACGAAAGTCCAGGCAAGCAGTGAAGACCCGGTGCATCCAGAAGTGAATAAATAAGTAAATAACCACAAAACAACCTGTTGAGCGATTACACTGGGCCTGGTACAGAGGATACCACAGAGAAGAAGACAGAGTTCAGTCACTACAGAGCTGATTTGCCAAAGATGGTCACATATCTCTTATTTGAAGTTTGGAACATAAGGGGACAAGACAACATAAAATCCACTGTAAAATCAGAAGAATTCAGGAGCAGAGCCAAAAGTTAAATCTTCCCATGAAATAATCAATTTTTTCCGCATTCTGAATTAATTACAAAGATGGTTTCCTTTTATTTAAAAGAATAGACTTGGATTGTAACTTGAAAGTCATTTGGAAAATATGAAATTTAATGCAAATGTACAGAGACAGAGATTCACATGGATGGTGATTCCTAAATCATGCTTTCTCACTGGGGATGATATGCTTCCACACATGCAGACATTAGTTTTCTGAAACATGAACAAAGCTTGTCATTACAATGATTTATTATTACACTTCAAAACCCAATCTGATACAACAAAATCAGACTCCTTAGTATTTATTTCTCTCTTTGGCATTTCTTGTGTAGCATACATAAGAGGAGCATTGAGATTGAGTTTATGGAATATAAACAAATTGTATACAAGGTCAGTGGTGCAACCTAAGGCGACTTGATGGTTCACTAGAGGACTTTCTCTCCATCCTTTGCTTGATCTCAAAGTCATCTTGTGAGAGGTGGCCTTTCCATACTTATGAGCAACCATTGGATGTCTTGGGCATGTTGCTTATGTTTGAACCTCAGTGTGATTTGGGGTCCAGAAATTAAAAAATGGAAAATTTTATATTTGTAAATAAAATACAAAAATATATATATTTATGTAATTCTACTATAGCTGTTCAATATATCCAAGTGTTGAACAGAAAAAAAAAGTTGATAATATCCAGATGAATATCTATCATGAAGTAAAACGAAAAATTACGTTCTGATATGAAAAAAAATTCAATGTTAAGTACCTAAAATAAATTTTAAAGAACTATTTTAAGTTATTCAATGATTTGAGCAGCTGTGAATGACTTTTAAGAGTGTCTATACCTTGGTATTATTATAAAGTATTTATGTAAGTTCTATTTGCACATGTAATTTGATACATTCCTACTCATATAAGTAAACACATGACATTAAAACTCACTCGGAATACTTTTTTATAAAGTTGAAGTATAATTCAGTAGCTTTCTTAGTGTTGTTCTGGTAGATACACTTTTTGGTTCCCTTTGTGTGCTGGGTCAGTCTATAGTACTTTGTTTTTGGTGGACTGTTCTGATTTTGCTTATGGATGTATACATATGCGTGTATATTCAGTCACACTTTTTATTGGTAGAGGCCTCTGCATCTACGCTAGGCTTTTTGCAGTTCTGCAGAGTTATCCTTTTGTTTTCTTCTCCTGTTTTCTTTATTTTTCTGTTTTTTTCTCTTTTCTCTTTTTTATAATTTTAACTTTTAATTTTTTAAACGTATTATATTATTTCTACACTCATTCCTTTGTGTGCCTTTCCTTCTGCTCTTTTCCCCTTGCAGTTAATTTTTAATGTATATAAATCTTCTTCACCTACCTCTATTTAACTTTGCATATCTATTCTTTCTTTCACTTCTTTCTTTCCTTTTCTCTCAACGTATTTCTTAGTTTTGTTTTCATTGCTTTATTCCCTACTTGGCACCTTGCTTTAGCTTTGTTTTTCAGTCTGTGCTTTAGTTAGTTTTGGATTAACTGGTAAATATAATTTTTTATTTCCTTTGTTCACCGTGCCAGTCTATTGTACTTTAGTTTTGTTGGACTGTTTTGACATTGCTCATGGGTGTATCTGTATATGTGCATATTCCATTATTTTAATTATTATTTACCTGATTTTGTAACTCCCAATGTCTGGGATTCATCTTTGGTTTCTCATTTTTGGATATTTGTTTTAATCTCACTTAATGCCATAACAAACCACTTGTGGAATCTTTGTTCCTGACCAGAAGTCAAGCCCTGAGCCTTTGGAGTGGGAGCACTGACTCCAAGACCCTAGACTACCAGAGAACTAACCCTAGGGGCTATCAAATAGTGAGAACTCACACAAAGGAAAGCACTGGAATACAAGACCCAGCATCACCCAACCACCAGCAGCAACCTGTGCAGGACACCTCATCTAAACAACAAACAAAACAAAAATACAAACCCAACCATCAGCAGACAGGACGACCACCTCACTCAGCCTTGCCCATTAGAGGAAGAACAAAGAAACAAAAACTCAGCACAAATTTCACCCTATAAGAAACTTACACAAACCACTGGACCAAATTTAGGAGGGCAGAAACCAAAAGGAAGAACAAATTCAACCTTGAAACCTGGGAAAACGAGACCTCAGACAAAATAAATTAAAAAAAAATAGTAATGAAGAGGCAGAAAAATACTACACAAAAGAAAGAACAAACTAGAAACACAGAAGTCCAAATAAATGAAGAGGAAATAGGTAAACAACCTGAAAAACAATTCAGAATAATGATAGTAAAGACCATCAAAAGTCTTGAAAGGGAAATGGGGAGAAAACAAGAATCCATTAACAAAGACCTAGAAGAATTAAAGAATAAGCATACAGACACAAACAACATAATTACTGAAATTAAAAATACTCTTAGAAGGAATCAATGGCAGAATATCTGAAGCAGAAGAACAAATCAGTGAGCTGGAAGGTAAAATGGTGGAAATAACTTCTGAAGAGCAGAATAAAGTAAAAAGAATTAAAAGAACTAAGGAGAGTCTCAGAGACCTCTGGGACCATACTAAATGCACCAACAATTGAGTTATAGGGGTCCCAGAAGAAGAACGGGGAAGGCAATGGCAACCCACTTCAGGATTTTTGCCTGGAAAATCCCATGGGCAGAGGAGCCTGGTAGGCTGCAGTCCATGGTGTTGCAAAGAGTTGGACATGACTGAGCGATTCACTTTTACTTTTCACTTTAATGCATTGGAGAAGGAAATGGCAGCCCTCTCCAGTGTTCTTGCTTGGAGAATCCCAGGGACGGGGGAGCCTGGTGGGCTGCCATCTATGGGGTTGCAAAGAGTTGGACACGACTGAAGCAACTTAGCAGCAGCAGCTGCAGCAGCAGAAGAAGAAGAGAGAGAGAAAGAAAGGGTATGAGAAAAATTTTGAAGAGATTATAGTTGAAAATTTCCCCAACATGGAAAAGGAACTAGTCAATCAAGTCCAAGACGCACGAAGAGTCCCATACAGGATAAATCCAAGGAGAAACACACCAAGACACATACTAATGTAACTGCTGCTGCTGCTGCTGCTAAGTCACTTCAGTCGTGTCCGACTCTGTGTGACCCCATAGACAGCAGCCCACCAGGCTCCCCCGTCCCTGGGATGCTCCAGGCAAGAACACTGGGGTGGGTTGCCATTTCCTTCTCCAATGCATGAAAGTGAAAAGTGAAAGTGAAGTTGCTCAGTCGTGTCCAACCCTCAGCGACCCCATGGACTGCAGCCTTCCAGGCTCCTCCGTCCATAGGATTTTCCAGGCAAGAGTACTGGAGTGGGATGCCATTGCCTTCTCTGACTAACCTAACAAAGACTAAACACAAAGAAAGAATATTAAAAGCAGCAAGGGAGAAAGAAAAAGTAACACACAAGGCAAACCCCATTGCTTAACAGCTGATCTTTCAACAGAAACTCTGCAGGCCAGAAGGGAATGGCAGGATATATTTAAAGGACTGAAAGGGAAAATTTTACAACCAAGACTACTGCCCCTGGCAGGGATCTCATTCAAAATTGATGGAGAAATAAAAAGCTTTTCAGACAAGCAAAAGTTAAGAGAATTCAGTACCACCAAACCAGTTTTACAGCAAATGTTAAACGGATTTATATAGTCAAGAAACACAACAGAGGAAAGAGGATCTACAAAATCAACCCCCAACAATTAAGAAAATGGCAATAGGAACATATATATCAATAATTACTTTAAACGTAAATGGATTAAATGCTCCAACCAAAAGACACAGCCTGGCTGAATGGATACAAAAACAATACCCATATATATGCTGTCTACAAGAGACCCACTTCAGACCTCAAGACACACATAGACTGAAAGTGAGAGGATGCAAAAATACATCCCATGCACATGGGAAGCAAAAGAAAGCTGGAGTAGCAATCCTCGTATCAGACAAAACTGACCTTAAAGAAGATTACAAGAGATAAGGAAGGACACTACATAACGATCAACAGATCAATCCAAGAGGAAGACATAACAATTGTAAATATCTATGCACCCAACATAGGGGCACCTCAATACATAAGACAAACACTAACAGACATAAAAGAGAAATCGACAGTAACACAATAACAGTAGGAGACTTTAACACCCCACTCACACCAATGGAGAGATCATCAAAACAGAAAATTACTAAGAAAACACAAGTCTTAAAGTGATACATTAGATGAGATGGATCTCATTGATATCTTCAGGACATTCCACCCAAATTAAGAAGAATACACCTTCTTCTCAAGTGCACATGGAACATTCTCCAGGATAGACCACATCTTGGGTCACAAATCAACCCTCGGTAAATTCAAGAAAATTGAAATCGTATCAGGCTTCTTCTCTGACCGCAACACTATGAGACTAGATATTAATTCCAAGAAAAAAATTGTAAGAAACACAAACACATGAAAATTATATAACACATTTCTAAATAATCAACAGATTACTGAAGAAATCAAAAGGGAAATAAAAAATTTCTAGAAGCAAATAACAATGAAAACACAACAACTCAAAACCTATGGGATGCAGCAAAAGCAGTCCAAAGACGGAAGTTTATAACAATATGATCCTACATCAAGAAACAAGAAAATCATCTAACAGACAACCTAACTTTACACCTACAAGAGCTGGAATAAGAAGTACAAAAATCCCCCAAAACTAGTAGAAGGAAAGAAATCATAAAGATCTGAGCAGAAATCAATGAAAAAGAAATGAAAGAAACAATAGTAAAAATTAATACTAACTAAAAGCTGGTTCTTCGAGAAAATAAACAAAATTGCAGTCTTTAGCTGGACTCAGTATATTGAAAAGCAGAGATATTACTTTGCCAACAAAGGTCCATCTAGTCAAGGCTCTGGTTTTTCCAGTGGTCATGTATGCATGTGAGAGTTGGACTGTGAAGAAAGCTGAGCGCTGAAGAATTGACGCTTTTGAACTATGGTATTGGAGAGTCCTTTGGACTGTAAGGAGATCCAACCAGTCCACTCTAAAGGAGATCAGTCCTGGGTGTTCATTGGAAGGACTAATGATGAAGCTGGAACTCCAATACTTTGGCCACCTCATGGGAAGAGTTGACTCATTGGAAAAGACCCTGATGCTGGGAGGGATTGGAGGAGAAGGGGACGACAGAGGATGAGATGGCTGGATGGCATCACCCACTCGATGGACATGAGTTTGAGTGAACTCCAGGAGTTGGTGATGGACAGGGAGGCCTGGCGTGCCGTGATCATGGGGTCACAGAGAGTCGGACACGACTGAGTGACTGAACTGAACTGAACTGAAATGAGCTGGACTCATCAAGGAAAAAAGAGAGAAGAATCAATTCAACAAAATTAGAAATGAAAAGGAGAGGTTACAACAGACAATGAAGAAATACAAAGGATTTTAAGATACTATTATGAACAACTATATGGCAATAAAATGGATAACCTGGAAGACATGGACAGGTTCTTAGAAAAGTTCAATCTTTGAAGACTGGACCAGGAAGAAATAGAAATAATGAACAACCCAATTACAAGCACTGATACTGAAGGTCTGATAAAAAAAAATCTCCCCCCCCACCAAAAAAAAAAAACCCAGGACCAGATGGTTTCACAGAATTCTATCAAACATTTAGAGAAGAGCTAATGCCTATCCTTCTAAAACTCTTTCAAAAAATTGCAGGGGAAGGAACACTTTCAAACTCATTCTACGAGGCCACCATCACCCTGATACCAAAACCAGACAAAGACAACACAAAATAAGAAAACTACAGGTCAATATCACTGATGAACATAGATGCAAAAATCCTCCAAAAATTTTAGCAAACAGAATTCAGCAACACATCAAAAAGCTCATACACCATGATCAAGTTGGGTTTATTCCAGGAATGCAAGGATTCTTCTATATATACAAATCAATCAATGTGATATACCATATTAACAAACTGAAAGATAAAAACCACATAATCATCTCAATAGACACAGAAAAAGACTTTGACAAAATTCAGCACCCATTTATGATTAAATCTCTTCAAAAAATGGGCATAGAAGGAACCTACCTCAACATAGTGAAGGCCATGTATGATAAGCCTACAGCAAACATTATTCTCAATGGTGAAAAGCTAAAAGCATGCCTGCTAAGATCAGGAACAAGACAAGGGTGTCCACTTTCACCACCATTATTCAACATAGTTCTGGAAGTCCTAGCCTCAGCAATCAGAGAAGAAAAGGAAATAAAAAGAATCTATATTGGAAAAGATAAAGTAAAGCTCTCACTATTTGCAGATGACATGATACTGTACATAGAAAACCCTAAAGATAGTATTAGAAAATTACTAGAGCTAATCAGTGAATTTAGTAAGGTTTCAGGATACAAAATCAATACACAGAAATCACTTGCATTTCTATATACTAACAAGGAAAAATCAGGAAGAGAAATTAAGGAATCAATCTCATTCACCATTGCAACCAAAAGAATTAAATATCTAGGAATAAACTTACCTAAGGAGACAAAAGAACTTTACACAGAAAATTATGAGACATGTGAAAGAAATCAAAGATGACATAAACAGATGGAGAGATTTTCCATGTTCCTGGGTAGAAAGAATCAATATTTTCAAAATGACTATATTAGCAAATGCAGTCTACAAATTCAATGTGATCCCTATCAAATTACCAATGGCATTTTTCACAGAACTAGAACAAAAAATTTCACAGTTTTTGTGGAAACGCAAAAGACCCCAAATAGCCAACGCAGTCTTGAGAAAGAAGAATGCAGTTACAGTGCTTCTAATTGGGTTGTTCATAATTTCTATTTCTTCCTGACTTCAGATTATACTGTGATGCTACAGTCATCAAAACAGTATGTTACTGCACAAAAACAGAAATATAGACCCATGGAACAAGATAGAAAGCCCAGAAATAAACCCATGCACCTATGGGTACCTTATTTTTACAAAGGAGGCAAGAATATACAATGGGGCAAAGACAGCCTCTTCAATGAATGGTGCTAGGATAACTGGACAGCTACATATAAAAGAATGAAATTAGAACACTTCCCAAACACATACACAAAGACAAACTGAAAATGGATTAAAGACCTAAATATAAGACCAGAAACTATAAAACTCTTAGAGGAAAACACTCGATGTTCTTAGAGGCAGAACACTCGATGACATAAATCAAAGCAAGATCCTCTATGACCCACTTCCAAAAGTAATGGAAATAAAACCAAAAGTAAACAAGTGGGACCTGATTAAACTTAAAAGCTTTTGCACAGCAAAGGAAATTATAAGCAAGGTGAAACGACAACCCTCAGAATGGGAGAAAATAATAGCAAATTAAAGAACTGACAAAGGGTTAATTTCCAAAATATACAAGCAGCTCATACAACTCAATGCCAGTAAAACAAACAACCCAATCAAAGAGTGGGTAAAAGACCTAAACAGTCATTTCTCCAGAGAAGACATACAGGTGGCTAAGAAACACATGAAAAGATGCTCAATATCACTCATTATTAGAGAAATGCAAATTAAAACCACAATGAGATATCACCTCACACAGGTCTGAATGGCCATCATCCAAAAGTCTACAAATAATAAATGCTGGAGAGGATGTGTATAAAAGGGAAAGCTCTTGCACTGTTGGTGGGAATGTAAATTGATACAGCCACTAGGGAAGATGGTATGGAGATTCCTTAAAAATTAGGAATAAAACTACCATATGACCCAGCAATCCCCTTCCTAGACATACACCCTGAGGAAACCAGGGTTGAAAAAGACACATGTATCCCAGTGTTCGTTGTGGCACTATTTACAATAGCTAGAACATGGAAGCAGAAGAAGGTAATGGCAACCCACTCCAGTACTCTTGCCTGGAGAATCCCGTGGATGGAGGAGCCTGGTGGACTGCAGTCCATGGGGTTGCTGGGAGTCAGACACGACTGAGCGACTTCACTTTCACTTTTCACTTTCATGCATTGGAGAAGGAAATGGCAACCCACTCCAGTGTTCTTGCCTGGAGCATCCCAGGGACGGGGGAGCCTGGTGGGCTGCTGTCTCTGGGGTCGCACAGAGTCGGACACAACTGAAGTGACTTAGCAGAACATGGAAGCAACCTAGATGTCCATTGACAGATGAATGGATAAAGAAGTTGTGGTACATATACACAATGGAATATTACTCAACCATAAAAGGAATGCATTTGAGTCAGTTCTGATGAGGTGGATGAAATCTAGAACCTGTTATACAGACTGAAGTGAGTCAGAAAGAGAAAGATAAATATCATATTTGAACACACATATATGGAATACAGAAAAATGGTACTGAAGAATTTATTTGCAGGGCAGCAATTAAGAAACAGACATAGAGAATAGACTTATGGACATGTGGAGAGGGGAGGAGAGGGTGAGATGTATGGAGAGAGTAACATGGAAACTTACATTACCATATGTAAAATAGATAGCCAACGGGAATTTGCTGAATGGCTCAGGAAACTCTAACAGGGGCTCTGTATCAACCTAGAGGGGTGGGATGGGGAAGGAGATGGGAAGGAGTTTCAAAGGGAGGGGATATAGGTATACCTGTGACTAATTAATGTTGAGGTTTGATAGAAAACAACAAAATTCTATAAAGCAATTATCCTTCAATAAAAAAATAAATTTAAAAAATCAGTAGCTTTCACATTTAAATTATAGCTTAAAATTTTATGTAATTCTTAAATCTACATTGAATGCAAAAAGTAAGATTTATACTTTCTTTTTCTATGTACAGAGAAAAGATATCCATAGAGTACATAAAAACATACACAGTTTATCTCTGCTATCAAAATTTCACACTGGGGGCACCTAAAAAATATTTTAAAAGGCTCTGTGGTCAAAAGAAAGAAGGGAAACATGAAAAAAAAAAGATTGAGAAATACTGCCTTAACCCATTTGGAGAGTGCAAAATGAAAAGCAAAAACAAAAGTAGAAAGCAAGAGGGAACTTTCAGAAAATGGAAACCATGAGCTCCTACTTAAGACACAGGCCTGAAGGAAGGTCTTCAGAGAATCTAGAGAGCAGGTTCACAGAGTCACCCACCTCACCAGGCCAAAGCATCTGCAAGGTCCCCGATGGCCCCAGCCTGGTCCTTCCTGCTATCCCTGTTGCTGCTCAGCTGCAACGCCATCTGCTCTCTGGGTTGCCACCTGCCTCACACCCACAGCCTGGCCAACAGGAGGGTCCTGATGCTCCTGCAACAACTGAGAAGGGTCTCCCCTTCCTCCTGCCTGCAGGACAGAAATGACTTCGAATTCCTCCAGGAGGCTCTGGGTGGCAGCCAGTTGCAGAAGGCTCAAGCCATCTCTGTGCTCCACGAGGTGACCCAGCACACCTTCCAGCTCTTCAGCACAGAGGGCTCGCCCGCCACGTGGGACAAGAGCCTCCTGGACAAGCTACGCGCTGCGCTGGATCAGCAGCTCACTGACCTGCAAGCCTGTCTGACGCAGGAGGAGGGGCTGCGAGGGGCTCCCCTGCTCAAGGAGGACTCCAGCCTGGCTGTGAGGAAATACTTCCACAGACTCACTCTCTATCTGCAAGAGAAGAGACACAGCCCTTGTGCCTGGGAGGTTGTCAGAGCAGAAGTCATGAGAGCCTTCTCTTCCTCAACAAACTTGCAGGAGAGATTCAGGAGAAAGGACTGACACACACCTGGTTCAACACGGAAATGACTGTCATGGACCAACAGACCACACTTCCTCCTGCGCTGCCATGTCAAGGACTCTCATTTCTGCTGTCATTGCGCCCTGAAATAAATCAATATGGCAAATGATTTCTGGAATATTAAGCAACATCATATTCTACACTATAGGCACTGGTTCCTCACAGATGCCGAAGTTGATCTATCTACGTATTTAACTACCTGGACATTTATATATCTATTTTAATATTTATTTAACTATTTATAAATATTTAAATTATTTTGTTGATAAAATATTATATATGTATACTTATGGGGAAATGTATATTTTGTATTTAGTCAGTTTATGATTTTTCTTCCTTTATTAAATTCTTACTGTAAAAGACTTACTTTGTTTTTTCATTAAAACAGAAACATCAACCCTGAATGGCAACTTAATTTAAAAATGCATTTTACGATTCCTTGAGCCCTCTTTAGGATTCGCACGTTAGAAGTAAAAATACTCTAGCTCTAGCTATGTTGTTTGTTGCTCTGAGGACCTTAAAGTGAACATAACCACTCAAGTGCTTTTTGTAACTCTGATTTTTTTCAAAAAAAGTAACCTAAAAACAACGATCAAAAAAAAAAAAAATCCATCCTTCAGGATTTGATGAATCGTTGGGAAGGATTTTCTGCCTCTCGTTGGTTGTGGAATTTTCTTCCCTGGAAAAAATTGTAGGTATGCTTGAAGACGTGCTATTCAGTTGGCGAGAGGTCCGGTGCATATATTATCGTTACACTCAAATACCACAGTCATTCACTTCCTCCCAGTGTAGAAATCCCCAGCGTGCTCTCCTCATTCACTCTGCATGAAGGTGTCCTCTCCATTCATACAGCTGTGTCCTTCTCCATTATGGTTTCTGGTTGTCAATTTCCCCTTACAACTGCAAACCACCAACTAAAAGCAGAACCTGAGTGAAAGTTCTAGATCTGTCAGACACTCTCCTATGACTTCACCTGCTCTGCCTGCCAAGCACTGCAGGTCCAGACTGTCCAGCCTCCCAGAGAAACACAGTAAATAGAGGGAACCCGCCCCACAGTGAACAGCGGTGGAGATACCAGGGGCTCCTCTGAGCGTCTACCTAGGCTATTCCATGTGCTGGTTGCACTAGGAGGAACTCACCTGGTTCAGGAATCTCATTTGAGAAAAGCCCAAAGCACCGGACACTTGGAGTTGAAAGGCAGCAGCAGCTTGAGAACTTGGAAGGAGAACAGAGATGTTTAAAGTGTTCACTGGAGCAGCAGCGGGTCCTCAGGACACAGAACAACACAGATGAACTACACTGAGGCAAGTGCTTCTCCACAACATTCCTTTTCAGAGACTGAGAAGACTGAAGCGATGCTGAGAGCACAGAGACAGAGCACGAGTGCCTGGCCACCAGCTGTGTCCCCAGCACGGGTGACGTTCACAGCACAGCAGCCTGCAGAGTCCTGGAAGGCACGAGGGCCACTCCCGTCACAGCTGCAGACTTCTTTCTTCCTTAGGACCCAGCAAGTTATCACAGAGCAGAGCAAGAGGTGCTTGGGGATAATGCAATCCAAAGAAGTTCTTAAATTCCATCATGGTGTCTTTGCATCTCTGAGAGACAAAAAAGATCAAACAAGATTGAATAGAAGGGGCACAGGCAGGGATTTTAATACATTTAGCAACAGTGGGACAGAGCTTTCCTTGTAGGACATATGTTAGTAACATGCACACTGGAAGAATACAATTTCTCAAAGTAACAAAGATCTTTGTGGAAATTCATGTATTTAATGTAGGCAATCTTCAGGACATTGACGGATCAATCATCTTTCTCTTCTTTCCAGCTGGGACATACAGCACTGTGTGCTATATGTAAAGTCAGAGAGACTTTTGAAATAAATAGAGTTCCAGAAAAACATCTATTTCTGCTTTATTAACTATGCCAAAGCCTTGGACTGTGTGGATCACAATAAACTGGAAAATTCTGAAAGAGATGGGAATACCAGACCACCTGATCTGCCTCTTGAGAAATTTGTATGGAGGTCAGGAAGCAACAGTTAGAACTGGACATGGAACAACAGACTGGTTCCAAATAAGAAAAGGAGTTTATCAAGGCTGTATATTGTCACCCTGTTTATTTAACTTATATGCAGAGTACATCATGAGAAACACTGGACTGGAAGAAACACAAGCTGGAATCAAGATTGCCGGGAGAAATATCAATAACCTCAGATATGCAGATGACACCACCCTTATGGCAGAAAGTGAAGAGGAACTCAAAAGCCTCTTGATGAAAGTGAAAGAGGAGAGTGAAAAAGTTGGCTTAAAGCTCAACATTCAGAAAACGAAGATCATGGCATCCAGTCCCACCACTGCCTGGGAAATAGATGGGGAAACAGTGGAAACAGTGTCAGACTTTATTTTTCTGGGCTCCAAAATCACTACAGATGGTGACTGCAGCCATGAAATTAAAAGACGCTTACTCCTTGGAACGAAAGTTATGACCAACCTAGATAGCATATTCAAAAGCAGAGACGTTACTTTGCCAACAAAGGTCCATCTAGTCAAGGCTATGGTTTTTCCTGTGGTCATGTATGGATGTGAGAGTTGGACTGTGAAGAAGGCTGAGCACCGAAGAATTGATGCTTTTGAACTGTGGTCTTGGAGAAGACTCCTGAGAGTCCCTTGGACTGCAAGGAGATCCAACCAGTCCATTCTAAAGGAGATCAGCCCTGAGATTTCTTTGGAAGGAATGATGCTAAAGCTGAAACTCCAGTACTTTGGCCGCCTCATTCAAAGAGTTGACTCATTGGAAAAGACTCTGATGCTGGGAGGGATTGGGGGCAGGAGGAGAAGGGGACGACAGAGGATGAGATGGCTGGATGGCATCACTTACTTGATGGATGTGAGTCTGAGTGAACTCTGGGAGTTGGTGATGGACAGGGAGGCCTGGTGTGCTGCGATTCATGGGGTCGCAAAGAGACATGAATGAGCGACTGATCTGATCTGATTCATTTTTCACTGTGCTGTGTCTTCACTGCTGCCTGGACTTTCCTCTATTTGTGGCAAAGGTGGGTCCTCTCCACTTGTGGTGCACAGGCTTCTCACTGTGGTAGCTCCTCTTGTTGGGGAGCATAGGCTCTGGTGCACTTGGCTTCGGTAGTGGGGGTCCCGGGGTCTAGAGCACAGGGCAATAGTTGCGGCACACGGCTCAGCTGTTCTGCAGCGTGCGCATCCTCTAGGACTGCATGTGGTCCTATTGGCAGGTGGGCTCCTCACCACTGAGCCACCATGGAAGCCCCTCAGGAAACATGTAAAGTACATTGAGAGGTTTGGAAACCTTCCTGAGGATTAGGGTCCTAAACAAGTAAAAAACATTTTGATATTACTGCTAAAAATATAATTTCATTAACAAATTATTTTCTAAAAAACCTTTTCATGTCAATTCTATAGTATTACTTAATGATGTTAAATAGGTTGAGCTAGAAATTTTTTAAAAAGATAATTATACAAGGCTTTGAGGCTTACTTCACAATTCAAGCCAGTTTCTCCCTGCTAAGGAGAAAAATGTTCACTGCTTCTGTCCAGGAAGCACACATTCGCTTCCATCTTGGTCGCACACAGGCCTCCTCAACACCCACATCTTGACCAGAAGTTGGGAAATAGAGTAGCGGTTCTTCACTGGACTCTGTCAGTAGACACCAGGATGACCCGGCTGGACTGGAGGTGAGAAACACAGGTGTCTTCCTTGAGAATGAGAACAGCAGTTTACCTGAGGAGGTCTCCTGGAAGGGGACCTTGTCAACCAAAAAAAAAAAAAACCCCAAAAACATGACTCCCAAGAGTTCTTTTTATTGGGATAACTTGCTGAGGACAGAGGACAGCCTCCCCCCAGCTCTGAGGAACTGCTCCACGGACGTAGAGGAGGTCAGTATGCATGCGACTGTGGTGAAGGGGTGACGTGCAGATAAGCTCACATCTTGGGAGAATGTGGCTGAGAATCAGGAGGAACAGATGTCTCTCTGAAATATTTTAGAGCTTTTCTACACATGAGAAGTTGTAAGATTGGGTTCATCAATTTTCTCTGGAAATTATTTAACTATCAGAAGGCCTGTTGTGTCAGTTTTCCCAGAGCACAGAGTGCCTCGTTCCTGATCTCAACCCTGAACTCCTATCAGGGCATGTTGGAGGTCAGGGACTGCAGTGGGTAGAGACTTCATTCTGCAGAACCTGATGTGGAAAGATGTTTTCATTGTCATTCTGAAGGAGAAACGTCAGAACTCATATGGCGAGAGAGTGTTACCTGCTTTTTCTTTGTTCTTAAGCTCACAAGAAAGGTCAAGAGGTTTAAATACATAGAAAGTAGGGCTTACCTCTCATAGGGTTAATAAAATCATTTTACTATATTTCATAGGAAAAAACCACTCATAAAAGCTTAGACTTTAGATTAAAGCTAGATGACTTTAATCTAATGCAAAATGTAGGAAGCAGTTAGTTGTAGATCTGTTTCTCACCCTGCCACTTCTTCACTCTATAATTGAAGAAGTACATTCAGTATTCAGCAAACATTTGTTGATTGCCGTCAAAGTGCTGGAGACTGTGCTGGGTACCAGTGGTCCAAAATAAGCCAGACATATTTCTGTCTTCAAGAAGTAATCATACAGCGGAGAGTTCTAAAGCACAACACAATGGCATACACAGCACAATAGTGAAGTGAAAAGCGCAACAGTAGCAAAGAAAAAGAGCCACCGCCCTTTGTACAGAAAAGGAGGGTACATTATTTCACAAAAGATATGACTTGTGAGCAGGGTTGAAGTAAGTTTCTGAAGAAGTAGACAGACACCCTAGGGAGAGAACAAAATAAATATCCCTCAATGCTCAGAGAGAATGAAAATTTCTGGTGGGTGGGGCCTACCATGCATAGGTAGAAATCTAGGGGCTTGAGAAGGGCCCTATGAATTAGAGTAAGCAGACTCTTTTAGTCTACAGGTGATGAGAAATACTGAAAGATTTTAAGGAAAATGATATGACCAGGTGAAGGTCTGCAGCTGCTTATGTATTACAAGGCAAATCATCTCTTAAAAAGAAGATTGTACCTTAATATCTCCACTGCACCAAAACAGCAAAATAGCATTGGTTATTATGAATGAATGTACAATGTAAAATAATCAGCTTTGATTTTTATAGTGGAATTGATTGGATTACTTTCATCCAGGGCACGTAAAAACAAAATTCTACTGATCTTGCTATGGGCAATGTTGCAAAGGACAAAATCTCTGTATTTTTATATAAAATTTAAAAAGCAGTTATTAAGTTTTGTAAACATCTGAAATGAAATGGTGTTATTTTTTTAATTCCCCTCTTTCCTATTGGAACTTTCTGTTTGTGTATAGAATTCTTAAATGTGGTTCATTTAAGTACTTGTGACAACCACAAGTACTGTCACAAACCAGAGTGCCCTATCTCTATATATGTCCTTTATCAGCTCAGATAGTTCTTATTCAATCTTCAGGGATGAAGGAGAAATGAAAAAAAGTCTCAGGACAAGCCAAGGAGATTCACTTACTATTTATAGAATAACCTTACGTTGGAGAGAATCAGCTTTTCAAAGAGAGGGAACTAAAGCTTTCAGTATATGTTTAATAGGAATGACATCATTGTGAAATATAAAGAAACAACTGCAAAATGAAAGGAATCATTTGTAATTCTAAAAGAAGAATGTAAAGAATAAATATAAAATTATCAATGAGCTTAAAAAAAAAAAAAAAAAAGCTTAGACTTCCGGGAGGCTTGTGTGATCAGACTTCCCAACCAGGGATTGAAATCAGGTCACAGCAGTGAAAGTGCTGGATCCTAAACACTAGATAATGAGCAAACTCCTGCTTTTCTTTTAGCTGGCAGAACAATCTACTCCCTTCCAACTACTTAATAGTGATTTTGACTATTTATAATTAGATCGCAATTTTGCGGACTTCAGACCACACACTGTGGCCCTACAAAACAATAGGTCGTGACCCTTTGGCATCTGAAATGGATTAAGGGATCTTTGTCAACTCATTCTCCTCCTATCAATTATTTCATTGGTTCCTTAATGTCATGTTCATTTGAACCCTTCCTTTTTTTTTTTTTAATTGGATCATTCAGACAAATCAAAGCCCCCAAGGTTTGCTCTTGAATCTTTGCTATGATTGGAATAGTTCATTTGTCTAGATTTATATTTTTCTCCAGGAGTATAAGTAAGTGGGACCCTAAGAGTTAATGAGAGGATTCAGTTAAAATTATAAAGAGCTTGAAAACGACTAGTCCATTTAGTTCAGTTCAGTTCAGTCGCTCAGTCGTTTCCAACTCTTTGCGACCCCATGAATTGCAGCAGGCCAGGCCTCCCTGTCCATCACCAACTCCCGGAGTTCACCCAAACCCACATCCATCTAGGTGATGCCATCCAGCCATCTCATCCTCTATCGTCCTCTTCTCTTTCTGCCCCCAATCCCTCCCGGCATCAGAGCCCTTTCCAATGAGTCAGCTCTTCACATGATGTGGCCAAAGTACTGGAGTTTCAGCTTCATCATCAGTCCTTCCAAAGAACACCTAGGACTGATCTCCTTCAGAATGGACTGGTTGGATCTCCTTGCAGTCCAAGGGACTCTCAGGAGTCTTCTCCAACACCACAGTTTAAAAGCATCAATTCTTCAGCACTCAGCTTTCTTCACAGTCCAACTCTCACATCCATACATGACCACTGGAAAAACCATAGCCTTGACTAGATGGACCTTTGTTGGCAAAGTAATGTCTCTGCTTTTTACTATGCTATCTAGGTTGGTCATAACTTTCCTTCCAAGGAGTAAGCGTCTTTGAATTTCATGGCTGCAATCATCATCTGCAGTGATTTTGGAGCCCAGAAAAATAAAGTCTGACACTGTTTCCACTGTGTCCCCATCTATTTCCCATGAAGTGATGGGACCAGATGCCATGATCTTAGTTTTCTGAATGTTGAGCTTTAAGCCAACTTTTTCACTCTCCTCTTTCACTTTCATCAAGAGGCTTTTTAGTTCCTCTTCACTTTCTGTCTTAAGGGTGGTGTCATCTGCATATCTGAGGTTATTGATATTTCTCCTGGCAATCTTGATTTCAGCTTGTGCTTCTTCCACCCCAGTGTTTCTCATGATGTACTCTGCATATAAGTTAAATAAGCAGGGTGACAATATACAACCTTGACAGACTCCTTTTCTTATTTGGAACCAGTCTGTTGTTCCATGTCCAGTTCTAACTGTTGCTTCCTGACCTGCATATAGGTTTCTCAAGAAGCAGGTCAGGTGGTCTGGTATTCCCATCTCTTTCAGAATTTTCCACAGTTTATTGTGATCCACACAGTCCAAGGCTTTGGCATAGTCAATAAAGCAGAAATAGATGTTTTTCTGGAACTCTCTTGCTTTTTCAACAATCCAGCAGATTTTGGTAATTTGATCTCTGGTTCCTCTGCCTTTTCTAAAACCAGCTTGACACTCCATTAGTAGCAGGAAATAAAATGCAGATATTATTTTTAATATCATAATTACTATATCCAGATTAAGTTCAGGATGTTTTGCAATCATTTAATTGTATTTCATTCTAGTTTTTTTCAAAGCATCTTCTCATTGCCTGAGTAGATTTATTACCTAGACAGATGCTCAGTAAGGCTGGTCTCCAAGACACTGCCAGCAAAGGTTAGTATTCCAGCAATTGGCATTCTACTTGTCTATCTCATATTAGGTGATGTGTTTGACTTCTTCCTTCTGTCCTGAAACTAATCCTCATGCATTAATTGAAAGAAAAATGAGGTAGCTGATCTTGCAAAGCAAAGGACAGTCACTTGACCCTGGACTTGACCTTCGTGAGCTTCTGTCAGAGCAGCCATGGCCCAGCCTTTCTGTTGTTCACACTGGCCTCATGCTTCCCCTCTGCCACAGCCTCATCCCCAGCTGTGCTGCACTGAAGTTTGCTAACTCAGAAGACATCATTGTGTCAGGGAAAACCACTTCCCTTCGTTCATATTCAGACATTCAGACTTAGATTAGTTTTCTTTTTGCCCACAAAACAACTGTGGAGTTTTACTTTCTAGGAAAGTGGCAAAGGGAAACAACAACAAAAAAAACTAAAGTCTAACATATGATAGAGATACAGCCCCTCTGCCTTTCTTCCCTTCGCTTTATTGTTCTTACTTCAAGGTGAATTAGAACTAGAGCAGGAGCAGCAAGACCAATCCTGGTCAACAAGTCACTAAAAGAATGTAGAACTAAGTGAAAAATTATACTGAAGTAAAGGAAAGAAGGCTATTTCTCCCTGAATGAGTAGCCTGGTTCTCACTATCCTTTGTTCTCAGAGGGAGAAAGAGAGAGAGGAACAGACATACCCAGTGGAATCAACGGCCTGAATGAATGACTGAAACTCTCTAGACTCTATGACATAAGCTTCCAGTGAGAGACATCATCACTGAATCTCCTTCCTCCAGCTCAGAAACTCTGAGCAGAAAAGTGTTGAACAGTTTAAGTAACACTGTTGAATAATAAAAACGTTCTCATTTGAGTGACAAATATCCAATTGGATGGGTACATTTGAAGTTATTGGGAAATATGTAAATTTAATACTTTAAACTGATGACATTTTATTTGATCATATTGTGAATACACAAATGAAAATCAAAAAAGGAAGTGAAAGTGTATTAAAACAATTAGAAAGTGAAAATTACCATGTTCCCTATTTAATGGCCTTGCTTAGAAAGAGTGGCATCAGAGATCCTACCTCGAGATTCCAGCAGATGCCGCTTCAGTCAGGCCAGCAGCAGCCTGATCTTCCCCATGGCCTTCAGGCTGTCTCTACTGATGGCCCTGTGCTGGTCAGCTACGACCCAGGAGGATCCCTGGGCTGTGATCTGTCTCAGAACCATGTGCTGGTTGGCAGGCAGAACCTCAGGCTCCTGGGCCAAATGAGGAGACTCTCCCCTCGCTTCTGTCTGCAGGAAAGAAAAGACTTCGCTTTCCCCCAGGAGATGGTGGAGGGCGGCCAGCTCCAGGAGGCCCAGGCCTTCTCTGTGCTCCACGAGATGCTCCAGCAGACCTTCAACCTCTTTCACACAGAGCGCTCCTCTGCTGCCTGGGACACCACCCTCCTGGAGCAGCTCCGCACTGGACTCCATCAGCAGCTGGATGACCTGGACGCCTGCCTGGGCCCAGTGACAGGAGAGGAAGACTCTGCCCTGGGAAGGATGGGCCCCACACTGGCCATGAAGAAGTACTTCCAGGGCATCCATGTCTACCTGCAAGAGAAGGAATACAGTGACTGCGCCTGGGAAATCGTCAGACTGGAAATCATGAGATCCTTCTCTTCATCAACCAGCTTGCAAGAAAGGTTAAGAATGATGGACGCAGACCTGAACTCACCTTGACATGACTCTCACTGACTAAGACACCACATCACCCTTGCACGCTCCCCTGAGGTCATTTCAGAAGACTCTGATTTCTGCTTTAGCCACAGCGTTTCCTGAATTCAATCAATAGTACTTTCTCAGTAGCAATAAGAAAGTAGATATAAAAAGTATTCAACTGCACGGGGATGACTCCCCTGATGTTATTTATGTTTATTTACGTATTTATTTTCTTTTATCTCATCATATTTTCATGTAAAAATGTTTTTCTGCACTGTAATAAAATTTAGAAAATATGTTCATTTCCTTAATCTTCTAATTTGTTTTATTTATTAAATTTTTATGAAAGTAAATTTGTTTTTTCATTATGAAGAACTAAATACTTATTTTGTCTACATAAACCTATTGTGGAATAGCATTTGTCCATTTATACTATGGAATAGTTGTATCACATTTCAGAAATGATTGTCAAAAGGTAGAATTCCTGGAATTCCCTGGCAGTCCAGTGGATAGGACTCCATGCTTCCAGTGTGAGAAGCTCAGGTGCCATGGATACCTGGTCAGGGAACTAAGATCCTGCAAGCTGTGGAGTGCAGCCCTTTCCACCCAAAAAAAAAAAACAGGTAGAAAGGAGTCTCTGAAACGGTGGTAAATGATTAGCCCTCAATTCACAAGTATAAGTAGTTTATACCCAATCAGCAAAGAATGCCTGGTGTCAGGATGTCGGGGGAGGACTCCCCTCCTCCAGGGAAGCTGCAAACATGTGGTGCTCAGTGGCTGATCCTGACCTTACTGTTCCTCCCACCTTCTCCTCAGTCCTGCTTTACTGAACAATCCACTCCCTTACACTATATCTTCACTGCCTCCAACACAGGAGCTCTGTTCTGTGATGGTTTCTGGCTTCAGGGTTTCTCTGAGTGGAAATCACTGGAAGAGGGCACAAGTGAAACGAGAGTTCTAGAAGCTTCAAAACCTTTGAATTGCAGCTCTGCTATTTAACAGCAGTGTGACCCTGCAAAATATCATAAACAGTAAGGAGATGGATATGGCAACCCACTCCAGTGTTCTTCCTTGAAAATCCCATGGACAGAGGAGCCTGGTGGGCTACAGTCCATGGGTCACAGGAGTTGGACATGACTGAACCAACTTAGCATGCATGCAAGCATGCATTTTATCTTGATCTTCTTCTCAAATATCGGGAAAATAACAGTAGCTTTTCATCGGAATACCATTTGGATCAATGAGTCCATATTACAAGAAGCATAAAAGTGTGCTTGGTCAAATAATCAGGACAGGGAGAGTCCCAGAGTAGCTGCCCACAGGGAGCAGGCAGGACAGCTGGCCTGAGGCAGGGACTGAAAGGCAGCACTGGAAAGATGCTGGGTCTTTGGTAAAAATATTTAACTTGGGTGCTAGTTTCATAGTATATTCAGTGTGTGAACTCTCCTGTGCTCAAGGCTGAAGACAATTCCAGTTTCTGTGTTTCAGACTTCTAGAAGTATTCTTAGGAAGTCACAGAAATTCTTTGAGAAAGAAGGATTAGTAGAAAATGCTTTCATCTACTATAAAAATGAATAATAGGGAAATCATAGAGATCTCATAGGACTGCAGAATATCACACACATTACTCATTAATAATGTTTCCTGTTCTTTAGTATGAGTAGTCCTGTGCTACTTTTTAACATATTTCTAAACTTACCTTCTCAACTCGCTGTTGGGTTTCAGTCTTTCAGCAGCAAAGCAGAGGCAGGAAGAAAAGAGCCAGGGCCATGCAGGGTGAGGCTCTGCTCTCCAGCCCTGGGCTGTCCTGAGTTTGATCCCAGTTGTTTTCCGTGAAGACTTCAGTCCCTAAGTGCCGGCAGTGTCACCTCCTAGAGTCGGTCCTTCTCAGAAATTAGTGCCTTTGAGAAGAGACTGCTACAAGTGTATGCAGCTGTCTTATACGCAAGCGAGAGTCTTTGTCTGAACACGGGGCCATGAAGTCAATTTTATTGGTCAAAATACATAAACCTTGCACATGCACACTGCCAACTGTCCATGACAACAATGGCTACATGAATCCACATTCAAGACCATATAAGCTCTTATATGTTCTCACTCATTGACCAAAACAGGATCTTATCATCCTTTTCAATTTTGCCAATCTGACTGGTGACACATGGCATCTAGAAGCAACCGTTAGTTTTCCTTTTCCTAATTGATGGCGGCTGTCATCAGTCATACTCCAGCCTTCTCGTCCACCTCTTGGAATTGGTTCGGGAGAACTCTGAAAGAAAAACAATCTGCAGGCAAAGGAGAAATATACTGGAAGGAACTGGAGCCCCAGCATCACAGAGTAGAGCTGAGAAGAGCTGTGGAGTTGAGACTTTAGTTTTAAGACCAGTGCGCTACAGCAGGTGACAGCCTTTCCCCATCATATCCACTGGAAATGCAGATTTCTTCTGTGAATTTCTGATCCATACACAATGCACCCACTGCTCTTGCATTGTCACTTTACCCATGTAAAGGGGTTCATGATTCATTTTTGTTCAAACTCCGTGATCTCCAGCTAGAAGACACACAGATTGCAAGGTCTTCAACCAGATCCCTGGCTCCACACTCACACTGCACTCCTGCCATCTGGCTGCTATCCAGTCTGAGTTTCATTTGTGACAAAGACACTTGTGGTTTTCCTGTGTTCAGGGCCCAGAACTGTTTTCCGTTCAAACTCATGAACTAGGTCATGACCTGCTCTAGTTTTCAGGGCTTTAAAAACCTGTCTTGATGGTGATCCCTTCCAAAGATGCATGCTGGAATCATATACCCAACTGCCTATTTCAGTTGGTACCTACTGAGCACACAGTACGCTGAAATCAAAAGCATTTTGACTGCACATTTTTCAGCAACTTAACCATATGATTTGACATTTTGAAAAAGTTAATGAAACTCTACAGTGAAAAACTGACTACATAAAAAAATGAATGTTTAATAGATGATCCTTGGTTAAAAGAGAAAAAGGAATTTTTAAGTTGAGATTGGTTATTTAAGGTAGTTATTGGGTCATAATTTGTCAAATATGGCATTCCCTCAGTGAAGAGAGATATATACAAAGTAGCAATTTTGAGAACATTACTGATGATTTTGCTTCCATTAACGCCAGAAACTTAAAAGTACTGTTGTGGCATAAGAAAATATTTCAACTTGATGTGAGTTTAACACATATATTTTAAAAGATTTTTCAGACAATTAACATTACAGGAGAAATTTACCTTTTATATTAATATTGAATGAAATAATTTTCTCTTTCCCTTGGGGCTCCTTTAAGTCTCAGTCTTGTCCCCAAGTCTTCCTTCCTACTGGAGGGTCGCAATATCGAGTAGATTTCTGTCCGGATTGTAGATGCCTTTCCCGTTGTCCCTGAATTAGGCCTTTTCCCCAGAAACAGTCCTGAATCTGAAAACATAACACAACATGCTCTGATTTTCAGCCATCTGCTGCTGCTGCTAAGTCGCTTGAGTCCTGTCCGACTCTTCGCGATCCATGGACTGCAGCCTACCAGGCTCCTTGGTCCATGGGATTTTCCAGGCAAGAATACTGGAGTGAGGCGCCATTGGATTTTCAGCCATCAATTGCAGCACAAACCGGCACCGGTGTGTTAAATCGCTCTGGGTAAAGTCTCCTCCCAGGAAGGGGAGGGTGGATACAAGGGCAGGTGCAGAAATTAAAGGCTCTGAGAGAAGCGGCGGCAAAGTTTCCCTGGGCAGTCCGGCCCGAAAAAGAAGTTTCCTTTCTGCTAGCGCGGCCCCAGCGCTCCCTGGGTCCCGGCGGCGCCTCGCCCGGGTCGCGGCTTCTGCCGAGGGCGACCCCCGAGTTCTCCCCGTGGACCCGCCGCCCGAGTTGGCCGCTCTGTACCTGGAGGCGGGTCCAGCTGGGTTTGCGGCGCCGGTCTGTTACTGAGAGTTACTGAGAGATCGGGCGCCCCCTCCCGGCCGTTGGGGCGCAGCAAAAGGAGCTCGGAGGGCTGCTTAGCTTAGTGCAGGACCTGAGCTGTTTCACTGAGGCCCAGGGGAAGTGCTGAGTTTCCGGACTCCTGTTTCCCTGCTGATGGCCATGGGGATGTTCCGCTCCATCCCTCACAATTCCCCCGTTGGCGTAAGTCGTCTTCTATTCTTCCAGTCATTTCCCACATTCATGTAATTTGGTAGCATTAAGTATGCTTTACCTATATCCACAAGTACCATCAGCTTGGGGTTTTCTACAGAGGATTCACTGAAATGTTTGTAATCCAATCTGAGCAGGGGTCATAACTCTCAAGGATCTTGTCCATCATGTATCTCAATTTTATGGTGAGGATCACTTAACAATCTATGAGTCATCTTGGACACTTAAATACGATTGTTTTAGAATTATTTTAGAATTATTAATTTTGTCAAGCACAGTTAGACTCTCAGTAATAACTGCTGCTGCTTGCTAAGTCGCTTCAATTGTGTCCGACTCTTTGCGACCCCATAGACAGCAGCCTACCAGGCTCCTCTGTCCCTGAGATTCTCCAGGCAAGAATACAGGAGTGGATTGCCATTGCCTTCTCCATTTCCTTCTCAGTAATAACTACCACTTGATAATTTCATTTTGCTTCTTACACAAAATAATCAGGATACTTTGTAAGTCATTCAGCTTATCGAGAATCTGGAGGGAGACGTTAATGGAAATAAGAGATTTGTAACATTGAGGTATGAAACAACAAAGGGACATCTTGTGTTAGAAGTAAAAGAGGGAAATAAGCGAGAGTTCAGTACATGCAGTGTGCTCAGGGGTTTATGCTGTGGATAGAGAGTTTGGAATCTGACATATTAGGTTTTGAAATCTGGATTTGCAAATTCATTATTAGATTATTTCATTCAAATAAAGTCTTAGCAGGGGGCTCTTGGAAAGGAGAATATTAACTCAGTTTCACTATGTTGGAAGGATTAAGTGAGTCCCTTCAGAGGCTAAGGAATTTGTCGCTGTTGTCACTGTCATTTCTGATGAACACTGATAGTCTGTGGAATTTGTCTGGTGAAAGTGTTAGTCGCTCAGTCAAGTCCGACTCTCTGTGACCCCATGAACTGTAGCCTGTCAGGCTCCTCTGCCCGTGGAATTCTCCAAGCAAGAATACTGGAGTGGGTTACCATTTCCTTCTCCAGGGGATCTTCCTGACTCGGGGATTGAACCTTGGTCTCCTGCATTGCAGGAGGATTCTTTACCATCTGAGCCACCAGGGAAGCATGGTAGGTCCTTGGTAATTAGATTCACAGTATAACATTTATAACATTTATTTAGTAAACAATTCAGGATGGATGTGCCATAAAAAGTGAGGGTAGCATCAGGGAATGTGTTCTTTCTCCTCAAATAAATATCAAGAATGAAATAGATCCTAATGAATCCTTGCCATAAACACAATACCGTGGTATCTTCTTATTACCATGTTACAGACTGAATGTGTGTGTGTTCCCCAAATTCATATATTGAAACCCTACCCCTCGAGACTCCCTGATGGTCCAGTGGCCAGGACTCCATGCTCCCATAGCAGGGAGCCTGAGTTGGATCTCTGGTCAGGGAAGTAGATCCTGCATGTGGCAAGCAAGATTTCCCATGGCCCAAGTAAAGATCCTGCATGAAGCAAGGAAGATCCAAGAAGCAGCACGATTCAACTAAGACCTGGCCCAGCCAGATAAGCACATAAAATAAATATTTTTAAAATTCTTAAAAACCTGTAGAAACCCAACCCATCAATGTGATCATATCACAAACTGGAATATTAGGGAGATCATTAGGGTTAGCAATCAATAAAATTCAGCTATTACTTTTAATATCATAATTTTACTGTTACCCAGATTAAGATCAGGATCTTTTGGAATCATTTCATTCCCTGTCATTCTAGTTTTTTCAAAGCATCTTCTCATTACCCAAGTGGATTTATTAACTACACAGATGCTAGGCAAGGCTGGTCTCCTAAACCCTGCCAGAAAGGGTTTGTGTTCTAGCAACTGGGGTTCTGATTGCCCGTCTCTCTTCCGTCTCCGCTTATACTGATCACATGTGGATTAAAGGAAAGGAAAATCAGCTAGCTGGTCTTACAAAGCTGAAGGCAGTCAACTGACCCAGGACTTGGCCTTCATTGAGCTTCTGTAAGAAGCAGCCCTGTCCCAGTCTTTCTGTTGTTCATACTGGCCTCATCCTTCCCCTCTGCCACAGCCACTCCCCAGCTGTGCTGCACTGCAGTTTGCTAACTCAGAATAATACATCATTACGTCAGGGGAAAACCACTTCCCTTCTTTCATACTCAGGACATTGAGACTTACCCTTGTTTTCTTCTTGCCCACAAAACAACTGTGGAATTTTACTTTCTAGGAAAGCTGCAAAGAGAAACAAACACAAATCCAACATCTTGAAAGTGAAAGAGATGCAGCCTCTCTGGCTCTCTTTACTTCCCTTTCTTGTTCTCATCTCATCATGAAATACAACCAGAGCAGATGCAGGAATACCAACATTGTCCAATAAGTCACTAAATGTATATAAAAAGTTTAAATGAAAAATTACACTCAAGTAAAGGAAAGAAGGCTATTTCTCCTGCTCTAGTACCCCGGGTCTCACTGTCCTGCAATCTCAGAGGAGACAGAAACAGAGGAACAGAGATGCCCAGTAGAATCAACTGCCTGAATCAATGACTGAAACTCATTAGATTCTGTGACATAAGCTTCCAATAAGAGACAATGTCATCACTGAATCTCCTTCCTCCAGCTCAGAAACTCTGAGCAGAACAAGTGTTGAAGAGTTTTAAGTAAAAGAGTTCAATAATAAAACCTATACTTGGCAAAGTAAATATTATTTATCTACTAAAAGGAAAATAATTGCAGTTGGAAACTCCTCCAACAACTTGCACAAACACACTTTTGCTCTCAGCATCTGAGCACTGCTGACACTTTAGACACCTGGGGAAACGGGTCAGGAGAAGAAGAGGTCACCACTGAGAACTAGGGTCCTTCACACAAAAACTCCAGGGGAGAGGTTGGGGTTTTGGGGAGACAATTTATTTTCTCAACAAATCAATAAGCCCTCCACAGAAAGGAGATTTTTGAGTCCTCAGGATGTGCTGAGCCTGTCCTCAGGGAGGGAGTCCAGCAGGTGAACAAGGAGACTCAGTCACTCCAGAGGACAGGGGGTGGCTCCATCTGATCTCTCCCTGTGAGTGAGGTGCTGCTGGGAAAATACAATTATCCTGGATGTACAGTCTCCTCACCCGTGTTCCCTGAGAAGAACCAGGATTCTGGTTGGGGGTATTGGCCCAGTCTGTGGAGGATGACAGGTCTCCAGTAAGAAAATGGTGGAAAGAAAGGGCGATGTCTGTAATAGTCCTGCCCTCATGGTTCCCTGAAGGGAGAGATTTGCAGGAATGTGTTCTAGAAGGAAGAGAAATGTGGGAGGAGTTCAAGGACTGATAATAATCAGCCTCTTCTATGAATCAAACACTAAAGAAAACTCATCATTTGTTTCCAAGAGCTTAACTCCTAGAGTGATCTGGTAAACCCCTTATAAATACGGAAACCATAGAGCGGACACAGCCTGGCTTACAATGGAACCAAAGAGGGAAAAATGGAGCCTAAGAGCAAGCCAAAAATGTGTTCATGGATGAGAGGAGAGAAACACTTATGCATGAGAGATAAAGGGCAATAAACATGTGTAATTACAAATGTCCATCAATTCTGACTTAAGAGAAAGACCTTTCTCATTTGATTGAAAAATATCCATTCGCGTGGGCACTGAAGTCACTAGGAAAAGGCAAAATTAATAGTCTAGAAGGAAGAAAATTTCATTGACTGCATTGAGAATACATAACAGAAAACCAAAAAAGGAAGTAAAAGTGTATAGAAATGATTAGAAAATGAATACTACCATGTTCCCTATTTAATGGCCTTGCTTAGAAACAATGCCATCAGAGAACCTACCTCAAGGTTCCACCAGACACCATCTCCATCAAGCCAACAGCAGCCTCATCTTCCCCATGGCCTTCAGGCTCTCTCTACTGATGGCCCTGGTGCTGGTCAGCTACGGCCCGGGAGGATCCCTGGGCTGTGACTTGTCTAAGAACCACGTGCTGGTTGGCAGGCAGAACCGCAGGCTCCTGGACCAAATGAGGAGACTCTCCCCTCGCTTCTGTCTGCAGGACAGAAAAGACTTCGCTTTCCCCCAGGAGATGGTGGAGGGTGGCCAGCTCCATGAGGCCCAGGCCATCTCTGTTCTCCACGAGATGCTCCAGCAGAGCTTCAACCTCTTCCACACAGAGCGCTCCTCTGCTGCCTGGGACACCACCCTCCTGGAGCAGCTCCGCACTGGACTCCATCAGCAGCTCGATGACCTGGACGCCTGCCTGGGGCAAGTGATGGGAGAGGAAGACTCTGCCCTGGGAAGGATGGGCCCCACACTGGCCATGAAGAGGTATTTCCAAGGCATCCATGTCTACCTGAAAGAGAACCAATACAGCGATTGTGCCTGGGAAATCGTCAGAGTGGAAATCATGAGATCCTTCTCTTCATCAACCAACTTGCAAGAAAGGTTAAGAATGATGGATGGAGACCTGAGCTCACCTTGACATGACTCTCAATGACTAATATTCCACATCACCCTTGCACACTCTGGTAGTGTCATTTCAGAAGACTCTTGTTTCTTCTTTAGCCACCAGATTTGTGGAATTAACTCAGCCAATACATGTCCGTAGTAATAAGCAAGTACATATAAAATAATCAACTGCAGGGATATCAATCCATAAGCAATGACTGCCCTGATGTTATTTATTCTTTATTTAGTTAATGTAATATTTTATCTCATCATATTTATATTTTCATATAGAAGATGTGTATGTTTACATTGTAGTAACATTTAGAAAATATATTTCCCTATTTCATTAAAATTGTTATGTGGTTTATTTATTAAATAGTTATCAAGATAAATTTCTTGAGTTTTTCTTTTGAAAACCTAAATCCTTATTTTGTCTACATATACCTATCACAAAATAGTATTAGTTCGTTTTATACTGTGGAACAGTTCTATCATTTTCTAGGAAATGTTTGTCAAAAGGTGGAATTCTGAGAGTTTTCTGTGGGTGCCATTGTTAGGACTCTGAGTTTTTCCTTCAGGGAGCCTCGGTTGAGGAACTAAGATCCTCTAAGCTGTGGAGGGTGACAAAAAGAAAAAAGTTAGAAAGGAAATTATGAAATTGCAGAAAATGCTTAGTCTTGATGTCATAGGAATAACTAACGTACATGTGGCTGAGATTTGAACAGGGGGTTAATTGCTGGAAATAGGTATGTTGTCTGTCTTCAAATAGTATCATTTTCTAACAAAGATTTTAAAAATCAATACATCAATCTGCTGCACAGAAAATATTGTTATTGAGGTATATCCAATTTCCCACAGTAACGAGTGGGATCATTTATAAAAACTGATCAACAAAGATCCCACCAATTTATACATTTCATTCAGCATATTTCAACTTTTATTATTTTAAGAATTTCCTATAATCTGTACTTTTCAAGATCAAAGTCTTTCTTTTCATTTTAAACTCCCCTCCCCCACACACATCCTCCATCAGGACCTTCTAACTGAGAGTCCCTTAAATGGGGAGGAATTGACTCCCCAGAGCAGGAGCATGTCTCCATTTCCTATTCACACCCAGCATCCTTCAAAATGGTAGGATACTACTGGTCCTCAGAGTTATCTATAAAAGTGTAAGTGTAATGAATGTTAATAATAATACTGATAAGCTTAAAAGAATTTTTACCAGTTAAACTGTTTGAAAATGACAATCTTGCTACATTTTTTAGTCTTTATTTTTTGCGGGTTACTCTTGTCTTCTCAGGTGACCAGTATATTTGTTATCTGGGCATCTTTTTAGTTTTCCCTCAAGTTCCTGCATCATTTCATCCAGTCGATTTTTCTGTCCTATGCTACTGTTTTCTCAGCTTTAAAATAAGGATATGGGAGTGGATATATGTGTACTTATAGCTGGTTTACTTGTTGTACAGCAGAAACCAGCACAACATTGTAAAGCAATTATTCTCCAATTAAAATCAAAATAGGGATAATGAGAATATTGTACTCCTTTCAATATACCATCTCATGTTCTGTACTCTATATGAGGTTAATATAACAACTTCCAAAATTATCTTAAATGAGTAGATTATATAAAGCATCAAGGACACAGTAAACAGGTGTGAGAGTTGTTACTGTGACAGGTGTGTATTAAGCTTTCGCCATTATTTCATGTCTACTCTAAAGATGATTAGGCCGTATCTGTGACTTGCTCAACTCAATTTTTAATGCAAAAATTCTACCTCTGCAAATTAGAATAAGTTAGTCATGTATGTATGTGACAGTTGGACTGTGAAGACAGCTGAGCACCGAAGAATTGATGCTTTTGAACTGTGGTCTTGGAGAAGACTCTTGAGAGTCCCTTGGACTGCAAGGAGATCCAACCAGTCCATTCTAAAGGAGATCAGACCTGGGTGTTCTTTGGAAAGAATGATGCTAAAGCTGAAATTCCAGTACTTTGGCCACCTCATGCGAAGAGTTGACTCATTGGGAAAGACTCTGATGCTGGGAGGGATTGGGGGCGGGAGGAGAAGGGGATGACAGAGGATGAGATGGCTGGATGGCATCACCGACTCAATAGATGTGGGTTTGGGTGAACTCCGGGAGTTGGCGATGGACAGGGAGGCCTGGCGTGTTGTAATTCATGGGGTCGCAAAGGGTCGGACATGACTGAGCACCTGACTGAACTGAACTGAACTGAATCTTTGCTAGTATTGTACAAAAAATATCTAAACATTTTGAAATTTTACTGGCAAATAAAATAATCACATGACTGTACCAAGCACACCGAGATATTTAGTGGGCATCAAATCAACATGCAATCAGGGCATATAAGATGCTTATTAGGTAGGAAATGCTATATTAAGTGAAAATATACATTATGCTGAAATAAAAAACATCTTGATTATGAATTTTAAAGCAACTTACCTATGCAAAATGACCTTTTAAAAGAGTTAATAAAAGTATGTATATTTTTTACATATACATATACATATTTTTCTCCAATGCAAAACTATGTATAAATTTGAAAGCTTAACATAAGATCCTTAGATAAAGGAAATGAGAAGAAAAAAAGACTTTGAAAATTGAGATTAATTATTTAAGGTAGCTACTGGGTCATAAGTTTCTCAAATATGGCTTTCCCTCAATTGAACTGAGATGAAAAAGAAGCAATTTTGAAAACTTTACAGATGTTTTGCTTCCAATGAAGCCAGGAACTTAAAGTTTTGTTTGGGCATAAGTCTAACTTGGTGTGAGTTTTAGACTTCTTTGTACATTTTAAAATATTTCCAACTACTTGAACGTTGCAGGAGAAATTAACCATTTATATTAAGTAAAATCATTTCCCTTTCCCCAGGGGCTCCTGTAAGTCTCAGTCTCGTCCTCAAGTCTTCCCAGTGGATGGTCCCAATATCTAGATTACTGTCCAGAATGTAGATGCCTTTCCCCTCTCCCGAAATTAGTCTTTTTCCCCAGAAACAGCCCGGAACCTGAAAACATGCCACAACATGCTCAGATTCCCAGCCATCAGTCGCAGCATAAACGGGCACCAGTGTAAACCTCTCTGGCTAAAATCTTTTCCCAGGAAGGGCAGGATGGAAGCAGGTCAGGTGCACAAATCAAGTTCTGAGCGAAACCCCTGCAAAGCTCCCGTGGGCAGTCTGGCCCCAAAACGAAGGTTCCTCACTGCTCCTGGGACCCCACGCGCTTCCTGGGCCCCAGAAGCATCTAGCTCAGCTGGAGGCTCCTGCCTACAGGGACTCTCCAGTTCTCCCGGTGGATGTGGTGCTGCAGTTTGAGGCACTGGACCTGGACAGGTCTGCTGGGCGAGCAAGGCCAGTTGCTCTGTTACAGGGAGTTCTGTGGTGGCCTCCTGGTGCTGGGGCACAGGAAAGGCAGATTTGAGCATCTTGTTGAGCTGGAGCCGTGGGACTGAATTTCACTGAAGTGCTGATTTGGGGGGCTTCCTGGTCTCTCAGAGGGTGGCAGTGGTGATGATCACCATTCTCCAGGGCTGGAGAACATCACCCTCCATGTCATCAGGGAAGGGCGTGGCATCTGGTGAGCTTGGTGATGCTGCAGGTGTTGGGCTGTGCCAGCCTTTATCAAGCCGTTCCCAGCCCCTTTCCACAAATAAGATCTTTAAATACGTCAGAATTGTCACTTTCTGCACTTTTCCCAATTTTGTCTCCACTGAAAAACTTTTCCCTTCTATTCTGGGCATCAGAGAATGTCACAGCTTCAATGCTTCTTTTGTGTTATTACACTGGAAATGAAATATACTCATGGAAATGTCTCAATCCAAACGGAGATATTTATCTATATAAGTCAACTCAGCTTGAAAGAAAAACCTGAGGCTCAATCTCTCTTCTTTAGTCTAAAAGAGAACTTAGAGGTGTGACTCCATAATCTACTGTGACAGTTTATAAATTGCACCAATTTTAAAATTGCCACATCTCTCTGCAATTCCTTTTTAACGGTCTAATACATAAGCTTTGATTCTTCAGTTATTTACAGGACTGTTGCTCCTGTGTTCAAGTGATCTACAGATAATAGTGGCATAATAACGAACATGGGTTAATTCATAGAGTTCTCTTCATTCTCTCACCAAACTGTGCTGACCACATATGCATATGTGACAATGTGCTTGGCGATGTGGATTCCAGGAACGTCAGGAGGGTATGATGACTGCCCTCCTGGGAGCAGGGGAGAAGACTTTGGAGGCAGGACTAGGAGGAAGGAGGCAGCATGTGCTCAGAGCAGCTGAAGGCCAGTACTCAGAGCTGATGAAGAGGAGGGACTGGGAGCAGCAGGAAGCTCTACTCTCACACAATCTGGGGCTCCTGAGTGTAGCCGACACCAGACTTTCATTTCGTCTTTTAAACATCAAGACAACTTTAGTAGCAGTCACAGAGAACATCCTTTAATTCAAATAATTCAAAGTTTGCAAATTAGCCTGAAAATGTGGAACTTAGTGAATGATAGCTGTCTTTCATATCAATATAGTCAATAGTAACCTCTTTACTCCACCCTCAGTCCAACCAAGAGAAGCTTTGAGCGCAAGTTCCTTAACACAGGCAAGGGTCTGCATGTTGAATCCCTAAGTGTTCATTCTAGGAGAGGGAATGCCCGCAGGACTATGAAGTGCCCAGGAGCCCAAGTTTCCTCCCTTTGGAGCAGGGCCTTGTACATAATGGAGAGAAATCCTACAGCACTTGAAGTTCTTTGCTGAGGAAGAGATTCTAGGAAAGTTGTCCACTCTCCTAGAATTTTGATGTTTTGTTCCTGGTCAGGGAACTAGATCCTACGGGCCACAACCAAGACTTCCCATGCCACAAGTAAAGATCCGATCTGAGGCAAGGAATACGGAAAAGCCAGCATGCCGCAACCAAGACCCGGCACAGCCAAATACATGCATAAAATAAATGCATTTAAAATTATTAAAAAGCCCAAAGAAACCCATCCCATCAATGTGATCATATCACAAGGTGAGATATTAGGGAGATTAGGGTTAGCAACCAATAAAATTCAGTTATCATTTTTAAGAACATAATTATTTTTTACCAAGATTAAGATCAGGATCTTTGGAATCATTTCATTCCCTTTCATTCGAGTCATTTCAAAGCAACTTCTCATTGCCCAGATGGATTTGTCAGAGATGCACAGCAAGGCTGGTCTCCTTGACCCTGTGATAGAGGGTTAGTGTTCTAGGAACTGGGGTTCTGATTGCTGTCTCCCATGAGCTGGTGTGTGACTTCTTCCTTCTCCCCTTATACAGACCACATATGGATTAAAGGAAAGAAAAATCAGGTGGCTGGTCTTACAAAGCTGAGGGGAGTCCATGGACTCAGGACTTGGCCCTCGTTGAGCTTCTCTCAGAAGCAGCCATGTCCCAGCCTTTCTGTGGTTCATATTGACCTGATCCTTCCCCTCTGCCTCAGCCTAGGCCCCAGCTATGCTGCACTGAAGTTTGCTAACTCAGAGTACATCACTGTGTCAGGGAAAGCCACTTCCTTTCTTTCATATTCATGACATTGAGACTTACCCTTGTTTTCTAGTTGCCCACAAAACAACTGTGGAATTTTACTTTCTAGCAAAATTGCAAAGAGAAGCAAAAAAATCTAACCTCTTGAAAGTGATGCAGCTCCTCAGGCTTTCTTTACTTCCCTTTCTTGTTCTCACCTCATCCTGAATTACAACCAGAGAAGGAGCAATGAGACGAATCTTGTCCAATAAGTCACTAAGTGAATATAAAAAGTTTAAATTAAAAATTACACTCAAGGAAAGAAGGCTATTTCTCCTGATCTAATAGACTGGGTCTCACTGCCCTGCTTTCTCAGAGGAGACAGAGACAGAGGAACAGAGATGCCAGGGGGAATCAACTGCCTGAACAAACAACTGTAACTCACTGGATTCGGTGACATACGCTTCCAACGAGAGACAACACCAGCACTGAATCTCCTTCCTCCAGCTCAGAAACTCTGAGCAGAACAAGTGTTGAACAGTTTAAGTAAAAGAGTTGAATAATAAAAACTATACTTGGCAAAGCAGATATTATTTATCTACTAAAAGCAAAATGACTGCAGTTGGAAATTCCTTCACCAACTTACACAAACACACTTTTGCTCTCAGCATCTGAGCACTGCTGATATTTTGGATATCTGGGGAAACGGGTCAGGAGAAGAGGAGGTCACCACTGAGAACTAGGGTCCTTCACAGAAACACTCCAGGGGAGAGATGGGGTTCAGGAAGACAATTTATTTTCCCAAAAAATAAACAAGCCCTCCATAGAAGGAGAATTTAAGGCCACAGGTTGTGGTGAGCCTGTCCACAGGGAGGGAGTCCAGCAGGTGAGAAAGGGACTCTGTCACTCCAGAGGACAGGGGGTGGCTCCATGTGATCTCTCCCTTGGGAGTGAGGTGCTGCTGGAAAATACAATTATCCTGGATGTAGAGAGTCCTCACCCATGTTCCCTAAGTAGAACCAGGATTCTGGCGGGGGTATTGGCCCAGTCTGTGGAGGACGACAGGTCTCCAGCAAGAAAATGGTGGAAAGAAAGGGTGATGTCTGTAATGGCCCTGATTTGTGGTTCCCTAAAACACAGCCACATGGACCTGCAGGAACGTGTTCTAGAAGGAAGAAAACCGTGGGGTAAACTCATGGACTGATAATAATCAGCCTCTTCTCAAAATCAAACTCTAAAGAAAACCCATCTTGTTTCAAAGAGCTCAACTGCCACAGTGATCTGGTAAATCCCTAAATAAATACGGAAACCATAGGGCTGAGGGAGCCTGGCTTCCTAGGTAAAGTGAGAGGGGGAAATGGAGCCTAAGATGAGGGCTACAAATGTGTTCCTGGACAAGAGGAGAGGAACATTTATGCATGAGAGACAGGGAGCAATATGTGTGTAATTATAAATGTACTTCAATTCTAACATAACACGAAGACCTTCTCATTTGATGATAAATATCCATTTAGATGGGTACGTTTGAAGTTATTGGGAAATAGATAAAATTAAGAGTTTAGACTGATGACAATTTCTTTGACCATATTCAGAATAAATAAATGAAAATCAAAAAAGGAAGTAAAAGTGTATAGAAATGACTAGAAAATGAAAATTACCATGTTCCCTATTTAATGGCCTTGCTTATAAAGAGTGGCATCAGAGAACCTACCTCAAGGTTCCATCAGACGCTGCCTCAGCCAGCCCAGCGGCAGCCTCATCTTCCCCATGGCCTTCGTGCTCTCTCTACTGATGGCCCTGGTGCTGGTCAGCTACGGCTCGGGAGGATCCCTGGGCTGTGACCTGTCTCAGAACCACGTGCTGGTTGGCAGGCAGAACCTCAGGCTCCTGGACCAAATGAGGAGACTCTCCCCTCGCTTCTGTCTGCAGGACAGAAAAGACTTCGCTTTCCCCCAGGAAATGGTGGAGGGCGGCCAGCTCCAGGAGCCCCAGGCCATCTCTGTGCTCCACGAGATGCTCCAGCAGACCTTCAACCTCTTCCACACAGAGCGCTCCTCTGCTGCCTGGGACACCACCCTCCTGGAACAGCTCCGCACTGGACTCCATCAGCAGCTGGACGACCTGGACGCCTGCCTGGGGCAGGTGATGGGAGAGGAAGACTCTGCCCTGGGAAGGATGGGCCCCACACTGGCCGTGAAGAGGTACTTCCACGGAATCCATGTCTACCTGAAAGAGAAGGAATACAGCGACTGTGCCTGGGAAATCGTCAGACTAGAAATCATGAGATCCTTGTCTTCATCAACCAGCTTGCAAGAAAGGTTAAGAATGATGGATGGAGACCTTAACTCACCTTGACATGACTCACTGACTAAGATGCCACATCATCCTTGCACACTCAAGTGTAGTCATTTTGGAAGACTCTGGTTCTGCTTTAGCCACCAACCTTATTGAATTAGTTAGGTCAAATCATAGTAATACAGTATTCGTATGCAAGTAGATATACAAGTACTCAGCTGCAAGGGAATCAGTCTATAAGCAATGACTACTTTGATGTTATTTATTTATATTTTATTTATTTAATGTATTATTTTATCTCAATATTTTATATTTTCGTATAAAAGATGTATATGCTTACATTGCATTAAAATATAGAAAATATATTCCCCTTTCTCTTTGATTAAAATTGTAATTTGTTTTATTTATTAAATATTTATCAAGGTAAACTTCTTGAGGTTTTTTAATTTTGAAAATCTAAATACTTATTTTGTCTATATATACCTATCTCAAAACAGTAATTGTTCATTTTACACTGTGGTACAGTTCTATCACTTTCTAACAAATGTCTGTCAAAAGGTGGAATTCTTCAAGCTTTCTGGTGGCACAGTTTCTAGGACTGTGAGTTTTCCCTCCAAGGAGCCTTGGTGGGGAACTAAGATCCTATAAGCAGTCGAAGGTGCCAAAAAGAAAACAGGTAGAAAGGAGATTATAAAATTGTAGAAAATGATTAATTTTGATGTCATAGGCATAACTAATCTATACCCACTCATTACAGAATGGTTGATAGACATATCTGAGGGAAGCAGTCACCTCCTGCAGGAAAGCTGATGACATACGGTGTGGACTGGCTGCTCCTGACTCCTATTACTCTGCCTCCCACCTTGTCCTCAGTACTGCCTTACTGAGCAATTCACTCCCTTACACAATACCTTCACTGCCTCCAACACAGGAGCTCTGTTCTGTGCTGGTTTCTTCTAGCTGCATGGTGTATTAAGGGTGGAAGCCACAGGAAGAGAGCCCAAGTGAAAGGAGAGTTCTAGAAATTCCAAAACCTCTGAATCCCAGCTCTGCTATTTACCAACAGTGTGACCCTGAAAAATCTCACAAACACAACAGGTTAGTTTCCTCATCTTTAATATGGGGACAGTAAGAGTAGTTTTCACAGGCTTACGGTTTGGATTCACTGAGTCCATATCACACAAGAGGCATCAAGCGCTCCTCGTAGAAATCATCAGGACAGTGAGAATCACGGAGTGGCTGCCCTCAGGGAGGAGACAGGACAGCCGCCCTGAGCCAGCGACTGGAGGGCAGCCCTGGAAAGGTGCTGGCCCCTGACAAAGGTATTTTCTTTCAACTTCAGTGGTTTCATAGTGTTTTCAGTGTGAGAACTTTCCTTTGCTGCATGCTGAAGAGAATTCTGATTTCTGGGTTTCATATCTCTAAAAAGCACTCCTATGAGTTCGTAACTATGGAACGAGGTTCGTGACATTGTACAGGAGACAGGGATCAAGACCATCCCCATGGAAAAGAAATGCAAAAAAGCAAAATGGCTGTCTGGGGAGGCCTTACAAATAGCTATGAAAACAAGAGAAGCAAAAAGCAAAGGAGAAAAGGAAAGATATAAGCATCTGAATGCAGAGTTCCAAAGAATAGCAAGAAGAGATAAGAAAGCCTTCCTCAGTGATCAATGCAAAGAAATAGAGGAAAACAACAGAATGGGAAAGACTAGAGATCTCTTCAAGAAAATTAGAGATACCAAAGGAACATTTCATGCAAAGATGGGCTCAGTAAAGGACAGAAATGGTATGGACCTAACAGAAGCAGAAGATATTAAGAAGAGGTGGCAAGAATACACAGAAGAACTGTACAAAAAAGATCTTCACGACCCGAATAATCACGATGGTGTCATCACTGACCTAGAGCCAGACATCCTGGAATGTGAAGTCAAGTGGGCCTTGGAAAGCATCACTACGAACAAAGGTAGTGGAGGTGATGAAATTCCAGTTGAGCTCTTTCAAATCCTGAAAGATGATGCTGTGAAAGTGCTGCACTCAATATGCCAGCACATTTGGAAAACTCAGCAGTGGCCACCGGACTGGAAAAGCTCAGATTTCATTCCAATCCCAAAGAAAGGCAATGCCAACGAAAGCTCAAACTACCGCACAATTGCACTCATGTCACAGGCTAGTAAAGTAATGCTCAAAATTCTCCAAACCAGGATTCAGCAATATGTGAACCATGAACTTCCTGATGTTCAAGCTGGTTTTAGAAAAGGCAGAGGAACCAGAGATCAAATTGCCAACATCCGCTGGATCATGGGGAAAGCAATAGAGTTCCAGAAAAACATCTATTTCTGCTTTACTGACTATGCCAAAGCCTCTGACTGTGTGGATCACAATAAACTGTGGGAAATTCTGAAAGAGATGGGAATACTAGACCACCTGATCTGCCTCTTGAGAAATCTGTATGCAGGTCAGGAAGCAACAGTTAGAACTGGACATGGAACAACAGACTGGTTACAAATAGGAAAAGGAGTACGTCAAGGCTGTATATTGTCACCCTGTTTATTTAACTTATATGCAGAGTATATCATGAGAAACGCTGGGCTGGAAGAAGCACAAGCTGGAATCAAGATTGCAGGGAGAGATATCAATAACCTCAGATATGCAGATGACACCACCCTTATGGCAGAAAGTGAAGAGGAACTAAAGAGCCTCTTGATGAAAGTGAAAGAGGAGAGTGAAAAAGTTGGCTTAAAGCTCAACATTCAGAAAACGAAGATCATGTCATCTGGTCCCATCACTTGATGGGAAATAGATGGGGAAACAGTGGAAACAGTGTCAGACTTTATTTTTTGGGCTCCAAAATCACTGCAGATGGGGATTGCAGCCATGAAATTAAAAGATGCTTACTCTTGGAAGGAAAGTAATGACCAACCTAGATAGCATATTCAAAAGCAGAGACATTACTTTGCCAACAAAGGTCCATCTAGTCAAGGCTATGGTTTTTCCAGTGGTCCTGTATGGATGTGAAAGTTGGACTGTGAAGAAAGCTGAGCATTGAAGAATTGATGCTTTTGAGCTGTGGTGTTGGAGAAGACTCTTGAGAGTCCCTTGGACTGCAAGGAGATCCAACCAGTCCATACTAAAGGAGATCAGTCCCGAGTGTTCTTTGGAAGGACTGATGCTAAAGCTGAAACTCTAATACTTTGGCCACCTCATGTGAAGAGTTGTCTCATTGAAAAAGACTCTGATCCTGGGAGGGATTGGAGGCAGGAGAAAAAGGGGATGACAGAGGATGAGATGGCTGGATGGCATCACCAACTCGATGGACAAGAGTTTGGATGAACTCCAGGAGTTGGTTATGGACATGGAGGCCTTGCGTGTTGCAATTCATGGGGTCACTAAGAGTCAAACATGACTGAGCAACTGAACTGAACTGAATGGAGAAACAGACATAGAGAATAAACTGATGGACATGGGGAGAGGGGACAGGGTGAGATGTATGGAGAGAGTAACATGGAAACCTACATTACCATATGTAAATTAGATAGCCAAGAGGAATTTGCTGAATGGCTCAGGAAACTCAAACAGGGGCTCTGTATCAACCTAGAGGGGTGGGATGGGGAGGAAGAAGGGAGGGAGTTTCAAAGGGAGGGGATATATGTATACCTATGACTGATTAATGTTGAGGTTTGATAGGACACAACAAAATTCTGTAAAGTAATTATCCTCAATAAAATAATAAATTTAAAAAAATCGGTAGCTTTCACATTTAAGTTATAGCTTAAAATTTTATGTGATTCTCAACTCTACATTGAATACAAAAGTAATGTTTACACTTCCTTTTTCTATGCACAGAGAAAAGCTATCCATAGAGTACATAAAAACATAACCAGTATATCTGTGCTATCAAAATTTCACAATCAGGGCACCTAAAATATATCTAAAAAGGCTCTGTGGTCAGAAGAAAGAAGAGCAACATGAAAAAAAAAATGATTGAGAAATGCTGCCTTAACCCATTTGGAGAGTGTAAAATGAAAAGCAAAAACAAAAGTAGAAAGCAAGAGGGAACTTTGAGAAAATGGAAACCATGGGCTCCTACTTAAGACACAGGCCTGAAGAAAGGTCTTCAGAGAACAAAGAGCAAGTTCACAGAGTCACACAACGCCCCAGGCCAGAAGCATCTGCAAGACCCCCGATGGCCCCAGCCTGGTCCTTCCTCCTGGCCCTGCTGCTGCTCAGCTGCAATGCCATCTGCTCTCTGGGTTGCCACCTGCCTCACACCCACAGCCTGGCCAACAGGAGGGTCCTGATGCTCCTGCGACAACTGAGGAGGGTCTCCCCTTCCTCCTGCCTGCAGGACAGAAATGACTTCGCATTCCCCCAGGAGGCGCTGCATGGCAGCCAGTTGCAGAAGGCTCAGGCCATCTCTGTGCTCCACGAGGTGACCCAGCACACCTTCCAGCTCTTCAGCACAGAGGGCTCTGATGCCACGTGGGACGAGAGCCTCCTGGACAAGCTCCGCACTGCACTAGATCAGCAGCTCACTGACCTGCAAGCCTGTCTGAGGCAGGAGGAGGGGCTGCGAGGGGCTCCCCTGCTCAACGAGGACTCCAGCCTGGCTGTGAGGAAATACTTCCACAGACTCACTCTCTATCTGCAAGAGAAGAGACACAGACCTTGTGCCTGGGAGGTTGTTAGAGCAGAAGTCATGAGAGCCTTCTCTTCCTCAACAAACTTGCAGGAGAGATTCAGGAGAAAGGACTGACACACACCTGGTTCAACACGGAAATGATTCTCACGGACTAACAGACCACACTTCCTCCTGCGCTGCCATGTGGAAGACTCTCATTTCTGCTGTCATCATGGCCTGAATTGATTCAATTTGTCGAATATTTCCTGGAATATTAAGTGACATTATGACTCTATAGGCACTTGGTCGTTACAGATGCTGAAGCTGATCTATCTACTTATTCACTACCTGGACCATTATTTATCTATTTTAGTATTTATTTATCTATTTATAAATATTTAAATGATCTTGTTGATATAATATTATGTATGTGTATTTATGGGAAAATGTATATTTTGTATTTAGTTAATTTGTGATTTTTTTTCACTCATTAAATTCTTACTGTAAAAATCTTACTTTGTTTTTTCCCTAAAACACCAAGCCTGAATGGCTGCTTATTTAAAAAAATGCATTTTGTAAATCCTTGTCCCTTCTTTAGGATTTGGATGTTAGAAGTAAAAAATCACAAGCTCTACCTATGTTTTTTGTTGCTCTGAAGACCTTGAAGTGAATATAACTACTCCAATACGTTTTGTAACTCAGATTTTTTCAAAAGAAAAGTAACCTAAAAGCAATGATCCAAAAAATCCATGCTTCAGGATATGATGAGGGCTTGGGAACAGCTTTCTGCCTATTGTTGGTTGTCGAAGTTGTTTCCCTGGAAAGTGGTAGAGATGCTTGAAGAGATGGTGGTCAGTTGGTGAGAGGTCAGGTGAATATCTTACCTTTACACTCAAAAACCACAATCATTCACTTCCTCCCGGTGTAGGAATCCCCAGCATGTTCTCCTCATTCACTCTGCATGAAGGTGTCCTCTTCATTCATATAGCTGTTTCATTCTCCATTATGGTTTCTGGTTGTCATTTTCCTTTAAGACTGCAAAGCCACCAACTGAAAGCAGAACCTGAGTGAAACTTCTAGATTTGTCAGGCACTCCCCTATGAGATCACCTGCTCTGCCTGCCAAGCACTGCAGGTCCAGACTGCCCCGCCTCAAAGAGAAACACAGTAAATAGAGGGAACCCCGCACCACAGTGAACAATGGTGGAGACTCCAGGTGCTCCTCTGTGCCTCCACCTGGCTCTTCCACGTGCTGATTGCACTAGGAGGAGCTTGCCTGGGTCAGGAGTCTCACTTGCTCAAAAAGCCCAAAGCGCAGCAAACTTGGAGTTGAAAGTCAGCGCAGTTTGAGAACTCTCAAGGAGAACAGAGAAGTATAAAGTGTTCCCTGGAAAGCGGCAGGTCCTCAGGACATGGAACCACACAGATGAGCTGCACTGGGGCAAGACGGCCACTCCTGTCACAGCTCCAGACACGTTTCCTCCTTAGGACCCAGCAAGGGATCTCAGAGCAGAGCAAGATGTACCTGGGGACAATGCAGTCCACGCAGTTCTTAAATTCCTCCATAATGTCTTTGCATCTTTGAGAGACAAAGTCAAACGAGCTTGAATAAAAGAGTCACAGGCAGGCCTTTAGAACATTCATTAACAGTGGGACAGAGCCATCCCCCCAGGACATATGTCAGTAATGTGCAGACTGGGAGATCGCAATTTCTCAGTGTAACAAAGATCTTTGTGGAAATTCGTGTATTTAATGTAGGCAATTTTGAAGGAGGACATTGATAGATCAATCATCTTTCTCTTCTTCCCAGTTGGGACACATAGCACATATAGCTACATGTAAAGTCAGAGGGGCAATTTTTATATAATTTAATTTATTTATTCATTTTTCACTGTACTGGGTCTTCATAGCTGCATGAACTTTTGCCCAAAGCTGGGCTTCCCTCTAGTGGTGGTGCATAGGCTTCTCTGCTGTAGCTTCTCTCATTGAGGAGCTTCGGCTCTAGGGCACTCGGGCTTCAGTCCTGGCGGTCCCGGGGTCTAGGCACAGGCTCAATGGCTGTGGTGCACGGGCTTCACAGCCTCTAGACCACATGTAGTCCTATGTGTCACCTGCCTTGGCAGGCAGATTCCTTACCACTGAGCCACCAGGGGAGCTCCTCGGAGGACATTTAAAGTACATTGAGAGCTGTAGAAAGCTTCTTGAGGATTAGGGTCCTAAAACAAGTAAAAAACATTCCTTTATTACTGGTAAAAGTATAATTTTATTAACAAATTATTTTCTAAATAACTTTTCAATGTCAATTCTATACTATTACTTAATGATATTTAATAAGTTGATCTAGAAATTTAAAAAAAAGATAACTACATAAGGCATTGAGGCTTACTTCACAATTCAAGCCAGTCTCTCCCTGCTAAGGAGAAAAATCTTCACTGCTTCTGTCTAGGAAGCACATATGTTTTTCCCTTTTGTCACAAACAGGCCTCCTCAACAGCCACATCCTGAGCAGAAGCTGGAAAACAAGGAGCAGAGGTTTTTCACTGGACTCGACACCAGGATGACCCAGCTGGACTGGAGGTGAGCAATGCAGGTATCCTCCTTTAGAATGAGAACAGCAGGCTGTGGGAGTTCATTTTTTCAGGAGGACTTGCTGAGGACTACAGGCTGGAGGTCAGCCTCTCTTCTGCTCTAAGGGACTGCTCCACGGATGTTGGGGAGGTCAGTATGCATGTGATTGTGGTGAAGGGATGACGTGCAGATAAGCTCACATCTTGGGAGAATGTGGCTGAGAATCACGAGGAACAGATGTCTCTCTGAAGGATTTTAGAGCTTTTCTACCCATGAGAAGGTGCAAAATTGGGTTCATAAATTTCCTCTGGAAATTATCTAACTCTCTGCTGACCTGCTGTGTCAGTTTTCCCAGAGCACAGAGTGCCTCGTTCCTGATCTCCATCCTGAACTCCTATCAGGGTGTGTTGGAGGTCAGGACTGCAGTGAGTAGTGACTTCATTCTGCAGAACCTGCTGAGGAAAGATGTTTTCATTGTCATCCTGAAGGAGTAACGTCAGAGCTCATGTGGCGAGAAACTGTTGGATGCTTTTTCTTTGTACTTAAACTCACAAGAAAGGTCAAGAGTTTAAAATATATAGAAAAGAGGGCTCACTTCTCATAGGGATAATAAAGTTATTTCACTATATTTCATTGAAGAAACCACTCATAAAAGCTTAGACTTCCTTCTGCGTGGCTTGTGTGATTGGACTTCCCCAACCAGGGATCCAGGGACTGAAATCAGGTCACAGCAGTGAAAGTGCTGGATCCTAACCACTAGCCAATGAGCAAACACCTGCTTTATTTTTAAACTGGCAGAACAATCTATTCCCTTCTAACTGCTTAATAGTGATTTCGCTATTTAAATTAAATCTTAGTTCTGCTGACTTTAGACCACATCCTGTGGCCCTACAAAACAATAGATAGTGGCATTTGAAATGGATAGCATATTGAAAAGCAGAGACATTACTTTGCCAACAAAGGTCTGTCTAGTCAAGGCTATGGTTTTTCCAGTGGTCCTGTATGGATGTGAAAGTTGGACTGTGAAGAAAGCTGAGCACTGAAGAATTGATGCTTTTGAACTGTGGTGTTGGAGAAGACTCTTGAGAGTCCCTTGGACTGCAAGGAGATCCAACCAGTCCATTCTGAAGGAGATCAGCCCTGGAATTTCTTTGGAAGGAATGATGCTAAAGCTGAAACTCCAGTACTCTGGGCACCTCATGTGAAGAGTTGACTCATTGGAAAAGACTCTGATGCTGGAAGGGATTGGGGGCAGGAGGAGAAGGGGACGACAGAGGATGAGATGGTTGGATGGCATCACGGACTCGATGGACATGAGTTTGGTTGAACTCCAGGAGTTGGTGATGGACAGGGAGGCCTGGCGTGATGCGATTCATGGGGTCACAATGAGTCGAACACAACTGAGCGAATGAACTGAACTAAACTAAACTGAACTGAAGGGGTCTTAGTCATCTCATTCTCCTCCTCACTTACTTCACTGGTTCCTTAACGTCATGTTGATTTTCACCCTTTCTTTAATTTTTTTAATGGGATCCTTCAGACAAATCAAAGCCCCCAAGGTTTGCCCTTGAATCTTTGCTACTATTGGAATAGTTCATTTGTCCAGATTTATACTTTTCTCCAGGATTATAAGTACGTGTGACCTAAGAGTTAATGAGAGGATTCAGTTAAAATTCTAAAGAACTTGGAAAGTGGCTAGTCCATTAGTAGCAAGCAATAAAATTCAGTGATTATTTTAATATCATAATTACTATTTCCCTGATTAAGATCAGGGTCTTTTGGAATCATTTAATTCCATTTCCTTTTAGTTTTTCTCAAAGCATCTTCTCATTGCCTGGGCGGATTTGTTACCTAGGCAGATGCTCAGGAAGGTTGGGCTCCAAGACACTGCCAAAGAGGATTAGTGTTCTAGCAACTGGCATTCTAATTGTTCACCTCTTGTTAGGTGGTGGGTTTGACTTCTTCCTTCTCTCCTGAAACTAATCCTACATGGATTAATTGAAAGGAAACTGAGATAGCTGATCTTCCAAAGCAAAGGGCAGTCAACTGACCCAGGATTGGGCCTTCCTTGAGCTTCTGTCGGAAGCAGCCATGCCCCAAGCTCCGTGTTGTTCGTCCTGGCCTCATGCTTCCCCTCTGCCACAGCCTCGTCCCCAGCTGTGCTGTATTGAATTTGCTAACTCAGAATGAGTCATTCCATCAGGGGAAACCACTTCCCTTCTTTCAGACATTCAGAATACATTAGTTTTCTCTTTGCCCACAAAACAACTGTGGACTTTTACTTTCCAGGGAAGTGTCAAAGGGAAACAACAACAACAACAAAAATTAAAGTTTTGAAATGATAGAGCTACAGCCCCTCTGCCTTTCTTTGCTTTATTGTTCTTACCTCAACGTGAATTAGAACCAGAGCAGAAGCAGCAAGACAAATCCTGACCAACAAGTCACTAAAAGAATGTAGAAACTTTAAGTAAAAAATTACACTCAAGTAAAGGAAAGAAGGCTATTTCTCCCTGAACGAGTACCTGGCTCTCACAATCCTAAATTCTCAGAGGGAGAAAGAAACAGAGGAACAGAGATGCCCAGTGGAATCAACTGCCTGAATGAACAACTGTAACTCACTAGATTCTGTGACATAAGCTTCCAGTGAGAGACTACACCATCACTGAATCTCCTTCTTCCATCTCAGAAACGCTGAGCAGAACAAGTCTTGAACAGTTTAAGTAAAAGGATTGAATAATAAAACTATACTTGGCAGAGCAGATAATATTTGTCTACTAAAAGCAAAATAATTGCAGTTGGAAATTCCTCTACCAACTTGCACAAATACATCTTTGCTCTCAGTATCTGAGCACTGCTGACACTTTGGACATCTGGGGACGTGGGTCAGGAGAAGAGGAGGTCACCACTGAGAACTAGGGTTCTTCACACAAACACTGCAGGGGAGAGGACGGGGGTTTAGGAAGATGATTTATTCTCCCAACAAATAAGCCCTCCACAGAAAGGAGATTTTCGAGTCCACAGGATGTGGTGAGCCTCTCCTCAAAAAGGAAGTCCAGAAGGGGAGGAAGGGACTCTGTCACTCTAGAGGACAAGGGGTGGCTCCATGTGATCTCTCCCTTGTGAGTGAGGTGCTGCTGGGAAAATACAATTATCCTGGATTGAGAGTCTCCTCTCCAATGTTCTCTAAGAACCAGGATTCTGGTGGGGGTATTGGCCCAGTCTGTGGAGGACAACAAGTCTCCAGTAAGAAAATGGTGGGAAAAAATGATGATATCTGTAACAGTCCTGACCTCAGGTTCCCTGAAGCACAGCCAAATGGACTTGCAGGAATGGGTTCCAGAAGGAACAGAAACAGGGGAGGAGTTCATGGAGTCATAATAATCAGCCTCTTCTCTAAATCAAACACTCAAGAAAACTCAGCATTTGTTTTGAAGAACTTAATTGACAGAGTGATCTGGTAAATGCCTAAATAAATACGGAAACCACAGAGCTGAGGGAGCCTCTATTCCCATGTAAAGTAAGAGGGGAAAAAGGGGCCTAATATCAGGGCTCCTGATGTGTTCACGGATAAGAGGAGAGCAACATTTATGCATGAGAGACAAAGAGCAATAATGTATATAATTACAAATGTCCATTAATTCTGACTTCAGACAAAGACCTTTCTCATTTGATTGATAAATATCCATTTAGATGGGTACATTTGAAGTTATCAGGAAGTAGGAAAAATTAATAGTTTAGATTGGTGACATTTTCTTCGATCATACTGTGAATACATAAATGAAAATCAAAAAAGGAAGTAAAAGTGCACAGAAATGACTAGAAAATGAAAACTATCATGTTCCCTGTTTAATGGCCTTGCTAGAAAGCATGGCATCAGAGAACCTACCTCAAGGTTCCACCAGACGCCATCCCAGCCAGCCCAGCAGCAGCCTCATCTTCCCCATGGCCTTCGTGCTCTCTCTACTGATGGCCCTGGTGCTGGTCAGCTACGGCCTGGGAGGATCCTGGGCTGTGACCTGTCTCCGAACCACACGCTGGTTGGCAGGAAGAACCTCAGGCTCCTGGACCAAATGAGGAGACTCTCCTCTTGCTTCTGTCTCCAGGACAGAAAAGACTTCGCTTTCCCCCAGGAGATGGTGGAGGGCGGCCAGCTCCATGAGGCCCAGGCCATCTCTGTGCTCCATGAGATGCTCCAGCAGACTTTCAACCTTTTCCACACAGAGCGCTCCTCTGCTGCCTGGTACACCACCCTCCTGGAGCAGCTCCACACTGGACTCCATCAGCAGCTGGACGACCTGGACGCCTGCCTGGGGCAGGTGATGGGAGAGGAAGACTCTGCCCTGGGAAGGAGAGGCCCCACACTGGCCGTGAAGAGGTACTTCCAGGGCATCCATATCTACCTGCAAGAGAAGGAATACAGCGACTGCACCTGGGAAATTGTCAGAGTGGAGATGATGAGATCCTTCTCTTCATCAGCCAGCTTGCGAGAAAGGTTAAGATGATGGATGGAGACCTGAACTCACCTTGATATGACTCTTACTGACTAAGATGCTACATCTCCCTTGTAGGCTCACCTGCAGCCATTTAAGAGACTGTGAATTCTGCTTTAGCCACAATATTTATTGAATTAAATAAGTAAATCCTTTTTCAGTAGTAATAAGCAAGTAGGTATAAAATTATTCAGCTGCACAGGAATCAGTGCATAGCGATGACTGCCCTGATGTTATTCATGTTTCTTATGTACATATTTTCATTTATTATTTTATCTCATCATATTTATATTTTCATATAAAATTTTTGTTTACATTTTAATAAAATTTAGAAAATGTGTTCATTTCCTTAAGCTTCTAATTTGTTTTTATTAAATTCTTATGAAGGTAAACTTGTTTCTTCATTCTGAAGACCTAAATCTTTATTTTGTCTACATAAACCTATTGTGGAATAGCATTTGCCCTTGTATACTATGGAATGGCTCTATTACTTCTCAGGACTTGATTGTCAAAAGGTGGAATTCCTGGAATTCCCTGGCAGTCCAGTGGTTTGGACTCCACGCTTCCAGTATAGGAAGCGCAGGTGCCATGGATATCTGCTCAGGGAACTACGATTCTGCAGGCTACGGAGGGCAGCCCTCCATTCCACCCCTCCAAAAAAAAAAAGGTATAAAGGAGTTCTGAAACTGTGGTAAATGAGTTAGTCCTGGAGTCACAGATAAACTAATTTATACCCAGTCAGCAAAGAACTGTTGGTGTCAGTATCTGGGGGGAAGACTCATCTCCTCCAGAAAAGTTGCCAACATGTGGTGCTGAGTGGCTGATCCCGACACCTGTTACTCTTCCTCCCACCTTCCCCTCAGTCCTGCTTTACTGAACAATCTACTCCCTTACACAATCTCCTCACTGCCTCCCACACAGGAGCTCTGTTCTGGGGTGGTTTCTGGTTCAAAGTTTCTCTGAGTGGAAATCACTGGAAGAGAGCGCAAGTGAAAGGAGAGTTCTAGAAATTTCAAAGCCTTTGAATTGCAGCTCTGCTATTTAACAGCAGTGTGACCCTGCAAAATATCACAAACACTAAGGAGAAGGAAATGGCAACCCACTCCAGTATCCTTTCTTGAAAATCCCATGGACAGAGGAGCCTGGTGGGCGACAGTCCATGTGTCACAAGAGTCGGACACGACTGAACCAACTTAGCATGCACGCAGGCACGCATGCTGTCTTGATCCTCTTCTTTAATATGGGGAAAATAAGAGTAGTTTTTCATAGGACTACTGTTAGGATCAATGAGCCCATACTACAAGAAGCATAAAAGAGTGCCTGGCAGTAATGATCAGGACAGTGAGTCCCAGAGTAGCTGCCCACAGGGAGCAGACGGGACAGCTGGCCTGAGGCAGTGACTGGAAGGTAACACGGGAAAGATGCTAGGTCCTTGGTAAAAATATTTAACTTGGGTGCTAATTTCACAGTTTAGTTTGTGAACTCTTCTGTGCTCAATGCTGAAGACAGTTCCAATTTCAGTATCTCAGACTTCTAGAAGCATTCTTAGGAGTTCATAGAAATTCTTTGAGAAAGAAGGATTAGTAGAAAATGCTTTGATCTACTATAAAAATGAATAATAGGGAAATCATAGAAATCTCATAGGACTGCAGAATATCACACACATGACTCATTAATAATGTTTCTTGCTTCTTTAGTATGAGTACTACTCTACTACTTCTTGAAGACATTTCTAAAGTTACCTTCTCAACTCGCTGTTGGGTTTCAGTCTTTCAGCAGCAAAGCAGAGGCGGGAAGAAAAGAGCAAGGGCCATGCAGGGTGAGGCTCTGCTCTCCAGCCCTGGGCTGTCCTGGGTTTGATCCTAGTTGTTTTCCGTGAAGACTTCAGTCCCTAAGTGCCGGCAGTGTCACCTCCTAGAGTCGGTCCTTCTCAGAAATCAGTGCCTTTGAGGAGAGACTGCTACAAGTGTATGCAGGTGTCTTATACCCAAGCGAGAGTCTTTCTCTGAACACGGGGCCATGAAGTCAATTTTATTGATCAAAACACATAAACCTTAAACATGCATACTGCCAACTGTCCATGACAACAATGGCTACACTAATCCATATTCAAGACCATATAAGCACTTATACATTCTCACTCACTGACCAAAACAGGATCTTATCATCCTTTTTAGTTTTTGCCAATCTGACTGGTGACACATAGCATCTAGCAGCAACCATTAGTTTTCCTTTTCCTAATTGATGGCAGTTGTTATCAGTCATACTCCAGTCAGGAAAACAGAAAATTCCTTCCAGCCTTCTAGTCCACCCTTGGAACTGGTATGGGAAAGGAAAACAATCCGCAGGCAAAGGAGAAATGTACTGGAAGGAACTAGAGCCCCAGCATCACAGAGTAGAGTTGAGGAGAAGAGCTGTGGAGCTGAGACATTGGTTCTAAGACCGCTGCACTAGGATAGAGGACGGCCTTTCCCCATCACATCCACTGCAAGCACGGCTTCCCTGTGAATTTCTGATCCACACAGACGCACCCACTGCTCCTGCACTGTCACTTTACTCACGTAAAGAAGGTCATCATTCATTTTCAGTCAAACTCCGTGATCTCCAGCTAGAAGACACACAGATTGCAAGGTCCTCAACCAGATCCCAGGCTCCACACTCACACTGCACTCCTGCCATCTGGCTGCTATCCAGTCTGAGTTTCATTTGTGACAAAGACACTTGTGGTTTTCCTGTGTGCAGGGTCCAGAACTGTCTTCTGTTCAAATTGATGAACTAGGTCATGACCTGCTCTAGTTTTCAGGCCTTTAAAAATCTATCTTGATGATGATGTCTTCCAAAGACACATGCTGGAATCATATGCCCAACTGCCTATTTCACAGTTGGTGTCTACTGAGCACACATTATGCTGAAATCAAAAGCATTTTAATTGCAATTTTTTAAACAACTTATCCATATGAGAAGACATTTTGAAAAGTTAATGAAACTCTCCCATGACAAACTGACTAAAAAAAATGCTTAATATGACCTTTGGTTAAAAGAAATGAGAGGAAAAAAGGATTTTGTAAACTGAGATGAGTTATTCAAAGTAGTTACTGGGTCATAAGTTTGTCAAATATGGCTTTCAATCAGATGAAGAGAGATATACAAAGAAGTAATATTGAAAACATTACTGATGATTTTGCTTCCATTAAAGCCAGGAACTTAAAGAACTGTTGTGGCATAAGGAAAATATTTGAATTGATGTGAGTTGAAGACTTACACATTTTAAAACATCTTCCAACCAATTAACATTACAGGAGAAATTAACCATTTAATGTTAAATGAAATAATTTTCCCTGTACCAAGGAGCTTCATTTCAAGTCTCAGTTTTGTCCCCAAGTCTTCCCACTGGAGGGTCCCAATATCTAGTAGATTCCTGTCCAGCTTGTAGATACCTTTCCCCTTTCCCTGAATTACTCCTTTTCCCCATAAACAAGGGCTTCCCTTGTGGCTCAGCTGGTAAAGATCTGCCCGCAATGAGGGAGACCTGGGTTCAATCCCTGAGTTGGGAAGATCTCCTGGAGAAGGGAAAGGCTACCCACTTCAGTGTTCTGGCCTAGAGAATTCCATGGACTGTATAGTCCATGGGGTCGCAAAGAGTTAGACAGACTGAACGACTTTTCACTCACTCCACAACAATCCTGAATCCGAAAACATACCACAACATGCTGTGATTTCCAGTAGTCAATCGCGGCATAAAAAGGCATCGGTGGAACCGCTCTAGCTAAAATCTTCTCCCAGGAAGGGGAGGATGGACGCAATGGTAGCTTATCTAGAATTGGAGAAATCAAAGGCTCTGAGCGACGCGGCGCAAAGCTCGCCTGGGCAGTGGGGCCCGAAAAGGAAGTTTCCTCTCTGTTCCCGCGGCCCCAAGCTCTCCCTGGGCCCCGGCGGCGCCTCGCTCCTGTCGCGGCTCCTGCCCACAGCGACCCGCGAGTTGTCCCCGTGGATCTGATGCCCCAGCTGGCAGCGCTGTACCTGGAGGCGGGTCCCGCTGGGTGGGCGGTGCCGGTCTGTCAGTTACTGAGAGATCGGGCGCCCCCTCCCGACCGCTTGGGCTCAGCAAAAGGAGTTGGAGGGCTCAGGAGATTACTAGTGCAGGACCTGAACTGTTTCATAGAGGCCCAGGTGAAGGGCTGAATTTCTGAACTCCTGGTCTCCCTGCTGATGGCAATGGGGAGGCTCTGCTCCATCCCACACATTTCACCAGTTAGCTTAGGTGGTCTTCTATTCTGTCATTTCCCAAATTCACATAATTTGGAAGCAAAAGTTTGTTGCTGAACCACGAAAGACACCAGGATTCTTGGCCTCCAAGAAGAAGAATTCAATCCAGGGCCAGTGACGAGGCTTGATCGCTCAGAACTTTTGTGTAATAAAGTTTTATTAAAGTATAAAAGAGATAGAGAAAGCTTCTGACATAGACATCAGAAGGGGCAGAAAGAGTGCCCTGTGCTAGTCTTCAGCCAGATGTTATATAGCTGCTGCTGCTGCTGCTAAGTCACTTCAGTCGTGTCTGACTCTGTGCAACCCCAGAGATGGCAGCCCTCCAGGCTCCCCCGTCCCTGGGATTCTCCAGGCAAGAACACTGGAGTGGGGTGCCTCCAAAGCAGAAAAGTGAAAAGTCAAAGTGAAGTTACTCAGTCGTGTCTGACTCTTAGCAACCCCATGAACTGCAGCCTACCAGGCTCCTCTGTCCATTTGATTTTCCAGGGAAGAGTACTGGAGTGGGGTGCCATTGCCTTCTCCTATATAGCTACTAGCTACTAGCATTCTGCTAATTAGAGAAAGGAAATGTCTCAAAACTCAGAGGATGGCACCAGGCCCCTCACCCACAACATGCATGAGACAACATTGGCACCAGATGAGTCATCCCTGGCCATAAAACGATTGACATGAATCTTGAAGAAAGGCAGATTTTCAAACAAATATACAGTATCATTAACACAGATTAGGAGAACACTGTATGAGTGTAACATACTGGTTTGTCAAGTCGGTTCTGAGCCTTTAGGTGGAACTGACTTGAACACAGAGTCTAGGGTAAATACACAGTACATTATCAGCTTAAGACAAACATTTCCATTAGAAAAATGCATTGGTTAGCTCAAGGTTTGGGAAAAGTTCAGTTCAGGTGGAACCAGGTGTCATTATGGCCACACAGAAGTTTAACAGAAACCTCTTTTTAAATGTGTATGGAGAAGGGGAACAAATCTAACACTGGTTTGTTTCCTCCTGCTGCTGAAGAGAGAGAAAGAAAGTGTCTGACACTTGCAGCCTGTTTCCTCTGTTTGGAAACCCCTGGCCTTCCTGTCTGTTACCCTCTCAAAAGCATTAAGTAGTTTTTTTACTTACATTCACAAAGCCATCAGCTTGGTGTTTTCTACAGAGGAGTCACTGAAATGTTTGTAATCCAATCTCCTGCTGGGGTCATAACTCATAAGGATCTTGTCCATCATGTATCTCCAATTTATGGTGAGGATTCATTGAACAATCTATATGAATCATCTTGGACAGTTAAATATGATTATTTTATAATTATTAGAATTATTAATTTTGTCAATCACATTTAGACTTTCAGTAAGAACTACCAGTTGATAATTTCATTTTGCTTATTATACAAAATAATCAGGTGCGTTGTAAATCGCTCAGCTTATCTAGAATTGGAGGTAGATGTGAACTGATGGAAACAAGAGGTTTGTAGCATCGAGGTATGAATCAATAAGGGTGCATCTTGTGTTAGAAATAAAACAGGAAACTAAGTGAGGGCTCAGCACACGCAGTGTGCGCAGGTGTGACAGTCTAGATAAGCAGTTTGGAATCTGACATACTAGGTTTTGAAAACTGGATTTGCCATTTCATTATTGGATTGTTTTATTCAAATAAAGTCTTAGCAGGAGGCTCTTCGAAACAAAAATATTAACTCAGTTTCAACTACGTTGGAAGGATTGCGTGAGTTCCTCACAAAGGCTAAGGAGTTTGTAGTTGTTGTCACTGTCATTTTTGATAAACACATAGTCTGTGGAATTTGTCTGGCAGGTCCTTGGTAATCACGTCCACGGTAGTCTTGTAACATTTAATTAGTAATCAATTCAGGATGGATGTGCCATAAAAAGTGAGGGCAGCATCAGGGAATGTGTTCTTACTCCTCAATAATATCAAGAATGAAATAGATCCTAATGAATCCTTGCCATAAACACAATACCTTGGTATCTCTTACTACTGTGTTACGGACTGAATGTGTGTGTGTTCCCCAAATTCATACATTGAAACCCTACCCCTGGACTTCCTTGATGCTCCAGGGGCCAGGACTCCATGCTCCCAAAGCAGGGAGCCTGAGCTGGATCTCTGGTCAGGAAACTAGGTTCTGCATGGCAAGCAAGACTTCCCATGGCTTAAGTAAAGATCCTGCACGAAGCAACCAATATCCAAGAACCAGCATACATCGACTAAGACATGCCTCAGCCAAATAAACACATGAAATAAATATTTTAAAAATTCTTTAAAAGCCCACAGAAACCCAACCCATCAATGTGATAGTATCAAGAGCTGGAATATTAGGGAGATCATTAGGGTTAGTAATCAATAAAATTCAGTTATTATTTTTAATGTCATAACTACTATTAGCTAAACTAAGATCGGGATCTTTTGGAATCATTTACTTCCCTTTCATTCTAGTTATTTCAAAGCATATTCTCTTTGCCCAAGTGGATTTATCACCTATGCAGATGCTCAGCAAGGCTGGTCTCATAACCCTGTCAGAGAGGATTAGTGTTCGAGCAACTGGGGCTCTGATTGCCTGTCTCTTGTGACCTGGTGAATATGACTTCTTCCTTCTCGCTTATACTGACCACATGTTGATTAAAGAAAAGAAAAATTAGGAGGCTGGTCTTACAAAGCTGACGGCAGTCAACAGATCAAGGACTTGTCCTTCTTGTAGCTTCTGTAAGAAGCAGCCCTGTCCCAGCCTTTCTGTTGCTCATACTGGCCTCATCGTTTCCCTCTGCCTCAGACTTGTCCCCAGCTGTGCTGCACTGCAGTTTGCTAACTCAGAATACGTCACTGGGTCAGGGGAAAACCACTTCCCTTCTTTCATATTGATGACATTGAGACTTACTCTTGTTTTCTTGTTGCCCACAAAAAAACTGGGCAATTTTACTTTCTAGAAAAGTTGCAAAGAGAAACAAAAAAATCTGACGTCTTGAAAGTGATAGAGATGCAGCCCCTCTGGCTTTCTTTACTTTCCTTTGTTGTTCTCATGTCATCATGAATTGCAGCCACAACAGGAACAATGAGACAAATCTTGTCCAATAAGTCAGTCAGTACAGTTCAGTTCAGTCGCTTAGTCGTGTCCGACTCTTTGCAGCCCCATGAACTGCAGCACGCCAGGCCTCCCTGTCCATCGCCAACTCCCAGCTGCTGCTAAGTCGCTTCAGTCGTGTCTGACTCTGTGCGACCCCAGAGACAGCAGCCAGCCCACCAGGCTCCCCTGTCCCTGGGATTCTCCAGGCAAGAACACTGGAGTGGGTTGCCATTTCCTTCTCCAATGCATGAAAGTGAAATGTGAACGTGAATTCACTCAGTCGTGTCCGACCCTCAGCGACCCCATGGCCTGCAGCCTTCCAGGCTCCGCCGTCCATGGGATTTTCCAGGCAAGAGTACTGGAGTGGGGTGCCATTGCCTTCTCCTGCCAACTCCCAGAGCCTACCCAAAAGAAGTCACTAAGTGAATATAAAAAGTTTAAATGAAAAATTACACTCAAGGAAAGAAGACTATTTCTCCTGATCTAGTAGGCTGGGTCTCACTGCCCTGCATTCTCAGAGGAACAGAGACAGAGGAACAGAGATGCCTGGTGAAATCAACTGCCTGAATGAACAACTGTAACTCACTAGATTCTGTGACATAAGCTTCCAGTAAGAGACAACACCAATACTGAATCTCCATCCTCCAGCTCAGAAAGTTTGAACAGACCAAGTGTCGAACAGTTTAAGTAAAAGAGTTGAATAATAAAAACTATACTTAGCAGGGTAGATATTATTTATCTACTAAAAGCAAAATAACTGCAGTTGGAAATTCCTCCACCAACTTGCACAAACACACTTTTGCTCTCAAGGACTGAGCTTTGCTGACACTTTGGACACCTGGGGAAACGGGTCAGAAAAGAGGAGGTCACCACTGAGAACTAGGGTCCTTCACACAAACACTGCAGGTGAGAGGTGATGGTTCAGGAAGACGATTCATTTTCACAAGTAAATGAGCCCTCCACAGAAAGGAGATTTTTGAGTCCTCAGGATGTGGTGAGCCTGCCCTAAGGGAGGGAGCCCAGCAGGTGAGCAAGGGGACTCTGTCACTCCAGAGGACAGGGGGTGGCTCCATGTGATCTCTCCCGTGTGAGTGAGCTGCTGCTGGGGAAATACAATTATCCTGGAATTAGAGTCTCCCCACCCATATCATCTGAGAAGAACCAGAATTCTTGGTAGGGGAAGGGCTGGGCCACCAAAGGACAATAGGTCTCCAGTATGAAAATGGTGGAAAGAAAGTGTGATGTCTGTAATAGTCCTGACTTCGTGGTTCCCTGAAGCACAACCACGTGGACCTGCAGGAACGTGTTCTAGAAGGAAAAGAAACATGGGAGGAGCTCATGGACTCACAATAATCAGCCTCTTCTCTAAATCAAACACTCAAGAAAACCCATCCTTTGTTTCAAACAGTTTCTTTGCGAGAGTGACCTGGTAAATGCCTGATAAACACAGAGCCTGCCTTCCTAAGTAAAGTAAGAAACAGAAATTGAGCCTAGGATCAGGGCCAAAAATGTGTTCATGGAACAGAGAAGAGCCACATTTACACATGAAAGAGAAAGAGTGATAATGTTTGTACTTAGAAACCTACATCATTTCTGATGTAAGACAAAGACCTTTCTTATTTGATTGATAAATATCCATTTGGATGGGTACATTCAAAGTTATTGGGAAATAGATAAAATTAATAGTTTAGATTGATGACAATTTCTTTGACCATATTCAGAATACATAACAGAAAACCAAAAAAGGAAGTAAAAGTGTATAGAAATGACTAGAAAATGAAAATTTTTCTAGTGTTCCCTATTTAATGGCCTTGCTTAGAAAGCATGGCATCAGAGAACCTACCTCAAGGTTCCACCAGACGCCGTCTCAGCCAGCCCAGCAGCAGCCGCATCTACCCCATGGCCTTCGTGCTCTCTCTACTGATGGCCCTGGTGCTGGTCAGCTACAGCCCGGGAGGATCCCTGGGCTGTGACCTGTCTCAGAACCATGTGCTGGTTGGCAGGCAGAACCTCAGGATCCTGGGCCAAATGAGGAGACTCTCCCCTCGCTTATGTCTACAGGACAGAAGATACTTTGCTTTCCCCCAGGAGATGGTCGAGGGCAGCCAGCTCCAGGAGGCCCAGGCCATCTCTGTGCTCCACGAGATGCTCCAGCAGAGCTTCAACCTCTTCCACACAGAGCGCTCCTCTGCTGCCTGGGACACCACCCTCCTGGAGCAGCTCCGCACTGGACTCCATCAGCAGCTCGATGACCTGGACGCCTGCCTGGGGCAGGTGATGGGAGAGGAAGACTCTGCCCTGGGAAGGATGGGCCCCACACTGGCCGTGAAGAGGTACTTCCAGGGCATCCACGTCTACCTGAAAGAGAAGGAATACAGCGATTGTGCCTGGGAAATCGTCAGAGTGGAAATCATGAGATCCTTCTCTTCATCAACCAACTTGCAAGAAAGGTTAAGAATGATGGATGGAGACCTGAGCTCACCTTGACATGACTCTCAATGACTAATATTCCACATCACCCTTGCACACTCTGGTGTTGTCATTTCAGAAGACTCTTGTTTCTTCTTTAGCCACCAGATTTGTGGAATTAACTCAGCCAATACATGTCCGTAGTAATAAGCAAGTACATATAAATGTAATCAAGTGCAGGGGTATCAATCCATAAGCAATGACTGCCCTGATGTTATTTATTTATTCTTTATTTAGTTAATGTAATATTTTATCTCATCATATTTATATTTTCCTATAAAAGATGTGTATGTTTACATTGTAGTAACATTTAGAAAATATATTTCCCTATTTCATTAAAATTGTTATGTGGTTTATTTATTAAATAGTTATCAAGATAAATTTCTTGAGTTTTTCTTTTGAAAACCTAAATCCTTATTTTGTCTACATATACCTATCACAAAATAGTATTAGTTCGTTTTATACTGTGGAACAATTCTATCATTTTCTAGGAAATGTTTGTCAAAAGGTGGAATTCTGAGAGTTTTCTGTGGGTGCCATTGTTAGGACTCTGAGTTTTTCCTTCAGGGAGCCTCGGTTGAGGAACTAAGATCCTCTAAGCTGTGGAGGGTGACAAAAAGAAAAAAGTTAGAAAGGAAATTATGAAACTGCAGAAAATGCTTAGTCTTGATGTCATAGGAATAACTAACGTACATGTGGCTGAGATTTGAACAGGGGGTTAATTGCTGGAAATAGGTATGTTGTCTGTCTTCAAATAGTATCATTTTCTAACAAAGATTTTAAAAATCAATACATCAATCTGCTGCACAGAAAATATTGTTATTGAGGTATATCCAATTTCCCACAGTAACGAGTGGGATCATTTATAAAAACTGATCAACAAAGATCCCACCAATTTATACATTTCATTCAGCATATTTCAACTTTTATTATTTTAAGAATTTCCTATAATCTGTACTTCTCAAGATCAAAGTCTTTCTTTTCATTTTAAACTCCCCTCCCCCACACACATCCTCCATCAGGACCTTCTAACTGAGAGTCCCTTAAATGGGGAGGAATTGACTCCCCAGAGCAGGAGCATGTCTCCATTTCCTATTCACACCCAGCATCCTTCAAAATGGTAGGATACTACTGGTCCTCAGAGTTATCTGTAAAAGTGTAAGTGTAATGAATGTTAATAATAATACTGATAAGCTTAAAAGAATTTTACCAGTTAAACTGTTTGAAAATGACAATCTTGCTACATTTTTTGTTTTTATTTTTTGTGGGTTACTCTTGTCTTCTCAGGTGACCAGTATCTTTGTTATCTGGGCATCTCTTTAGTTTTCCCTCAATTTCCTGCATCATTTCGTCCAGTCGATTTTTCTGTCCTATGCTACTGTTTTCTCAGCTTTAAAATAAGGATATGGGAGTGGATATATGTGTACTTATAGCTGGTTTACTTGTTGTACAGCAGAAACCAGCACAACATTGTAAAGCAATTATTCTCCAATTAAAATCAAAATAGGGATAATGAGACTATTTTACTCCTTTCAATATACCATCTCATGTTCTATACTCTATATGATGTTACTATAACAACTTCCAAAATTATCTTAAATGAGTAGATTATATGAAGCATCAGGGACACAGTAAACAGCTGTGAGAGCTGTTACTGTGACAGGTGTGTATTAAGCTTTCGCCATTATTTCATGTCTACCCTAAAGATGATTAGGCCGTATCTGTGACTTGCTCAACTCAATTTTTAATGCAAAAATTCTACCTCTGCAAATTAGAATAAATTAGTCATGAATGGATGTGAGAGTTGGACTGTGAAGAAAGCTGAGCACTGAAGAATTGATGCTTTTGAACTGTGGTCTTGGAGAAGACTCTTGAGAGTCCCTTGGACTGCAAGGAGATCCAACCAGTCCATTCTGAAGGAGATCAGTCCTGGGTGTTCTTTGGAAAGAATGATGCTAAAGCTGAAACTCCAGTACTTTGGCCACTTCATGCGAAGAGTTGACTCACTGGGAAAGACTCTGATGCTGGGAGGGATTGGGGGCGGGAGGAGAAGGGGATGACAGAGGATGAGATGGCTGGATGGCATCACCGACTCAATAGATGTGGGTTTGGGTGAACTCCGGGAGTTGGCGATGGACAGGGAGGCCTGGCGTGTTGTAATTCATGGGGTCGCAAAGGGTCGGACATGACTGAGCACCTGACTGAACTGAACTGAACTGAATCTTTGCTAGTATTGTACAAAAAATATCTAAACATTTTGAAATTTTACTGGCAAATAAAATAATCACATGACTGTACCAAGCACACCGAGATATTTAGTGGGCATCAAATCAACATGCAATCAGGGCATATAAGATGCTTATTAGGTAGGAAATGCTATATTAAGTGAAAATATACATTATGCTGAAATAAAAAACATCTTGATTATGAATTTTAAAGCAACTTACCTATGCAAAATGACCTTTTAAAAGAGTTAATAAAAGTATGTATATTTTTTACATATACATATACATATTTTTCTCCAATGCAAAACTATGTATAAATTTGAAAGCTTAACATAAGATCCTTAGATAAAGGAAATGAGAAGAAAAAAAGACTTTGAAAATTGAGATTAATTATTTAAGGTAGCTACTGGGTCATAAGTTTCTCAAATATGGCTTTCCCTCAATTGAACTGAGATGAAAAAGAAGCAATTTTGAAAACTTTACAGATGTTTTGCTTCCAATGAAGCCAGGAACTTAAAGTTTTGTTTGGGCATAAGGAATATTTAGACTTGGTGTGAGTTTTAGACTTCTTTGTACATTTTAAAATATTTCCAACTACTTGAACGTTGCAGGAGAAATTAACCATTTATATTAAGTAAAATCATTTCCCTTTCCCCAGGGGCTCCTGTAAGTCTCAGTCTTGTCCTCAAGTCTTCCCAGTGGATGGTCCCAATATCTAGATTACTGTCCAGAATGTAGATGCCTTTCCCCTCTCCCGAAATTAGTCTTTTGCCTCAGAAACAGCCCGGAACCTGAAAACATGCCACAACATGCTCAGATTCCCAGCCATCAGTCGCAGCATAAACGGGCACCAGTGTAAACCACTCTGGCTAAAATCTTTTCCCAGGAAGGGCAGGATGGAAGCAGGGCAGGTGCACAAATCAAGTTCTGAGCGAAACCCCTGCAAAGCTCCCGTGGGCAGTCTGGCCCCAAAACGAAGGTTCCTCACTGCTCCTGGGACCCCACGCGCTTCCTGGGCCCCAGAAGCATCTAGCTCAGCTGGAGGCTCCTGCCTACAGGGACTCCCCAGTTCTCCCAGTGGATGTGGCGTTGGAGTTCGAGGCTCTGGACCTGGACAGGTCTACTGGGAGAGCAAGGCCAGTTGCTCTGTTACAGGGAGTTCTGTGGTGGCCTCCTGGTGCTGGGGAACAGGAAAGGCAGATTTGAGCATCTTGTTGAGCTGGAGCCGTGGGACTGAATTTCACTGAAGTGCTGATTTGGGGGGCTTCCTGGTCTCTCAGAGGGTGGCAGTGGTGATGATCACCATTCTCCAGGGCTGGAGAACATCACCCTCCATGTCATCAGGGAAGGGCTTGGCATCTGGTGAGCTTGGTGATGCTGCAGGTGTTGGGCTGTGCCAGCCTTTATCAAGCCGTTCCCAGCCCCTTTCCACAAATAAGATCTTTAAATACGTCAGAATTGTCACTTTCGGCACTTTTCCCAATTTTGTCTCCACTGAAAAACTTTTCCCTTCTATTCTGGGCATCAGAGAATGTCACAGCTTCAATGCTTCTTTTGTGTTATTACACTGGAAATGAAATATACTCATGGAAATGTCTCAATCCAAAAGGAGATATTTATCTATATAAGTCAACTCAGCTTGAAAGAAAAACCTGAGGCTCAATCTCTCTTCTTTAGTCTAAAAGAGAACTTAGAGGTGTGACTCCATAATCTATTGTGACAGTTTATAAATTGCACCAATTTTAAGATTGCCACATCTCTCTGCAATTCCTTTTTAATGGTCTAATACATAAGCTTTGATTCTTCAGTTATTTACAGGACTGTTGCTCCTGTGTTCAAGTGGTCTACAGATAATAGTGGCATAATAACGAACATGGGTTAATTCATAGAGTTCTCTTCATTCTCTCACCAAACTGTGCTGACCACATATGCATATGTGACAATGTGCTTGGCGATGTGGATTCCAGGAACGTCAGGAGGGTATGATGACTGCCCTCCTGGGAGCAGGGGAGAAGACTTTGGAGGCAGGACTAGGAGGAAGGAGGCAGCATGTGCTCAGAGCAGCTGAAGGCCAGTACTCAGAGCTGATGAAGAGGAGGGACTGGGAGCAGCAGGAAGCTCTACTCTCACACAATCTGGGGCTCCTGAGTGTAGCCGACACCAGACTTTCATTTCATCTTTTAAACATCAAGACAACTTTAGTAGCAGTCACAGAGGACATCCTTTAATTCAAATAATTCAAAGTTTGCAAATTAGCCTGAAAATGTGGAACTTAGTGAATGATAGCTGTCTTTCATATCAATATAGTCAATAGTAACCTCTTTACTCCACCCTCAGTCCAACCAAGAGAAGCTTTGAGCGCAAGTTCCTTAACACAGGCAAGGGTCTGCATGTTGAATCTCTAAGTGTTCATTCTAGGAGAGGGAATGCCCGCAGGACTATGAAGTGCCCAGGAGCCCAAGTTCCCTCCCTTTGGAGCAGGGCCTTGTACATAATGGAGAGAAATCCTACAGCACTTGAAGTTCTTTGCTGAGGAAGAGATTCTAGGAAAGTTGTCCACTCTCCTAGAATTTTGATGTTTTGTTCCTGGTCAGGGAACTAGATCCTACGGGCCACAACCAAGACTTCCCATGCCACAAGTAAAGATCCGATCTGAGGCAAGGAATACGGAAAAGCCAGCATGCCGCAACCAAGACCCGGCACAGCCAAATACATGCATAAAATAAATGCATTTAAAATTATTAAAAAGCCCAAAGAAACCCATCCCATCAATGTGATCATATCACAAGGTGAGATATTAGGGAGATTAGGGTTAGCAACCAATAAAATTCAGTTATCATTTTTAAGAACATAATTATTTTTTACCAAGATTAAGATCAGGATCTTTGGAATCATTTCATTCCCTTTCATTCGAGTCATTTCAAAGCAACTTCTCATTGCCCAGATGGATTTGTCAGAGATGCACAGCAAGGCTGGTCTCCTTGACCCTGTGATAGAGGGTTAGTGTTCTAGGAACTGGGGTTCTGATTGCTGTCTCCCATGAGCTGGTGTGTGACTTCTTCTTTTCCCCTTATACACACCACATATGGATTAAAGGAAAGAAAAATCAGGTGGCTGGTCTTACAAAGCTGAGGGGAGTCCATGGACTCAGGACTTGGCCCTCGTTGAGCTTCTCTCAGAAGCAGCCATGTCCCAGCCTTTCTGTGGTTCATATTGACCTGATCCTTCCCCTCTGCCTCAGCCTAGGCCCCAGCTATGCTGCACTGAAGTTTGCTAACTCAGAGTACATCACTGTGTCAGGGAAAGCCACTTCCTTTCTTTCATATTCATGACATTGAGACTTACCCTTGTTTTCTAGTTGCCCACAAAACAACTGTGGAATTTTACTTTCTAGTAAAATTGCAAAGAGAAGCAAAAAAATCTAACCTCTTGAAAGTGATGCAGCTCCTCAGGCTTTCTTTACTTCCCTTTCTTGTTCTCACCTCATCCTGAATTACAACCAGAGAAGGAGCAATGAGACGAATCTTGTCCAATAAGTCACTAAGTGAATATAAAAAGTTTAAATTAAAAATTACACTCAAGGAAAGAAGGCTATTTCTCCTGATCTAATAGACTGGGTCTCACTGCCCTGCTTTCTCAGAGGAGACAGAGACAGAGGAACAGAGATGCCAGGGGGAATCAACTGCCTGAACAAACAACTGTAACTCACTGGATTCGGTGACATACGCTTCCAATGAGAGACAACACCAGCACTGAATCTCCTTCCTCCAGCTCAGAAACTCTGAGCAGAACAAGTGTTGAACAGTTTAAGTAAAAGAGTTGAATAATAAAAACTATACTTGGCAAAGCAGATATTATTTATCTACTAAAAGCAAAATGACTGCAGTTGGAAATTCCTTCACCAACTTACACAAACACACTTTTGCTCTCAGCATCTGAGCACTGCTGATATTTTGGATATCTGGGGAAACGGATCAGGAGAAGAGGAGGTCACCACTGAGAACTAGGGTCCTTCACAGAAACACTCCAGGGGAGAGATGGGGTTCAGGAAGACAATTTATTTTCCCAAAAAATAAACAAGCCCTCCATAGAAGGAGAATTTAAGGCCACAGGTTGTGGTGAGCCTGTCCGCAGGGAGGGAGTCCAGCAGGTGAGAAAGGGACTCTGTCACTCCAGAGGACAGGGGGTGGCTCCATGTGATCTCTCCCTTGGGAGTGAGGTGCTGCTGGAAAATACAATTATCCTGGATGTAGAGAGTCCTCACCCATGTTCCCTAAGTAGAACCAGGATTCTGGCGGGGGTATTGGCCCAGTCTGTGGAGGACGACAGGTCTCCAGCAAGAAAATGGTGGAAAGAAAGGGTGATGTCTGTAATGGCCCTGATTTGTGGTTCCCTAAAACACAGCCACATGGACCTGCAGGAACGTGTTCTAGAAGGAAGAAAACCGTGGGGTAAACTCATGGACTGATAATAATCAGCCTCTTCTCAAAATCAAACTCTAAAGAAAACCCATCTTGTTTCAAAGAGCTCAAGTGCCACAGTGATCTGGTAAATCCCTAAATAAATACAGAAACCATAGGGCTGAGGGAGCCTGGCTTCCTAGGTAAAGTGAGAGGGGGAAATGGAGCCTAAGATGAGGGCTACAAATGTGTTCCTGGACAAGAGGAGAGGAACATTTATGCATGAGAGACAGGGAGCAATATGTGTGTAATTATAAATGTACTTCAATTCTAACATAACACGAAGACCTTCTCATTTGATGATAAATATCCATTTAGATGGGTACGTTTGAAGTTATTGGGAAATAGATAAAATTAAGAGTTTAGACTGATGACAATTTCTTTGACCATATTCAGAATAAATAAATGAAAATCAAAAAAGGAAGTAAAAGTGTATAGAAATGACTAGAAAATGAAAATTACCATGTTCCCTATTTAATGGCCTTGCTTATAAAGAGTGGCATCAGAGAACCTACCTCAAGGTTCCATCAGACGCTGCCTCAGCCAGCCCAGTGGCAGCCTCATCTTCCCCATGGCCTTCGTGCTCTCTCTACTGATGGCCCTGGTGCTGGTCAGCTACGGCTCGGGAGGATCCCTGGGCTGTGACCTGTCTCAGAACCACGTGCTGGTTGGCAGGCAGAACCTCAGGCTCCTGGACCAAATGAGGAGACTCTCCCCTCGCTTCTGTCTGCAGGACAGAAAAGACTTCGCTTTCCCCCAGGAAATGGTGGAGGGCGGCCAGCTCCAGGAGCCCCAGGCCATCTCTGTGCTCCACGAGATGCTCCAGCAGACCTTCAACCTCTTCCACACAGAGCGCTCCTCTGCTGCCTGGGACACCACCCTCCTGGAACAGCTCCGCACTGGACTCCATCAGCAGCTGGACGACCTGGACGCCTGCCTGGGGCAGGTGATGGGAGAGGAAGACTCTGCCCTGGGAAGGATGGGCCCCACACTGGCCGTGAAGAGGTACTTCCACGGAATCCATGTCTACCTGAAAGAGAAGGAATACAGCGACTGTGCCTGGGAAATCGTCAGACTAGAAATCATGAGATCCTTGTCTTCATCAACCAGCTTGCAAGAAAGGTTAAGAATGATGGATGGAGACCAGAATTAACCTTGACATGACTCACTGACTAAGATGCCACATCATCCTTGCACACTCAAGTGTAGTCATTTTGGAAGACTCTGGTTCTGCTTTAGCCACCAACCTTATTGAATTAGTTAGGTCAAATCATAGTAATACAGTATTCGTATGCAAGTAGATATACAAGTACTCAGCTGCAAGGGAATCAGTCTATAAGCAATGACTACTTTGATGTTATTTATTTATATTTTATTTATTTAATGTATTATTTTATCTCAATATTTTATATTTTCGTATAAAAGATGTATATGCTTACATTGCATTAAAATATAGAAAATATATTCCCCTTTCTCTGATTAAAATTGTAATTTGTTTTATTTATTAAATATTTATCAAGGTAAACTTCTTGAGGTTTTTTAATTTTGAAAATCTAAATACTTATTTTGTCTATATATACCTATCTCAAAACAGTAATTGTTCATTTTACACTGTGGTACAGTTCTATCACTTTCTAACAAATGTCTGTCAAAAGGTGGAATTCTTCAAGCTTTCTGGTGGCGCAGTTTCTAGGACTGTGAGTTTTCCCTCCAAGGAGCCTTGGTGGGGAACTAAGATCCTATAAGCAGTCGAAGGTGCCAAAAAGAAAACAGGTAGAAAGGAGATTATAAAATTGTAGAAAATGATTAATTTTGATGTCATAGGCATAACTAATCTATACCCACTCATTACAGAATGGTTGATAGACATATCTGAGGGAAACAGTCACCTCCTGCAGGAAAGCTGATGACATACGGTGTGGACTGGCTGCTCCTGACTCCTATTACTCTGCCTCCCACCTTGTCCTCAGTACTGCCTTACTGAGCAATTCACTCCCTTACACAATACCTTCACTGCCTCCAACACAGGAGCTCTGTTCTGTGCTGGTTTCTTCTAGCTGCATGGTGTATTAAGGGTGGAAGCCACAGGAAGAGAGCCCAAGTGAAAGGAGAGTTCTAGAAATTCCAAAACCTCTGAATCCCAGCTCTGCTATTTACCAACAGTGTGACCCTGAAAAATCTCACAAACACAACAGGTTAGTTTCCTCATCTTTAATATGGGGACAGTAAGAGTAGTTTTCACAGGCTTACAGTTTGGATTCACTGAGTCCATATCACACAAGAGGCATCAAGCGCTCCTCGTAGAAATCATCAGGACAGTGAGAATCACGGAGTGGCTGCCCTCAGGGAGGAGACAGGACAGCCGCCCTGAGCCAGCGACTGGAGGGCAGCCCTGGAAAGGTGCTGGCCCCTGACAAAGGTATTTTCTTTCAACTTCAGTGGTTTCATAGTGTTTTCAGTGTGAGAACTTTCCTTTGCTGCATGCTGAAGAGAATTCTGATTTCTGGGTTTCATATCTCTAAAAAGCACTCCTATGAGTTCGTAACTATGGAACGAGGTTCGTGACATTGTACAGGAGACAGGGATCAAGACCATCCCCATGGAAAAGAAATGCAAAAAAGCAAAATGGCTGTCTGGGGAGGCCTTACAAATAGCTATGAAAACAAGAGAAGCAAAAAGCAAAGGAGAAAAGGAAAGATATAAGCATCTGAATGCAGAGTTCCAAAGAATAGCAAGAAGAGATAAGAAAGCCTTCCTCAGTGATCAATGCAAAGAAATAGAGGAAAACAACAGAATGGGAAAGACTAGAGATCTCTTCAAGAAAATTAGAGATACCAAAGGAACATTTCATGCAAAGATGGGCTCAGTAAAGGACAGAAATGGTATGGACCTAACAGAAGCAGAAGATATTAAGAAGAGGTGGCAAGAATACACAGAAGAACTGTACAAAAAAGATCTTCACGACCTGAATAATCACGATGGTGTCATCACTGACCTAGAGCCAGACATCCTGGAATGTGAAGTCAAGTGGGCCTCAGAAAGCATCACTACGAACAAAGGTAGTGGAGGTGATGAAATTCCAGTTGAGCTCTTTCAAATCCTGAAAGATGATGCTGTGAAAGTGCTGCACTCAATATGCCAGCACATTTGGAAAACTCAGCAGTGGCCACCGGACTGGAAAAGCTCAGATTTCATTCCAATCCCAAAGAAAGGCAATGCCAACGAAAGCTCAAACTACCGCACAATTGCACTCATGTCACAGGCTAGTAAAGTAATGCTCAAAATTCTCCAAACCAGGATTCAGCAATATGTGAACCATGAACTTCCTGATGTTCAAGCTGGTTTTAGAAAAGGCAGAGGAACCAGAGATCAAATTGCCAACATCCGCTGGATCATGGGGAAAGCAATAGAGTTCCAGAAAAACATCTATTTCTGCTTTACTGACTATGCCAAAGCCTCTGACTGTGTGGATCACAATAAACTGTGGGAAATTCTGAAAGAGATGGGAATACTAGACCACCTGATCTGCCTCTTGAGAAATCTGTATGCAGGTCAGGAAGCAACAGTTAGAACTGGACATGGAACAACAGACTGGTTACAAATAGGAAAAGGAGTACGTCAAGGCTGTATATTGTCACCCTGTTTATTTAACTTATATGCAGAGTATATCATGAGAAACGCTGGGCTGGAAGAAGCACAAGCTGGAATCAAGATTGCAGGGAGAGATATCAATAACCTCAGATATGCAGATGACACCACCCTTATGGCAGAAAGTGAAGAGGAACTAAAGAGCCTCTTGATGAAAGTGAAAGAGGAGAGTGAAAAAGTTGGCTTAAAGCTCAACATTCAGAAAACGAAGATCATGTCATCTGGTCCCATCACTTGATGGGAAATAGATGGGGAAACAGTGGAAACAGTGTCAGACTTTATTTTTTGGGCTCCAAAATCACTGCAGATGGGGATTGCAGCCATGAAATTAAAAGATGCTTACTCTTGGAAGGAAAGTAATGACCAACCTAGATAGCATATTCAAAAGCAGAGACATTACTTTGCCAACAAAGGTCCATCTAGTCAAGGCTATGGTTTTTCCAGTGGTCCTGTATGGATGTGAAAGTTGGACTGTGAAGAAAGCTGAGCATTGAAGAATTGATGCTTTTGAGCTGTGGTGTTGGAGAAGACTCTTGAGAGTCCCTTGGACTGCAAGGAGATCCAACCAGTCCATACTAAAGGAGATCAGTCCCGAGTGTTCTTTGGAAGGACTGATGCTAAAGCTGAAACTCTAATACTTTGGCCACCTCATGTGAAGAGTTGTCTCATTGAAAAAGACTCTGATCCTGGGAGGGATTGGAGGCAGGAGAAAAAGGGGATGACAGAGGATGAGATGGCTGGATGGCATCACCAACTCGATGGACAAGAGTTTGGATGAACTCCAGGAGTTGGTTATGGACATGGAGGCCTTGCATGTTGCAATTCATGGGGTCACTAAGAGTCAAACATGACTGAGCAACTGAACTGAACTGAATGGAGAAACAGACATAGAGAATAAACTGATGGACATGGGGAGAGGGGACAGGGTGAGATGTATGGAGAGAGTAACATGGAAACCTACATTACCATATGTAAATTAGATAGACAAGAGGAATTTGCTGAATGGCTCAGGAAACTCAAACAGGGGCTCTGTATCAACCTAGAGGGGTGGGATGGGGAGGAAGAAGGGAGGGAGTTTCAAAGGGAGGGGATATATGTATACCTATGACTGATTAATGTTGAGGTTTGATAGGACACAACAAAATTCTGTAAAGCAATTATCCTCAATAAAATAATAAATTTTAAAAAATCGGTAGCTTTCACATTTAAGTTATAGCTTAAAATTTTATGTGATTCTCAACTCTACATTGAATACAAAAGTAATGTTTACACTTCCTTTTTCTATGCACAGAGAAAAGCTATCCATAGAGTACATAAAAACATAACCAGTATATCTGTGCTATCAAAATTTCACAATCAGGGCACCTAAAATATATCTAAAAAGGCTCTGTGGTCAGAAGAAAGAAGAGCAACATGAAAAAAAAAATGATTGAGAAATGCTGCCTTAACCCATTTGGAGAGTGTAAAATGAAAAGCAAAAACAAAAGTAGAAAGCAAGAGGGAACTTTGAGAAAATGGAAACCATGGGCTCCTACTTAAGACACAGGCCTGAAGAAAGGTCTTCAGAGAACAAAGAGCAAGTTCACAGAGTCACACACCGCCCCAGGCCAGAAGCATCTGCAAGACCCCCGATGGCCCCAGCCTGGTCCTTCCTCCTGGCCCTGCTGCTGCTCAGCTGCAATGCCATCTGCTCTCTGGGTTGCCACCTGCCTCACACCCACAGCCTGGCCAACAGGAGGGTCCTGATGCTCCTGCGACAACTGAGGAGGGTCTCCCCTTCCTCCTGCCTGCAGGACAGAAATGACTTCGCATTCCCCCAGGAGGCGCTGCATGGCAGCCAGTTGCAGAAGGCTCAGGCCATCTCTGTGCTCCACGAGGTGACCCAGCACACCTTCCAGCTCTTCAGCACAGAGGGCTCTGATGCCACGTGGGACGAGAGCCTCCTGGACAAGCTCCGCACTGCACTAGATCAGCAGCTCACTGACCTGCAAGCCTGTCTGAGGCAGGAGGAGGGGCTGCGAGGGGCTCCCCTGCTCAACGAGGACTCCAGCCTGGCTGTGAGGAAATACTTCCACAGACTCACTCTCTATCTGCAAGAGAAGAGACACAGACCTTGTGCCTGGGAGGTTGTTAGAGCAGAAGTCATGAGAGCCTTCTCTTCCTCAACAAACTTGCAGGAGAGATTCAGGAGAAAGGACTGACACACACCTGGTTCAACACGGAAATGATTCTCACGGACTAACAGACCACACTTCCTCCTGTGCTGCCATGTGGAAGACTCTCATTTCTGCTGTCATCATGGCCTGAATTGATTCAATTTGTCGAATATTTCCTGGAATATTAAGTGACATTATGACTCTATAGGCACTTGGTCGTTACAGATGCTGAAGCTGATCTATCTACTTATTCACTACCTGGACCATTATTTATCTATTTTAGTATTTATTTATCTATTTATAAATATTTAAATGATCTTGTTGATATAATATTATGTATGTGTATTTATGGGAAAATGTATATTTTGTATTTAGTTAATTTGTGATTTTTTTTCACTCATTAAATTCTTACTGTAAAAATCTTACTTTGTTTTTTCCCTAAAACACCAAGCCTGAATGGCTGCTTATTTAAAAAAATGCATTTTGTAAATCCTTGTCCCTTCTTTAGGATTTGGATGTTAGAAGTAAAAAATCACAAGCTCTACCTATGTTTTTTGTTGCTCTGAAGACCTTGAAGTGAACATAACTACTCCAATACGTTTTGTAACTCAGATTTTTTCAAAAGAAAAGTAACCTAAAAGCAATGATCCAAAAAATCCATGCTTCAGGATATGATGAGGGCTTGGGAACAGCTTTCTGCCTATTGTTGGTTGTCGAAGTTGTTTCCCTGGAAAGTGGTAGAGATGCTTGAAGAGATGGTGGTCAGTTGGTGAGAGGTCAGGTGAATATCTTACCTTTACACTCAAAAACCACAATCATTCACTTCCTCCCGGTGTAGGAATCCCCAGCATGTTCTCCTCATTCACTCTGCATGAAGGTGTCCTCTTCATTCATATAGCTGTTTCATTCTCCATTATGGTTTCTGGTTGTCATTTTCCTTTAAGACTGCAAAGCCACCAACTGAAAGCAGAACCTGAGTGAAACTTCTAGATTTGTCAGGCACTCCCCTATGAGATCACCTGCTCTGCCTGCCAAGCACTGCAGGTCCAGACTGCCCCGCCTCAAAGAGAAACACAGTAAATAGAGGGAACCCCGCACCACAGTGAACAATGGTGGAGACTCCAGGTGCTCCTCTGTGCCTCCACCTGGCTCTTCCACGTGCTGATTGCACTAGGAGGAGCTTGCCTGGGTCAGGAGTCTCACTTGCTCAAAAAGCCCAAAGCGCAGCAAACTTGGAGTTGAAAGTCAGCGCAGTTTGAGAACTCTCAAGGAGAACAGAGAAGTATAAAGTGTTCCCTGGAAAGCGGCAGGTCCTCAGGACATGGAACCACACAGATGAGCTGCACTGGGGCAAGACGGCCACTCCTGTCACAGCTCCAGACACGTTTCCTCCTTAGGACCCAGCAAGGGATCTCAGAGCAGAGCAAGATGTACCTGGGGACAATGCAGTCCACAAAGTTCTTAAATTCCTCCATAATGTCTTTGCATCTTTGAGAGACAAAGTCAAACGAGCTTGAATAAAAGAGTCACAGGCAGGCCTTTAGAACATTCATTACCAGTGGGACAGAGCCATCCCCCCAGGACATATGTCAGTAATGTGCAGACTGGGAGATCGCAATTTCTCAGTGTAACAAAGATCTTTGTGGAAATTCGTGTATTTAATGTAGGCAATTTTGAAGGAGGACATTGATAGATCAATCATCTTTCTCTTCTTCCCAGTTGGGACACATAGCACATATAGCTACATGTAAAGTCAGAGGGGCAATTTTTATATAATTTAATTTATTTATTCATTTTTCACTGTACTGGGTCTTCATAGCTGCATGAACTTTTGCCCAAAGCTGGGCTTCCCTCTAGTGGTGGTGCATAGGCTTCTCTGCTGTAGCTTCTCTCATTGAGGAGCTTCGGCTCTAGGGCACTCGGGCTTCAGTCCTGGCGGTCCCGGGGTCTAGGCACAGGCTCAATGGCTGTGGTGCACGGGCTTCACAGCCTCTAGACCACGTGTAGTCCTATGTGTCACCTGCCTTGGCAGGCAGATTCCTTACCACTGAGCCACCAGGGGAGCTCCTCGGAGGACATTTAAAGTACATTGAGAGCTGTAGAAAGCTTCTTGAGGATTAGGGTCCTAAAACAAGTAAAAAACATTCCTTTATTACTGGTAAAAGTATAATTTTATTAACAAATTATTTTCTAAATAACTTTTCAATGTCAATTCTATACTATTACTTAATGATATTTAATAAGTTGATCTAGAAATTAAAAAAAAGATAACTACATAAGGCATTGAGGCTTACTTCACAATTCAAGCCAGTCTCTCCCTGCTAAGGAGAAAAATCTTCACTGCTTCTGTCTAGGAAGCACATATGTTTTTCCCTTTTGTCACAAACAGGCCTCCTCAACAGCCACGTCCTGAGCAGAAGCTGGAAAACAAGGAGCAGAGGTTCTTCACTGGACTCGACACCAGGATGACCCAGCTGGACTGGAGGTGAGCAATGCAGGTATCCTCCTTTAGAATGAGAACAGCAGGCTGTGGGAGTTCATTTTTTCAGGAGGACTTGCTGAGGACTACAGGCTGGAGGTCAGCCTCTCTTCTGCTCTAAGGGACTGCTCCACGGATGTTGGGGAGGTCAGTATGCATGTGATTGTGGTGAAGGGATGACGTGCAGATAAGCTCACATCTTGGGAGAATGTGGCTGAGAATCAGGAGGAACAGATGTCTCTCTGAAGGATTTTAGAGCTTTTCTACCCATGAGAAGGTGCAAAATTGGGTTCATAAATTTCCTCTGGAAATTATCTAACTCTCTGCTGACCTGCTGTGTCAGTTTTCCCAGAGCACAGAGTGCCTCGTTCCTGATCTCCATCCTGAACTCCTATCAGGGTGTGTTGGAGGTCAGGACTGCAGTGAGTAGTGACTTCATTCTGCAGAACCTGCTGAGGAAAGATGTTTTCATTGTCATCCTGAAGGAGCAACGTCAGAGCTCATGTGGCGAGAAACTGTTGGATGCTTTTTCTTTGTACTTAAACTCACAAGAAAGGTCAAGAGTTTAAAATATATAGAAAAGAGGGCTCACTTCTCATAGGGATAATAAAGTTATTTCACTATATTTCATTGAAGAAACCACTCATAAAAGCTTAGACTTCCTTCTGCGTGGCTTGTGTGATTGGACTTCCCCAACCAGGGATCCAGGGACTGAAATCAGGTCACAGCAGTGAAAGTGCTGGATCCTAACCACTAGCCAATGAGCAAACACCTGCTTTATTTTTAAACTGGCAGAACAATCTATTCCCTTCTAACTGCTTAATAGTGATTTCGCTATTTAAATTAAATCTTAGTTCTGCTGACTTTAGACCACATCCTGTGGCCCTACAAAACAATAGATAGTGGCATTTGAAATGGATAGCATATTGAAAAGCAGAGACATTACTTTGCCAACAAAGGTCTGTCTAGTCAAGGCTATGGTTTTTCCAGTGGTCCTGTATGGATGTGAAAGTTGGACTGTGAAGAAAGCTGAGCACTGAAGAATTGATGCTTTTGAACTGTGGTGTTGGAGAAGACTCTTGAGAGTCCCTTGGACTGCAAGGAGATCCAACCAGTCCATTCTGAAGGAGATCAGCCCTGGAATTTCTTTGGAAGGAATGATGCTAAAGCTGAAACTCCAGTACTCTGGGCACCTCATGCGAAGAGTTGACTCATTGGAAAAGACTCTGATGCTGGGAGGGATTGGGGACAGGAGGAGAAGGGGACGACAGAGGATGAGATGGCTGGATGGCATCAGCGACTTGATGGACCTGAGTTTGAGTGAACTCCGGGAGTTGGTGATGGACAGGGAGGCCTGGCGTGCTGTGATTCATGGGGTCACAAAGAGTCGGACACGACTGAGCGAATGAACTGAACTGAACTAAACTGAACTGAAGGGGTCTTTGTCATCTCATTCTCCTCCTCACTTACTTCATTGGTTCCTTAATGTCATGTTGATTTTCACCCTTTCCTTTTATTTTTTTAATGGGATCCTTCAGACAAATCAAAGCCCCCAAGGTTTGCCCTTGAATCTTTGCTACTATTGGAATAGTTCATTTGTCCAGATTTATACTTTTCTCCAGGATTATAAGTACGTGTGACCTAAGAGTTAATGAGAGGATTCAGTTAAAATTCTAAAGAACTTGGAAAGTGGCTAGTCCATTAGTAGCAAGCAATAAAATTCAGTGATTATTTTAATATCATAATTACTATTTCCCTGATTAAGATCAGGGTCTTTTGGAATCATTTAATTCCACTTTCTTTTAGCTTTTCTCAAAGCATCTTCTCATTGCCTGGGCGGATTTGTTACCTAGGCAGATGCTCAGGAAGGTTGGGCTCCAAGACACTGCCAAAGAGGATTCGTGTTCTAGCAATTGGCATTCTAATTGTTCACCTCTTGTTAGGTGGTGGGTTTGACTTCTTCCTTCTCTCCTGAAACTAATCCTACATGGATTAATTGAAAGGAAACTGAGATAGCTGATCTTCCAAAGCAAAGGGCAGTCAACTGACCCAGGATTGGGCCTTCCTTGAGCTTCTGTCGGAAGCAGCCATGCCCCAAGCTCCGTGTTGTTCGTACTGGCCTCATGCTTCCCCTCTGCCACAGCCTCGTCCCCAGCTGTGCTGTATTGAATTTGCTAACTCAGAATGAGTCATTCCATCAGGGGAAACCACTTCCCTTCTTTCAGACATTCAGAATACATTAGTTTTCTCTTTGCCCACAAAACAACTGTGGACTTTTACTTTCCAGGGAAGTGTCAAAGGGAAATAACAACAACAACAAAAATTAAAGTTTTGAAATGATAGAGCTACAGCCCCTCTGCCTTTCTTTGCTTTATTGTTCTTACCTCAACGTGAATTAGAACCAGAGCAGAAGCAGCAAGACAAATCCTGACCAACAAGTCACTAAAAGAATGTAGAAACTTTAAGTAAAAAATTACACTCAAGTAAAGGAAAGAAGGCTATTTCTCCCTGAACGAGTACCTGGCTCTCACAATCCTAAATTCTCAGAGGGAGAAAGAAACAGAGGAACAGAGATGCCCAGTGGAATCAACTGCCTGAATGAACAACTGTAACTCACTAGATTCTGTGACATAAGCTTCCAGTGAGAGACTACACCATCACTGAATCTCCTTCTTCCATCTCAGAAACGCTGAGCAGAACAAGTCTTGAACAGTTTAAGTAAAAGGATTGAATAATAAAACTATACTTGGCAAAGCAGATAATATTTGTCTACTAAAAGCAAAATAATTGCAGTTGGAAATTCCTTTACCAACTTGCACAAATACATCTTTGCTCTCAGTATCTGAGCACTGCTGACACTTTGGACATCTGGGGACATGGGTCAGGAGAAGAGGAGGTCACCACTGAGAACTAGGGTTCTTCACACAAACACTGCAGGAGAGAGGACGGGGGTTTAGGAAGATGATTTATTCTCCCAACAAATAAGCCCTCCACAGAAAGGAGATTTTCGAGTCCACAGGATGTGGTGAGCCTCTCCTCAAAAAGGAAGTCCAGAAGGGGAGGAAGGGACTCTGTCACTCTAGAGGACAAGGGGTGGCTCCATGTGATCTCTCCCTTGTGAGTGAGGTGCTGCTGGGAAAATACAATTATCCTGGATTGAGAGTCTCCTCTCCAATGTTCTCTAAGAACCAGGATTCTGGTGGGGGTATTGGCCCAGTCTGTGGAGGACAACAAGTCTCCAGTAAGAAAATGGTGGGAAAAAATGATGATATCTGTAACAGTCCTGACCTCAGGTTCCCTGAAGCACAACCAAATGGACTTGCAGGAATGGGTTCCAGAAGGAACAGAAACAGGGGAGGAGTTCATGGAGTCATAATAATCAGCCTCTTCTCTAAATCAAACACTCAAGAAAACTCAGCATTTGTTTTGAAGAACTTAATTGACAGAGTGATCTGGTAAATGCCTAAATAAATACGGAAACCACAGAGCTGAGGGAGCCTCTATTCCCATGTAAAGTAAGAGGGGAAAAAGGGGCCTAATATCAGGGCTCCTGATGTGTTCACGGATAAGAGGAGAGCAACATTTATGCATGAGAGACAAAGAGCAATAATGTATATAATTACAAATGTCCATTAATTCTGACTTCAGACAAAGACCTTTCTCATTTGATTGATAAATATCCATTTAGATGGGTACATTTGAAGTTATCAGGAAGTAGGAAAAATTAATAGTTTAGATTGGTGACATTTTCTTCGATCATACTGTGAATACATAAATGAAAATCAAAAAAGGAAGTAAAAGTGCACAGAAATGACTAGAAAATGAAAACTATCATGTTCCCTGTTTAATGGCCTTGCTAGAAAGCATGGCATCAGAGAACCTACCTCAAGGTTCCACCAGACGCCGTCCCAGCCAGCCCAGCAGCAGCCTCATCTTCCCCATGGCCTTCGTGCTCTCTCTACTGATGGCCCTGGTGCTGGTCAGCTACGGCCTGGGAGGATCCTGGGCTGTGACCTGTCTCCGAACCACACGCTGGTTGGCAGGAAGAACCTCAGGCTCCTGGACCAAATGAGGAGACTCTCCTCTTGCTTCTGTCTCCAGGACAGAAAAGACTTCGCTTTCCCCCAGGAGATGGTGGAGGGCGGCCAGCTCCATGAGGCCCAGGCCATCTCTGTGCTCCATGAGATGCTCCAGCAGACTTTCAACCTTTTCCACACAGAGCGCTCCTCTGCTGCCTGGTACACCACCCTCCTGGAGCAGCTCCACACTGGACTCCATCAGCAGCTGGACGACCTGGACGCCTGCCTGGGGCAGGTGATGGGAGAGGAAGACTCTGCCCTGGGAAGGAGAGGCCCCACACTGGCCGTGAAGAGGTACTTCCAGGGCATCCATATCTACCTGCAAGAGAAGGAATACAGCGACTGCACCTGGGAAATTGTCAGAGTGGAGATGATGAGATCCTTCTCTTCATCAGCCAGCTTGCGAGAAAGGTTAAGATGATGGATGGAGACCTGAACTCACCTTGATATGACTCTTACTGACTAAGATGCTACATCTCCCTTGTAGGCTCACCTGCAGCCATTTAAGAGACTGTGAATTCTGCTTTAGCCACAATATTTATTGAATTAAATAAGTAAATCCTTTTTCAGTAGTAATAAGCAAGTAGGTATAAAATTATTCAGCTGCACAGGAATCAGTGCATAGCGATGACTGCCCTGATGTTATTCATGTTTCTTATGTACATATTTTCATTTATTATTTTATCTCATCATATTTATATTTTCATATAAAATTTTTGTTTACATTTTAATAAAATTTAGAAAATGTGTTCATTTCCTTAAGCTTCTAATTTGTTTTTATTAAATTCTTATGAAGGTAAACTTGTTTCTTCATTCTGAAGACCTAAATCTTTATTTTGTCTACATAAACCTATTGTGGAATAGCATTTGCCCTTGTATACTATGGAATGGCTCTATTACTTCTCAGGACTTGATTGTCAAAAGGTGGAATTCCTGGAATTCCCTGGCAGTCCAGTGGTTTGGACTCCACGCTTCCAGTATAGGAAGCGCAGGTGCCATGGATATCTGCTCAGGGAACTACGATTCTGCAGGCTACGGAGGGCAGCCCTCCATTCCACCCCTCCAAAAAAAAAAAGGTATAAAGGAGTTCTGAAACTGTGGTAAATGAGTTAGTCCTGGAGTCACAGATAAACTAATTTATACCCAGTCAGCAAAGAACTGTTGGTGTCAGTATCTGGGGGGAAGACTCATCTCCTCCAGAAAAGTTGCCAACATGTGGTGCTGAGTGGCTGATCCCGACACCTGTTACTCTTCCTCCCACCTTCCCCTCAGTCCTGCTTTACTGAACAATCTACTCCCTTACACAATCTCCTCACTGCCTCCCACACAGGAGCTCTGTTCTGGGGTGGTTTCTGGTTCAAAGTTTCTCTGAGTGGAAATCACTGGAAGAGAGCGCAAGTGAAAGGAGAGTTCTAGAAATTTCAAAGCCTTTGAATTGCAGCTCTGCTATTTAACAGCAGTGTGACCCTGCAAAATATCACAAACACTAAGGAGAAGGAAATGGCAACCCACTCCAGTATCCTTTCTTGAAAATCCCATGGACAGAGGAGCCTGGTGGGCGACAGTCCATGTGTCACAAGAGTCGGACACGACTGAACCAACTTAGCATGCACGCAGGCACGCATGCTGTCTTGATCCTCTTCTTTAATATGGGGAAAATAAGAGTAGTTTTTCATAGGACTACTGTTAGGATCAATGAGCCCATACTACAAGAAGCATAAAAGAGTGCCTGGCAGTAATGATCAGGACAGTGAGTCCCAGAGTAGCTGCCCACAGGGAGCAGACGGGACAGCTGGCCTGAGGCAGTGACTGGAAGGTAACACGGGAAAGATGCTAGGTCCTTGGTAAAAATATTTAACTTGGGTGCTAATTTCACAGTTTAGTTTGTGAACTCTTCTGTGCTCAATGCTGAAGACAGTTCCAATTTCAGTATCTCAGACTTCTAGAAGCATTCTTAGGAGTTCATAGAAATTCTTTGAGAAAGAAGGATTAGTAGAAAATGCTTTGATCTACTATAAAAATGAATAATAGGGAAATCATAGAAATCTCATAGGACTGCAGAAAATCACACACATTACTCATTAATAATGTTTCTTGTTCTTTAGTATGAGTACTACTCTACTACTTCTTGAAGACATTTCTAAAATTACCTTCTCAACTCGCTGTTGGGTTTCAGTCTTTCAGCAGCAAAGCAGAGGCGAGAAGAAAAGAGCAAGGGCCATGCAGGGTGAGGCTCTGCTCTCCAGCCCTGGGCTGTCCTGGGTTTGATCCTAGTTGTTTTCCGTGAAGACTTCAGTCCCTAAGTGCCGGCAGTGTCACCTCCTAGAGTCGGTCCTTCTCAGAAATCAGTGCCTTTGAGGAGAGACTGCTACAAGTGTATGCAGGTGTCTTATACCCAAGCGAGAGTCTTTCTCTGAACACGGGGCCATGAAGTCAATTTTATTGATCAAAACACATAAACCTTAAACATGCATACTGCCAACTGTCCATGACAACAATGGCTACACTAATCCATATTCAAGACCATATAAGCACTTATACATTCTCACTCACTGACCAAAACAGGATCTTATCATCCTTTTTAGTTTTTGCCAATCTGACTGGTGACACATAGCATCTAGCAGCAACCATTAGTTTTCCTTTTCCTAATTGATGGCGGTTGTTATCAGTCATACTCCAGTCAGGAAAACAGAAAATTCCTTCCAGCCTTCTAGTCCACCCTTGGAACTGGTATGGGAAAGGAAAACAATCCGCAGGCAAAGGAGAAATGTACTGGAAGGAACTAGAGCCCCAGCATCACAGAGTAGAGTTGAGAAGAGCTGTGGAGCTGAGACATTGGTTCTAAGACCGCTGCACTAGGATAGAGGACGGCCTTTCCCCATCACATCCACTGCAAGCGCGGCTTCCCTGTGAATCTGATCCACACAGACGCACCCACTGCTCCTGCACTGTCACTTTACTCACGTAAAGAAGGTCATCATTCATTTTCAGTCAAACTCCGTGATCTCCAGCTAGAAGACACACAGATTGCAAGGTCCTCAACCAGATCCCAGGCTCCACACTCACACTGCACTCCTGCCATCTGGCCGGTATCCAGTCTGAGTTTCATTTGTGACAAAGACACTTGTGGTTTTCCTGTGTTCAGGGCCCAGAACTGTCTTCTGTTCAAACCAATGAACTAGGTCATGACTTGCTCTAGTTTTCAGGCCTTTAAAAATCTATCTTGATGATGATGTCTTCCAAAGACACATGCTGGAATCATATGCCCAACTGCCTATTTCACAGTTGGTGTCTACTGAGCACACATTATGCTGAAATCAAAAGCATTTTAATTGTAATTTTTTAAACAACTTATCCATATGAGAAGACATTTTGAAAAGTTAATGAAACTCTCCCATGACAAACTGACTAAAAAAAATGCTTAATATGACCTTTGGTTAAAAGAAATGAGAGGAAAAAAGGATTTTGTAAACTGAGATGAGTTATTCAAAGTAGTTACTGGGTCACAAGTTTGTCAAATATGGCTTTCAATCAGATGAAGAGAGATATACAAAGAAGTAATATTGAAAACATTACTGATGATTTTGCTTCCATTAAAGCCAGGAACTTAAAGTACTGTTGTGGCGTAAGGAAAATATTTGAATTTGATGTGCGTTGAAGACTTATACATTTTAAAACATCTTCCAACCAATTAACATTACAGGAGAAATTAACCATTTAATGTTAAATGAAATAATTTTCCCTGTACCAAGGAGCTTCATTTCAAGTCTCAGTTTTGTCCCCAAGTCTTCCCACTGGAGGGTCCCAATATCTAGTAGATTCCTGTCCAGATTGTAGATACCTTTCCCCTTTCCCTGAATTACTCCTTTTCCCCATATACAAGGGCTTCCCTTGTGGCTCAGCTGGTAAAGATCTGCCCGCAATGAGGGAGACCTGGGTTCAATCCCTGAGTTGGGAAGATCTCCTGGAGAAGGGAAAGGCTACCCACTTCAGTGTTCTGGCCTGGAGAATTCCATGGACTGTATAGTCCATGGGGTCGCAAAGAGTCAGACAGACTGAACGACTTTCACTCACTCCACAACAATTCTGAATCCGAAAACATACCACAACATGCTGTGATTTCCAGTCGTCAATCGCGGCATAAAAGGGCATCGGTGGAACCGCTCTGGCTAAAATCTTCTCCCAGGAAGGGGAGGATGGACGCAATGGTAGCTTACCTAGAATTTGGAGGTGCAGAAATCAAAGGCTCTGAGCGACGCGGCGCAAAGCTCGCCTGGGCAGTGGGGCCCGAAAAGGAAGTTTCCTCTCTGTTCTCGCGGCCCCAAGCTCTCCCTGGGCCCCCGCGGCGCCTCGCTCCTGTCGCGGCTCCTGCCCACGGCGACCCGCTTGTTGTCCCCGTGGATCTGAAGCCCCAGCCGGCAGCGCTGTACCTGGAGGCGGGTCCCGCTGGGTGGGCGGTGCCGGTCTGTCAGTTACTGAGAGATCGGGCGCCCCCTCCCGGCCGATGGGGCGCAGCAAAAGGAGTTTGGAGGGCTCAGGAGATTAATAGTGCAGGACCTGAACTGTTTCATAGAGGCCCAGGTGAAGGGCTGAATTTCTGAACTCCTGGTCTTCCTGCTGATGGCAATGGGGAGGCTCTGCTCCATCCCTCACATTTGACCGGTTAGCTTAGGTCGTCTTCTATTCTGTCATTTCCCAAATTCATATAATTTGGAAGCAAAAGTTTGTTGCTGAACCACGAAAGACACCAGGATTCTTGGCCTCCAAGAAGAAGAATTCAATCCAGGGCCAGTGACGAGGCTTGATCGCTCAGAACTTTTGTGTAATAAAGTTTTATTAAAGTATAAAAGAGATAGAGAAAGCTTCTGACATAGACATCAGAAGGGGGCAGAAAGAGTGCCCTGTGCTAGTCTTCAGCCAGATGTTATATAGCTACTGCTGCTGCTGCTGCTAAGTCGCTTCAGTCGTGTCTGACTCTGTGCGACCCCATAGACGGCAGCCCACCAGGCTCCCCCGTCCCTGGGATTCTCCAGGCAAGAACACTGGAGTGGGGTGCCTCCAATGCAGAAAAGTGAAAAGTCAAAGTGAAGTTACTCAGTCGTGTCTGACTCTTAGCAACCCCATGAACTGCAGCCTACCAGGCTCCTCCGTCCATTTGATTTTCCAGGGAAGAGTACTGGAGTGGGGTGCCATTGCCTTCTCCTATATAGCTACTAGCTACTAGCATTCTGCTAATTAGAGAAAGGAAATGTCTCAAAACTCAGAGAATGGCACCAGGCCCCTCACCCACAACATGCATGAGACAACATTGGCACCAGGTGAGTCAGCCCTGGCCATAACACGATTGACATGAATCTTGAAGAAAGGCAGATTTCCAAACAAATATACAGTATCATTAACACAGATCAGGAGAACACTCTATGAGTGTAACATACTGGTTTGTCAAGTTGGTTCTGAGCCTTTAGGTGGAACTGACTTGAACACAGAGTCTAGGGTAAATACACAGTACATTATCAGCTTAAGACAAACATTTCCATTAGAAAAATGCATTGGTTAGCTCAAGGTTTGGGAAAAGTTCAGTTCAGGTGGAACCAGGTGTCAGTATGGCAACACAGAAGTTTAAGAGAAACCTCTTTCTAAATGTGTATGGAGAAGGGGAACAAATCTAAGACTAGTTTGTTTCCTCCTGCCGCTGAAGAGAGAGAAAGAAAGTGTCTGACATTTGCAGCCTGTTTTCTCTGTTTGGAGACCCCTGGCCTTCCTGTCTGTTACCCTCTCAAAAGATTTAAGTAGTATTTTTACTTACATTCACAAAGCCATCAGCTTGGTGTTTTCTACAGAGGATTCACTGAAATGTTTGTAATCCAATCTCCTGCTGGGGTCATAACTCATAAGGATCTTGTCCATCATGTATCTCCAATTTATGGTGAGAATTCATTGAACAATCTATATGAATCATCTTGGACAGTTAAATATGATTATTTTATAATTATTAGAATTATTAATTTTGTCAATCACATTTAGACTTTCAGTAAGAACTACCAGTTGATAATTGCATTTTGCTTCTTATACAAAATAATCAGACATGTTGTAAATCGATCAGCTTATCTAGAATTGGAGGTAGATGTGAACTGATAGAAACAAGAGGTTTGTAGCATCGAGGTATGAAACACAAGGGTGCATCTCGTGTTACAAATAAAACAGGAAATTAAGTGAGGGCTCAGCACATGCGGTGTGCGCAGGTGTGACAGTCTACATCAGCAGTGTGGAATCTGACACACTAGGTTTTGAAAACTGGATTTGCCATTTCATTGTTAGATTATTTTATTCAAATAAAGTCTTAGCAGGAGGCTCTTCTAAGCAAAGATATTAACTCAGTTTCAACTACGTTGGAAGGATTGCCTGAGTCCCTCACAAAGGCTAAGGAGTTTGTAGTTGTTGTCACTGTCATTTTTGATAAACACTGATAGTCTGTGGAATTTGTCTGGCAGGTCCTTGGTAATCATGTCCATGGTAGTCTTGTAACATTTAATTAGTAATCAATTCAGGATGGATGTGCCATGAGAAGTGAGGGCAGCATCAGGGAATGTGTTCTTATTCCTCAATAATATCAAGAATGAAATAGATCCTAATGAATCCTTGCCATAAACACAATACCTTGGTATCTCTTACTACCATGTTACGGACTGAATGTGTGTGTTCTCCAAATTCATATATTGAAACCCTACCCCTTGACTTCCCTGATGCTCCAGGGGCCAGGACTCCATGCTCCCAAAGCAGGGAGCCTGAGCTGGATCTCTGGTCAGGAAACTAGGTTCTGCATGGCAAGCAAGACTTCCCATGGCTTAAGTAAAGATCCTGCACGAAGCAACCAAGATCCAAGATCCAGCATACATCGACTAAGACATGCCTCAGCCAAATAAACACATGAAATAAATATTTTAAAAATTCTTTAAAAGCCCACAGAAACCCAACCCATCAGTGTGATAGTATCAAGAGCTGGAATATTAGGGAGATCATTAGGATTAGTAATCAACAAAATTCAGTTATTATTTTTAATGTCATAACTACTATTAGCTAGACTAATATCAGGATCTTTTGGAATCATTTACTTTCCTTTCATTCTAGTTGTTTCAAAGCATATTCTCTTTGCCCAAGTGGATTTATCACCTATGCAGATGCTCAGCAAGGCTGGTTTTGTCGACCCTGCCAGAGAGGATTAGTGTTCAAGCAACTGGGGCTCTGATTGTCTGTCTCTTGTGAGCTGGTGAGTTTTACTTCTTCCTTCTCCCCTTATACTGACCAAATGTTGATTAAAGAAAAGAAAAATTAGGAGGCTGGTCTTACAAAGCTGACAGCAGTCAACCGATCAAGGACTTGTCCTTTGAGCTTCTGTAAGAAGCAGCCCTGTCCCAGCCTTTCTGTTGTTCACACTGGCCTCATCGTTTCCCTCTGCCTCAGACTTGTCCCCAGCTGTGCTGCACTGCAGTTTGCTAACTCAGAATACGTCACCGCTGCTGCTGTTAAGTCGCTTCAGTCCTGTCCGACTCTGTGCAACCCCATAGACCGCAGCCCACCAGGCTCCCCCATCCCTGGGATTCTCCAGGCAAGAACACTGGAGTGGGTTGCCATTTCCTTCTCCAATGCATGCTGGGTCAGGGGAAAACCACTTCTCTTCTTTCATATTCATGACATTGAGACTTACTCTTGTTTTCTTGTTGCCCACAAAAAAAACTGTACACTTTTACTTTCTAGAAAAGTTGCAAAGAGAAACAAAAAAATCTGACGTCTTGAAAGTGATAGAGATACAGCCCCTCTGGCTTTCTTTACTTCCCTTTGTTGTTCTTACGTCATCATGAATTGCAACCACAACAGGAGCAATGAGACAAATCTTGCCCAATAACTCAGTCAGTTCAGTTCAGTTTAGTCGCTTAGACGTGTCTGACTCTTTGCAGCCCCATGAACTGCAGCACACCAGGCCTCCCTGTCCACCACCAACTCACAGCTGCTGCTAAGTCGCTTCAGTCGTGTCTGACTCTGTGCGACCCCAGAGACGGCAGCCAGCCCACCAGGCTCACCTGTCCCTGGGATTCTCCAGGCAAGAACACTGGAGTGGGTTGCCATTTCCTTCTCCAATGCATGAAAGTGAAATGTGAAAGTGAATTCACTCAGTTGTGTCTGACCCTCAGCGACCCCATGGCCTGCAGCCTTCCAGGCTCCGCCGTCCATGGGATTTTCCAGGCAAGAGTACTGGAGTGGGGTGCCATTGCCTTCTCCTGCCAACTCCCAGAGCCTACCCAAAAGAAGTCACTAAGTGAATATAAAAAGTTTAAATGAAAAATTACACTCAAGGAAGGAAGACTATTTCTCCTGATCTAGTAGGCTGGGTCTCACTGCCCTGCATTCTCAGAGGAACAGAGACAGAGGAACAGAGATGCCTGGTGGAATCAACTGCCTGAATGAACAACTGTAACTCACTAGATTCTGTGACATAAGCTTCCAGTAAGAGACAACACCAATACTGAATCTCCATCCTCCAGCTCAGAAAGTTTGAGCAGAACAAGTGTCAGTTTAAGTAAAAGAGTTGAATAATAAAAACTATACTTAGCAGGGTAGATATTATTTATCTACTAAAAGCAAAATAACTGCAGTTGAAAATTCCTCCACCAACTTGCACAAACGCACTTTTGCTCTCAAGGACTGAGCTTTGCTGACACTTTGGACACGTGGGGAAACGGGTCAGAGAAGAGGAGGTCACCACTGAGAACTAGGGTCCTTCACACAAACACTGCAGGTGAGAGTTGATGGTTCAGGAAGACGATTTATTTTCACAAGTAAATGAGCCCTCCACAGAAAGGAGATCTTTGAGTCCTCAGGATGTGGTGAGCCTGCCCTAAGGGAGGGAGCCCAGCAGGTGAGCAAGGGGACTCTGTCACTCCAGAGGACAGGGGGTGGCTCCATGTGATCTCTCCCGTGTGAGTGAGGTGCTGCTGGGGAAATACAATTATCCTGGAATTACAGTCTCCCCACCCATATTATCTGAGAAGAACCAGAATTCTTGGTAGGGGTAATGGCCGGGCCAGCAATAGACAATAGGTCTCCAGTACGAAAATGGTGAAAGCAAGCGTGATGTCTGTAATAGTCCTGCCTTCGTGGTTCCCTGAAGCACAACCACATGGACCTGCAGGAATGTGTTCTAGAAGGAAAAGAAACATGGGAGGAGCTCATGGACTCACAATAATCAGCCTCTTCTCTAAATCAAACACTCAAGAAAACCCATCCTTTGTTTCAAACAGTTTCTTTGCTAGAGTGACGTGGTAAATCCCTGATAAACACAGAGCCTGCCTTCCTAAGTAAAGTAAGAAACAGAAATTGAGCCTAGGATCAGGGCCAAAGATCTGTTCATGGAACAGAGAAGAGCTACATTTACATATGAAAGAGAAAGAGTCATAATGTTTGTACTAAGAAACCTACATCATTTCTGATGTCAGACAAAGACCTTTCTCATTTGATTGATAAATATCCATTTGGATGGGTACATTTTAAGTTATTGGGAAATAGATAAAATTAATAGTTTAGACTGATGATAATTTCTTTGACCATATTCAGAATAAATACAGGAAAATCAAAAAAGGAAGTAAAAGTGTATAGAAATGACTAGAAAATGAAAACTACCATGTTCCCTATTTAATGGCCTTGCTTAGAAAGAGTGGCATCAGAGAACCTACCTCAAGGTTCCTCCAGACGCCGTCCCAGCCAGCCCAGCAGCAGCCTCATCTTCCCCATGGCCTTCGTGCTCTCTCTACTGATGGCCCTGGTGCTGGTCAGCTACAGCTCTGGAGGATCCCTGGGCTGTGACCTGTCTCAGAACCATGTGCTGGTTGGCAGGCAGAACCTCAGGTTCCTGGGCCAAATGAGGAGACTCTCCCCTCGCTTCTGTCTGCAGGACAGAAAACACTTCGCTTTCCCCCAGGAGATGGTGGAGGGTGGCCAGCTCCAGGAGGCCCAGGCCATCTCTGTGCTCCACGAGATGCTCCAGCAGACCTTCAACCTCTTCCACACAGAGCGCTCCTCTGCTGCCTGGGACACCACCCTCCTGGAACAGCTCCGCACTGGACTCCATCAGCAGCTGGACGACCTGGATGCCTGCCTGGGCACAGTGACGGGAGAGGAAGACTCTGCCCTGGGAAGGACGGGCCCCACACTGGCCGTGAAGAGGTACTTCCAGGGCATCCATATCTACCTGAAAGAGAAGGAATACAGTGACTGTGCCTGGGAAATCGTCATAGTGGAAATCATGAGATCCTTGTCTTCATCAACCAGCTTGCAAGAAAGGTTAAGAATGATGGATGTAGACCTGAACTCACCTTGACATGACTCTCACTGACTGAGATGCCCCATCATCTTTGCACACTCATTTGCGGCCATTTCAGAAGACTCTAATTTCTGCTTTAGCCACAAAATTTATTGAATTACTTCAGCCAATACTTTGTCAGGAGTAAATGAATATATATAAATTTTTGTGGCTGCAGGTGCATCAGTCCTGAAGTGAAGACTGCCCTGATTGTATTGTTTGTTTGCTTATTTATTTTGTTATATTTATTCTTTTGTCTCCTCATATTCATTTTTCCACATAAAATATTTTTGTTTACATTGTATTAAAATTTAACAAATACATTCACATTTTTATTTCATTAAATTTGTAACAATGTTTTATTTATTAAATATTATCAAGGTGAACTTCTTGAATTTTTTACCGTTTTATGTTTAGTTGCTTGGTAAAGTCTGACTCTTTTGTGACCCCATAGACTGTAGCCCACCAGCCTCCTCTGTCCATGGGATGATCAAGGTAAGACTACTGGAGTATGTTGCCATTTACAGGGGATCTTCCCAACCAAGGATGGAATCTGGAATCTGCATTTCAGGCAGATTCCTTACTGTCTGAGCCACAAGGGAAGACCCTTGTTTGAAAGAAATGAGAGAAAAAGGGATTTTGTAAACTGAAATTAATTATTTACAATAGTTACTGGGTCATCAGTTCAGTTCAGTTCAGTCACTCAGTCATGTCCAACTCTTTGCAACCCCATGAACTGCAGAACGCCAGGCCTCCCTGTCCATCACCAATTCCCAGAGTTCACTGAGACTCACGTCCATCGAGTCAGCAATGCCATCCAGCCATCTCATCCTCTGTTGTCCCCTTCTCCTCCTGCCCTCAATCTTTCCCAGGATCAGGGTCTTTTCAAATGAGTCAGCTTTTCTCATCAGGTAACCAAAATATTGGAGTTTCAGCTTCAGCATCAGTCCCTTCAATGAACACCCAGGACTGATCTCTTTAAGATGGACTGGTTGGATCTCCCTGTAGTCCAAGGGACTCTCAAGAGTCTTCTCCAACACCACAGTTCAAAAGCATCAATACTTCAGTGCTCAGCTTTCTTTATAGTCCAGCTCTCACATCCATACATGACCACTGGAAAAACCATAGCCTTGACTAGATGGACCTCTGTTGACAAAGTAACATCTCTACTTTTTAATATGCTGTCCAGGTTCGTCATATCTTTCCTTCCAAGGAGCATGCTTCTTTTAATTTCATGACTGCAATCACCATCTGCAGTGATTTTGGAGCCCAGAAAAATAAAGTCAGCCACTGTTTCCACTGTTTCCCCATCTATTTGCCATGAAGTGATGGGACCAGATGCCATGATCTTAGTTTTGTGAATGTTAAGTTTTAAGCCAACTTTTTCACTCTCCTCTTTCACTTTCATCAAAAGGTTCTTTAGTTCTTCACTTTCTGCCATAAGGGTGGTGTCATCTGCATATCTGAGGGTATTGATATTTCTCCCCACAGTCTTGATTCCAGCTTGTGCTTCCTCCAGCCCAGTGTTTCTCATGATGTACTCTGCATATAAGTTAAATAAGCAAGGTGACAATATACAGCCTTGACAGACTCCTTTTCCTATTTGGAACCACTCTGTTGTTCCATGTCCAGTTGTAACTGTTGCTTCCTGACCTGCATACAGGTTTCTCAAAGGCAGGTAAGTGGTCTGGTATGCCCATCTCTTGAAGAATTTTCCACAGTTTATTATGATCCACACAGTCAAAGGCTTTGGCATTGTCAATAAAGCAGAAACAGATGTTTTTCTGGAACTCTCTTCTTTTTCAATGATCCAGCAGATGTTGGCAATTTGATCTTTGGTTCCTCTGCCTTTTCTAAAACCACCTTGAACATCTGGAAGTTCATGGTTCATGTATTGCTGAAGTCTAGCTTGGAGAATTTTGAGCATTACTTTACTAGCGTGTGAGATGAGTGTAATTGTGAGGTAGTTTTAGCATTCTTTGGCATTGTTAGTCAAATACGGCTCATACAATGAAGTGAGATAAACTAGGAAGCAATTTTGGAAACATTACTGATAATTTTGTTTCTACTGAAGCCAAGAACTTAACATTTTGTTTTGTCTTAGAGAAAATATCTTAACTTGATATTTAAGACTTATAAAGTTTAAGTTATTTGTAATTACTTATAAATTATAAGAATCCGCCTGCAATGCAGGTACCCCCAGGTTGATGAGTGGGTCAGGAAGATTCCCTTGGAGAAGGAATAGGCTTCACTCCAGTATTCTTAGGCTTCCCTAATGGCTCATCTGGTAAAGAATCTGCCTGCAATGTGGGAGACTGAGTTTGAACCCTGGGTTGGGAAGATCCATGGAGAAGGGAATTCCTACCCACTCTAGTATTCTGACAGGGAGGCCTGGCGTGCTGCGATTCATGGGGTTGCAAAGAGTCGGACACGACTGAGCAACTGATCTGATCTGATCTGATCTAGTATTCTGGCCTGGAGAATTCCATGGACTATATAATCCATGGGGTCACAAAGAGTCAGACATGACTGAACGGCTTTCACTATAAATTTTGAAATATTTTTTAACCAGTTAACATTGCAAGAGAAATTAACCATTGATATTAATATTAAATGAAATAATTTTCCCTTTAAATTAAGTCTCAGTCTTGTCCCAAGTCTTCACACTGGAGGGTCCGAATATCTCATAGATTCCTGTCCAGACTTCAGGTGCCTTTCCCTTTTCCCTGAATCCCTGAAAGAATTAGTCTTTCTCCCCAGAAACAATCCTGAATTTGAAAATACTTCACAACATGCTCTATTTTCCAGCCATCAATCGCAGCATAAACGGCCCGGTGTAAACCACTCTGGCCAAAATCTCCTCCTAGGAAGGGGAGGGTGGACATGAGGGCAGGTGCAGAAATCTAAGAATCTGAGCAAAGTAGCATTAAAGCTCCCCTGGGCAGTGGGACCGAAAAGGAAGCCTCCTCACTGCTCCCGCGGCCCCACGGGCTCGCTTGGCTATGGCGGCGCCTCGCCGGGTCAAGGCTCTTGTCGAAGGGGACTCCTCGGTTCTCCCTGGATCCTGCTCGGGAGTTCGCGGCGCTGGACCTGGAGGTGCGTCCCGTGCATTACTGAGAGTTCAGGTGCACATCCTGGCCGCTGGGGCGCAGCAAAGGGAACTTGGAGAACTTAGCTTAGTGCAGGACCTGAGCTGTTTCACTGAGACCCAGCTGAAGTGCCGAATTTCTGAAAGTCTGGTCTCCCTGCTGATGGCAACGGGGATGCTCTGCTCCATCCCTAACATTTCACCTGTTAGCATATGTCGTCTTCTATTCTTCCAGTCATTTCCCATACTCATGTAATTTGGTAGCATTGTTTTTAACCTAAATCCACAAGAGCCCTGTCAGCTTGGTGTTTTCTACAGTTGTTCTCATTGTTTAGTTGCTAAGTCTTATTCGACTTTGTGACCCCATGGACTGTAGCCTGCCAGGCTTCTCTGTATGGGAGTTCCCAGACAATACTGGAGTGTGTTGCTATTTCCTCCTCCAGAGGACCTTCCCAATCCAGGATCTAACACCCTTCTCCTGCATGGACACGTGGATTCTTTAATCCACTGAAAGATTCTCTCCCACCAGGGAAGCCTGTTTCCTACAGAGACTCACTGAAATGTTTGTAATCCAATCTCTTGCAATGCCTATAATTCTCAAGGGTCTTATCTATCATGCATCTCAAGTTTATGGTGACGGTTAATTGAGCAATCTATATGAATCATCTTGGACAGTTAAATATGATATTTTATAATTATTAGAAATATTAACTTTGTCAGTCACATTTAGACTCTCAGAAAGAATTACCAGTTGATAATTTCATTTTGCTTATTACATAAAATAATCAGGATACTTTGTCTATTGCTCAATTCATCTAGAAATTTGGAGGTAGACGATAAACTAATGAAAATATAGAGTACTGTAAAAGCAAGGTAAGGAATACAAAGGCACAATGTGTGTTAGTGAAATAGGAAAATAAGCGATGGTTCAATACATACAATTTGCACAGTGTTTATGGTATGGATAGGGAGGTGGAGTTTGGAATTTGACATAATAGGTTTTGAAACCTGGACTTGCCATTTTCTTATTAGATTGTTTTATTCAAATAAAGTCTTAGCAGGTGGCTCCTGGAAATGAGAATATTTACAACTCAGGTTCAACTATGTTGGAAGGATTAAGTGTCCCTTTTAAGGGTTAAGGAATTTGTAATTGGTGTCAACATCATTTTTTATAAAGACTGAAAGTCTGTGGAATTTGTTTGGCAAGTTCTTGGTAATCATGTTCCCAGTAGCATTGTAACATTTAATTAGTAATAAATTCAGGATGAATGAGCCATAATGAGGGATGACAGCATCAAGGAATGTGTTATCCTCAAATAAATATCAAGAATGAAATATAGTCTAATGAATCTGCAATAAACACAATGCCACAGTATCTTCTTGTTACCATGTTACAGGTTGAATGTGTATGTTCCCAAAATTCATATATTAAAATCTACCCCCACCATGTGATCATATCAGGAAGTGGGATATTAGAGAAATCATTAGGGTTAGAGGAGATTATGAGAGGGGATTCCTCATCCACAGGATTACTGTCTTCATGAGGCTCACAAGATACTTGGCTTCCTTGCTGCTCCTCACCATGCGAGGACATAGAGAGATGCTGGCAGTCTGCAACCCCGAAGAGGGTTCTCACCAGAACTCCACCCTGCTGGCACCCTGAGCTCACACTCGCAGCCCCCAGGACTGTGACAAATAAACTTCTATCACTGATGAGCCACCAGACTCTGGGACCTGTTAGAGCAGCCTGAACCAAGACCCAGGGCATGGCACGTTTAGCACCTGCAGTCCACTAGTTGAGGTTGTATGTAAATATTTCACGTTCAAAGCATACATGACAGAGAAGAAATTGTCATGTGTAATTACTCTCAACCCCCTTCTTCAGAAAGAAAACTGATAATCTGCACTCACAAGTAAAAACTGTAGAGTCTGAATCAGAGAGAGGAATGATGGCCCATCTAAAGGACATCTAAAGGACATTAAGAGTCCTGATGAAAGAAAGGAAACAGCAAGAAAAATGAGGCAACAGGGGAGAATGCTCTGCCTTCTGGTTCTTCCCAAGGGATAATGGGAAAAATATACCTAAAATAATTTTTATTTTAATATATTTTGAAAAACACTTGGATATTTTAAAAATCATTTAACCATTTAGCCAATTGTTCCCTATCCATGGCTTGATCCAAATATTTGCATGAACCATTCCTTTAATCAGTAACAGTCAGAGAGGGGGCAGTGAAATTAACCAATTTGCTTAACTTCATGTTTTGATGAAAGCCAGTAAATTTCAGTATCTTGAGAATTAAAATATTTCCCCTTAATTCCTGAGTTTTTCTGCCAACTTGTTCAAGAAGAAATCTGTTGGTTTCATGTTCTAAATTTTTTTTTCTTATTATCCATGAATAGGCCATGAAATATTTTTTTTTAGTTTAATCTGTACAGGGATAAATATTCTTAAGGCAGGAAGTAACAGCTCCCCGGGCCTTGGCCCTGGTGGTGGCCGTGCTCTGACTCACCCCCAGGACATCCTGGACATCTTCCAGAGGTCCCATCACCACCACCAGGTTCCCTGTCTCTGAGCTGTTGCTGGATGGTACCAGAAGGGACTCGAATCTGTAAATTCGACCCCAACTCGCTGACTCCTCGCCTGAAGTCCTTCAGTAAATGGAATCCTTCCTGTAAAATAAAACAAAAAACTCTAGGGAAGGCTTGGAAAATGCAAGGTTCCGAGCTCCCAACCAGAGAACACTATCGCTGGCAGGACTACAAGACTCCCTCTCCAGCTCTCAGCACTGTGAAAACAAAAAGTGTTTTCCCCCAGTAGTAAATCAGTATCAAAAGACTCACTGAGGATGCTGCACCCTGACGATCTGCAGAGCCCAGAACTGCAAACTCTCCAAAGTGGGCATCCCAAAGGAACTCAAGTAAAAGAGCTCTTGGCCCTCCTACAGCTGCCTGGAGAAGCACACTGTCCAGGGCTCAAGGGAAGGATATTTTATTGCTATTTTTGAGTTGCTAAATCCTGTGCTCAATCCTGTCTGACTCTTTGCAACCCCATGGACAGCAGCACGCCAGGATTCCCTGTCCTTCACTATCTGCTGGAGTTTGCTTAAATCCATAACCACTGAATTGGTAATGCCATCCAAACATTTCCTCCTCTATAGCCCCCTTCTCCTCCTGCCCTCAATCTTCCCCAGCATCAGGGTCTTTTCCAATGAGTTGGCTCTGTACATCAGATGGCCAAAGTACAGGGCTTCCCTGGTAGCTCAGATGGTAAAGAATGTACCTGCAAGTGTGGGAGACTTGGGTTTGATCCCTGGGTCAGGAAGATCACCGGAAAAGGGAATGGCAACCTACTCCAGTATTCTTGCCTAGAGAATTCCATGGACAGAAGAGCAACTGGCTGGCTACGGTCCATGGGGTCACAAAGATGAAACATGACTGAGCAACTAACATTTACTTACATATTGGAGCTTCATTCTTGACTGGTTTGATCTCCTTGCTATCCAAGGGACTCTCAAGAGTCTTCTCCAGCACCATAATTTGAAAGCATTGATTCTCCTGCACTCGCCTTCTTTATGGTCCACCTCTCACATCCATACAAGACTATTGGAAACACCATAGCTTTGACTATACAGACGTTTGTTGTCAAAGTGATGTTTACTCTTTTTAACATGCTGTCTAGCTCTGTCATAGCTTTTCTCCCAAGTAGCAAGTGTCTTTTAATTTTGTAGCTACACTCAATGTCCACAGTGATTTTGGAGACCAAGAAAAGAAAATGTGTCACGGTTTCCACTCTTCCCCCATCTCTTTGCCACAGATGTCAGAAGCTTAGGTTTTTAAATGTTGAGTGTTATGTGAGCTTTTTCAGTCTCCTCTTTCACCCTCAACAAGAGGCTCTTTAGTTCTTCTTCGCTCTCCTCCATTGGATTGGTATCATGGTCCTATATTATTTATTCCTATCAAAGTCGTTAAGAACATCCATAAGAATGTCAAGAGCTAAACAGAAAGAAATGTTATAAAATTTAGATGAATATTCAGCAGACAGGGAATTAAAAATTGATTTCTGAAATGTAACAAAGTTAAAAGTACTTCAAAATAAATATGAAGAAAATAAGCTAAGATTTTCAATGATTTTGAGTTTTGAAAGATTTTTAAGTCTATCTATACTGTGGTATTATTATATATTTTTATATGAATTTCATATGAATATGTAATTTGGTACATTACTATTTATATAAGTAAATATTCTCCATTAAAAGTCATTCTTCAAACTCATTCATAAAGTTAAATAAAACTCAGCAGCTTTTACATTTATTGTACACCTTTCATTTTATGGCATTGTTAACCCTAGGGTGAATACAACAAGGAAGCTTTGCACTTTCCTTTTCTATGTATAAAGATATGCATGGAGTACAAAGATGGATCCACAGCATAAATGTATTGTCAAAATTTCATGGTGGGAGTAATTAGGGAAAAAAATCTCAGAAGACTTTGTCAATAGGGGAAGGGAAGGCAATAATGAAAAAAATGTTTGCGAAACACTGTCGTAACCCATTTGGAGAGTGCAAATTGAAAGCAAAAACAAAAGACGGAACTTTCATAAAATGGAAACCATGGGCTCCTATTTAAGACACAGGCCTGAAAGAAGGTCTTCAGAGAACAAAGAGAGCAGGTTCACAGAGTCACCCATCTCACCAGGCCAGAAGCATCTGCAAGGTCCCCGATGGCCCCAGCCTGGTCCTTCCTCCTGGCCCTGCTGCTGCTCAGCTGCAATGCCATCTGCTCTCTGGGCTGCCACCTGCCTCACACCCACAGCCTGGCCAACAGGAGGGTCCTGACGCTCCTGCGACAACTGAGAAGGGTCTCCCCTTCCTCCTGCCTGCAGGACAGAAATGACTTCGCATTCCCCCAGGAGGCGCTGCATGGCAGCCAGTTGCAGAAGGCTCAGGCCATCTCTGTGCTCCACGAGGTGACCCAGCACACCTTCCAGCTCTTCAGCACAGAGGGCTCGGCCACCACGTGGGACGAGAGCCTCCTGGACAAGCTCCGAGCTGCACTGGATCAGCAGCTCACTGACCTGCAAGCCTGTCTGAGGCAGGAGGAGGGGCTGCGAGGGGCTCCCCTGCTCAAGGAGGATGCCAGCCTGGCTGTGAGGAAATACTTCCACAGACTCACTCTCTATCTGCAAGAGAAGAGACACAGCCCTTGTGCCTGGGAGGTTGTCAGAGCACAAGTCATGAGAGCCTTCTCTTCCTCAACCAACTTGCAGGAGAGATTCAGGAGAAAGGACAGACACACACCTGGTTCAACACAGAAATGATTCTCACAAACCAACAGACCACAGTTCCTCCTGTGCTGCCATGTCAAGGACTCTCATTTCTGCTGTCATCCTGCCCTGAACTGAATCAATTTGTAAAATGATTTCAGGTATATTAAATGACATCATGATCTACTCTACAGGCACTACTCAGTCGCAGATACTCAAGCTGATCCATCTACTTATTTATCTATTTGGACATTTATCTAATTTAATATTTATTTATTTATATATAAAGAATTAAATTATTTTGTTCATAAAATTATGTATGTATACTTAAGGGAAAAATATATTTTGTATACGTTTATATATATATATCATTAAACCTTACTATAAAAAACTTCCTTTCTTTTTCTTTAAAAAAAGCACATTAAGACTGAATATGCAACTTGATTAAAGAATGCATTTTACAATTCCTTCCCCCATCTTTATAATTTTCCCATTACAAGTAAAAATATACTTTCTCTAGCCCAGTGGTATGTTGCTCTCAGGACGTAGCTGTGAGGATAATGAATCCAATCATTTTTGTAACTTTGATTTTTTTAACGGAAAGTAACATTCACACTTAATGGAATGTGAAGTCAAGTGGGCCTTAGAAAGCATCACTATGAACAAAGCTAGTGGAGGTGAGGGAATTCCAGTTGAGCTATTTCAAATTCTGAAAGATGATGCTGTTGAAAGTGCTGCACTCAATATGCCAGCAATTTGGAAAACTCAGCAGTGGCCACAGGATTGGAAAAGTTCAGTTTTCATTCCAATCCCAAAGAAAGGCAATACCAAAGAATGCTCAAACAACCACACAATTGCACTCATCTCACACGCTAGTAAAGTAATGCTCAAAATTCTCCAAGCCAGTCTTCAGCAATACGTGAACCATGAATTTCCAGATGTTCAAACTGGTTTTAGAAAAGGCAGAGGAACCAGAAATCAAATTGTCAACATCCACTGGATCATCAAAAAAGCAAGAGAGTTTCAGAAAAACATCTATTTCTGCTTTACTGACTATGCCAAAGCCTTTGACTGTGTGGATCACAAAAAATTGTGGAAAATTCTGAAAGAGATGGGAATCCCAGGACACCTGACCTGCCTCTTGAGAAACCTATATACAGGTCAGGAAGCAACAGTTAGAACTGGACATGGAACAAAAGACTGGTTCCAAATAGGAAAAGGAGTACGTCAAGGCTGTATATTGTCACCTTGCTTATTTAACTTATATGCAGGGTACATCATGAGAAATGCTGGGCTGGAAGAAACACAAGCTGGAATCAATATTGTCGGGAGAAATATCAGTAACCTCAGATATGGAGATGACACCACCCTTATGGCAGAGAGTGAAGAGGAACTAAGGAGCCTCTTGATGAAAGTGAAAGAGGAGAGTGAAAAAGTTGGCTTAAAGCTCAGCATTCAGAAAACGAAGATCATGGCATCCGGTCCCACCACTTCATGGGAAATAGATGGGGAAACAGTGGAAACAGTGTCAGACTTGATTTTTCTGGGCTCCAAAATCACTGCAGATGGTGATTGCAGCCTTGAAATTAAAAGACACTTACTCCTTGGAAGGAAAGTTATGACCAACCTAGATAGCACATTCAAAAGCAGAGACATTACTTTGCCAACAAAGATCCATCTAGTCAAGGCTATGGTTTTTCCAGTGGTCATGTATAGATGTGAGAGTTGGACTGTGAAGAAAGCTGAGCGCCGAAGAATTGATGCTTTTGAACTGTGGTGTTGGAGAAGACTCTTGAGAGTCCCTTGGACTGCAAGGAGATCCAGCCAGTCCATTCTAAAGGAGATGGGTCCTGGGTGTTCTTTGGAAGGAATGATGCTAAAGCTGAAACTCCAGTACTTTGGCCACCTTGTGTGAAGAGTTGACTCATTGGAAAAGACTCTGATGCTGGGAGGGATTGGGGGCAGGTGAAGGGGATCACAGAGGATGAGATGGCTGGATGGCATCACTGACTCAATGGATGTGAGTTTGAGTGAATTCCGGGAGTTGGTGATGGACAGGGAGGCCTGGAGTGCTGCAGCTCATGGGGTCACAAAGAGTAGGACACGACTGAGCGACTGAACTGAACTGAACTGAACCTAAAAAACAATAATGAGTTAATTTATAATAAAATGTTAACTATTTTTAAAATAGTATAATTAGTAGTAGAAATGACTATCAGTTAGCTTGAATGCTACAATGAAAGGGAGAAAAATGGAATTCCCCCAGTAGAAGGTGGATCAAGCTGTGAGAGGATGTAAAAATAAAAGGTAACTACTTATAATAGACATTTCAGTGCAAATGTTCAATGGATATTGGAGATGGCAATTTACAAGCAATTTCATAAAGTGTAAGGCGTAACAGAAGAACTCATCAAATAGGACGAGAGTATGGAATGAGAAAAGGACTTAAAATGGAGTCCCATGACCTCAGTCTTAAAAGGGAGGGAATGGCACAAGAACGCGTCGATGGAACGGCCATGTGTTAACAGCACACGAGGGCAGGAGGATAAGGGAACCCAGGAGAACGGCTCTGCAGGGCAGTTTCCTCAGAGGCAGGAAGCAAAGAGCAGGGGCTGTGAAGTGTGTGGTTCTGGTCTCCAGTCCTGGGCTGTCCTGGTTAGATCCTAGTTCTCTTTTCCATAAAGTCCTTTGTCCATCCTTGCTGGTAATGTCACCTCGTGGAGCCTCTGCATTGCTACTGGAAGACCAAATCCCAAAAGAGTTCAGAAGCCAATTTTTTCCCTTCTTGTACTATAAAAGTAAGAAACATTATTAATGAATGAAGTGTTTGATTTTCTGCAACCTCCAAGGGGACTCACGCCAAGGGCCACCTTCCAGGATTGCAGCTGCTAGTGCCCTTGTCCCCACGCCAAGCCCCTGCTGACCCACCTCCACAGGAGACTCCACCTTTAGCAGGTAGGTCTGGTTTGGTACCCTGTGCGGTCACTGCTCCTTTCCACTGGGTCATGGTGCACTCAAGATTTTGTTTGTCCCCTTTGAGAATGGAGTCTTTTTCCAACAGTCCTGTGGAAGTCCTGTAATTAATCACACTGGCCTTCAGAGTCAGATTCCTTGGGGATACCCAGTCCCTTTGCCAGATCTGCAGGCTTGGAAGCCTGACATAAGGCTCAGAACATGCACAACAGTGGGAGAACTTTTTTGGTATTACTGTTTTCCAGTTTCTCGGTTTCCCATCTGGCAGGTATGGGGTTTATTTTTATTGTGATTGAGCACCTCCTTCGCCTTGTTGCAGTTTCTTCGTTGGCTTTGGACGTGGGGTATCTTTTTTGGGTGGGCTCCAGAGCCCTCCTGTGGATGGTTTTCAACAGCTAGTTGCAATTTCGGTGCTCTCGCAGGATGAGATGAGTGCATGTCCTTCTATTCTGCCATTTTGAACCAGAAGCTAAGCCAAAACTTTGATACTTCACCATTGAAATAGGCTGAAGTATCTCATGCACACCCATCATATCTTTTATTCACCACCATGGACATACTTTGGCTGAGATTTGAACAGAGGGTTAATTACTGGAATTAGGTATGTTGCCTGTCTTCAAATAGTATGATTTTCTAAGACAGATCTTAAAAATCAAATGTCAATGTGCTGTACAGAAAATATTATTATCGAGGCATATCCAAGTTCCTGCAGTAACAAGTCAGGGTTCATTTATAAAAACTGATCAACAAAGATCCCACCAATTTATACATTTACCATATTTCAACTTTTATTATTTTAAGAATTTCTTATAGTCTGTAGTTTCCAAGATCAAAGTCTTTCTTTTCATTTTAAACACCCCTCCCCTACACACATCCTCCATCAGGACCTTCTAACTGAGAGTCCCTTAAATGGGGAGGAAGTGACTCCCCAGAGCAGGAGCAAGTCTCCATTTCCTATTCCCACCCAGCATCCTGCACAGTGGTAGGATACTACTGGTCCTCAGGGTTGTCAATAAAAGTTTAAGTGTAATAATGATAATAATAATAATGATAAGCTTAAAAGAGTTTTACCAGTTAAACTGTTTGAAGACAACAATCTTGCTGCATTCTTTGTGGGTTACTCTTGTCTTCTCAGGTGACCAGTATATTTGTTATCTGGGCATCTCTTTAGTTCTCCCTCAATTTCCTGCATCATTTAGTCCAGTAGATTTTTCTGTCCTATGCTACAGTTTTCTCGGCTTTAAAATAGGGAAATGGGAGTGGATACACGTGTATTTATAGTTGATTTATATTGTTGTACAGCAGAAACCAGCACAACATTGTAAAGCAATTTTTCTCCAATTAAAAACAAAATAGGGATAACAGGAATACTGTAGTCCATTCAATATACCATCTCATGTTATGTACTCTATATGACGTTAATATAAACAACTTACAAAATTATCTTACATGAGTAGATTATATAAAGCATCACGGACACATGAAACAGCTGTGAGAGTTGTTACTGTGACAGGTGTATACAAAGGTTTCGCCATTATTTCATGTCTACCCTAAAGATGATTATGCTGTATCTGTGCCTTACTCAGCTCTAATTTTTAATGCAAAAATTCTACCTCTGCAAATTAGAATACGTTAATCTTTTCTAGTATTGTACAAACCATATCTACACATCTTGAAATTTTACTAACAAATAAAATAACTTATGACTGTACCAAGCACACTGAGATATTTAGCAGGCATCAGATCAACATGCAATCAGTTCATTTGGCATATAAGATGCTTATTAAGTAGCAAATGGTATATTAAGTGTAAACCTACATTATGCTGAAATAAAAAACATCTTGATTATGAATTTTAAAGCAACTTATCTATATGAAATGAAATTTTTAAAAAGTTAATAAAACTCTCCAATGAAAAACTATGTACAAATTTGAAAGCTTAACATAAGATCCTTAGTTAAAAGAAATGAGAAGAAAAAAAGATTTTGAAAATTGACATTAATTCCTTAAGGTAGTTACTGGGTCATACATTTGTCAAATATGGCTTTTACTCAATTGAACTGAGATGAACAAAGAAGTAATTTTGAAAACATTACAGATCATTTTGCTTCCACTGAAGCCAGGAACTCAAAGTCTTGTTTTGGCATAAGGAAAATATTTAAACTTGGTGTGAGTTTAAGATTTATCTATACATTTAAAAATATTTTTCAACTACTTGAACGTTGCAGGAGAAATTATCATTTATATTAAATAAAATCATTTCCCCTTTCCCCAGGGGCTCCTGTAAGACTGTCTTGTCCTCAAGTCTTTCCACTGCATGGTCCCAATATCTAGATTACTGTCCAGAATGTAGATGCCTTTCCCCTTTCTCCAAATTAGTCTTTTTCCCCAAAAACAACTTGGAATCTGAAAACATACCGCAACATGCTCAGATTTACAGCCATCAATCACAGCATAAACAGGCACCAGTGTAAACTGCTCTGGCTAAAATCTCCACCCAGGAAGGTGAGGATGTATGCAGGGGCAGGTGCAGAAATCAAAGGCTCTGAGCAAAGCCACTGAAAGGCTCCCCTGGGCAGTCTGGCCCGAAAAGGAAGGTTAGTCACTGCTCCTGGGGCGCCACGCACTCCCTGGGCCCCAGCAGCACCTAGCTCAGCTGGAGGCTCCTGCCTACAGGGACTCTCCGGTTCTCCCTGTGGACTTGGTGCTGGAGTTCGAGGCGCTGGACCTGGAGACAGGTGTGCTGGGCGAGCAAGGCCAGTTGGTCTGTTACAGGGAGTTCTGTGGTGCCCTCCCGGTAGCTGGGGCGCAGGGAAGGCAGCTTAGAGCACCTTGTTGAGCTGTAGCCCTCAGTTTCACAGAAGTGCTGAGTTTGGGGGATTCCTGGTCTCTCAGAGGGTGGCAATGGTGATGATCACCATTCTCCAGGGCTGGAGAACACCACCCTCCATGTCATCAGGGAAGGGGTTGGCATCTGGTGGGCTTGGTGATGCTGCAGATGTCAGGTTGTGCCAGGCTTTATCCAGCTGTTCTCAGCACCTTCCTGCAAGTAAGGTCTGTAAATAGGTCAGAATTGTCACTTTCTGCACTTTTCTCAATTTTGTTTCCACTAAAAAACTTCCCTTCTATTCTTGGCATCAGAGAATGTCACAGCTTCGATGCTTCTTTTGTGTTATTACACTGGAAATGAAATTTTGTTCATGGAAAAGTCTCAGTCCAAAAGGAGATATTCATCTATATGAGTCAACTCAGCTTGAAATAAAAACATGAAGCTCAGTCTAACTCTCTTCTTTAGTCTAAAAGAGAACTTAGAGGTATGACTCCATAGTCTATTTTGACAGTTTTTAAATTGAACCAAAATAAATCTAGCCATAACTCTCTGCATTTTCTTTTTAAGGTCTAATACATAAGGTTTTAATTCTTCCACAATTATTTACAGGACCCTAGCTCTCATTTTCTGATGGTCTACAGATAATAGTGGCATAATACTGAACATGGGTTAATTCATACAATTCTCTTCATTCTGTACCAAAGTGTGCTGACTGCACACACATGGGACAGTGTGCCTGGAGATGTGGATTCCAAGAGAGTCACGTGGGGATGGGGTCTGCCATCCTGGGAGCAGGAGAGTGGACACTGGAGGAGGATGAGGAGGAAGGAGGCAGCAGGAGCTCAGAGCAGCTGAGGGCCAGTACTCAGAGCTGACGGAGGAGGGACTGGGAGCAGCAGGAAGCTCTGCTCTCACACTATCTGAGGTCCTGAGCGTAGCCGACACCAGACTTTCACTTCCTCTCCTAAAAGATGAAGACAACTTTAGTACCATCACAGAGGACATTGTATAGTCCAAATAATACGAAGTTTGCAAATTATAGGCTGAGCACATGGAAATTAGTGAATGATAACAGTCTTTTTATCAATATAACCAAGAGTCACCTGTTTACTCCACCCTCAGTCCAACCAAGAGGAGCTCTGCCTGAAAGTCCCTTAACACTGTCAAGGGTCTGCATTTTGAGGCCCCAAGTGTTAATTCTAGGAGAGGGACTGCCTGCAGGACTCTGAAGGAGCCCAGGAGCCCAAGTTTCCTCCCTTTTGATCAATGCCTGGTACATTATGGAGAGAAATCCCACAGCACTTGAAGTTCTTTGCAGAGAAACAGATTCTAGGAAAGTTGTCTAATGAAACACAACTGCTCTGTTAATATGGAGAAGGCAATGGCACCCCACTGCAGTACTCATACCTGGAAAATCCCATGGATGGAGGAGCCTGGTGGGCGGCAGTCCATGGGGTCACTAAGAGTTAGATACAACTGGGCAACTTCACTTTGACTTTTCCGTTTCCTGCATTGGAGAAGGAAACGGCAACCCACTCCAGTGTTCTTGCCTGGAGAATCCCAGGGACAGGGGAGCCTGATGGGCTGCCGTCTATGCGGTCGCACAGAGTCGGACACGACTGAAGCAACTTAGCAGCAGCAGCAGCAACTCTGTTAATAAATGAGATAAGTCGTCCTTTTCCTCAACCTCAGTTAGTTTCAGTTAGACCACCTCTGATGCTACTTTTTAAGACACTGATTATGTTATACTTTAAAATCACACTGGGAGAAAAAGAAACCAGATTTGTAGTTACCAAAAGTAAGGGGTGGCTGAAGAGGAAATCAGATGAAGGCAGTCTAAAGGTAATATTTTTTCTTAATAGAAAAAAAAGGAGACATTAAAAAAAAAAAAGATATGGAGAGAAGGAAAATGGTTAAAATGCTGTGTTTTGAGGCCCCCCCCAAAAGCATAGTCTAGGATGGGGGCAGCCAACAAGTCTATAAAGGAGCAGATCCCAAGATTCCAGGCTTATGGCAGTCCTAGAACATTATGGAAAGAAATCTTACAGCCCTTGAATTCTTTTGCAGAGAACCAGCATTTTGAAAAATTGTCTGACAAAATAATGGCTGCTCTGTGAAGAGTATAAATGAGGTAAACAGTCCCTTGGTTGGATGGCATCACCGACTCAATGGACATGAGTTTGGGTAAACTCTGTGAGTTGGTGACGAACAGGGCGGCCTGGTGTGCTGCGGTTCATGGGGTCGAAAAGAGTGGGACACGACTGAGCGACTGAACTGAATTGAACTGAAACAGTTCCTTACATCATGCTCAGTTAGTCTCAGACCACCTTTGGTGATATTATTTTAAGACAAAGACTTTTTTAATGGTTACAGAGACCAGGAAATCGGTTATACAATGAAACAGGAAAGAATGACAAGAAATGGGACATTCCTATACTTTCATCCAGGGAAGATGGCAACAGTACTTCTAAAGCGATTTCTTGGGTTAGTACTGGGACAAAGTAAGAAAGGACTTCTCTTAAGCGTGATATGTAAAAATGCACCAAGTCTAAGACAGCAAGATAAATAATATTATAATTCAATATTAAAAAACGAAACTGCCAAAATATACATGCTGAACAAAACATCAAAATTTTCAAGAAAGACAAGAAATGCCCTTTTATTTGCAAGACCATATGTGTCTTACAAAGAAAGGCTTCACATTGCCAATGAAATCTGGGCAATTTTCATTTCATCTATAAAATTCTTCCCAAAGAAAATGAAAAGATCAGACCTGTAAATGCCCTCAACGCTTTGTACAGGACACTGCCTCTTCTTCCTCTGGTTCCTCTCTCCCTCTCTCTCTTCCATCTTCTTTCCTTTCTTTTTGACTGCACAGCACTGCATGTGGGATCTTAGTTCCCAGACCAGACATCACATTGGCACCTCTTGCCTTGAAAGCTCAGTCTTGCTCATTGGACCAGGGACATCTGCACTAATCCTTTTTTCTACACTACACACAAGGTGGGGTGCTGGCAGTGGTGTTTCAGAAACTCGGGTTAAATAAAAATTATTTAAGACTGTCACAGAGTCACAAGAAATTGTCAAATATAGAAGTGATCTTGAATATATTGAGCTTGCTTCCATTAAAGCCAGGAAAGTAAAATCATATTAAATTCTTGTTTCAGTATGAATAAACCATAGCTTAAAAAGAATTTAATAAAATACGAATAAATATTAATACATATTTTAATATTCATACCTAATAACATATACCTAATATTTTAAATGTTTTAATTAAAATAAATGTTTTAATACTCATACATTTAACATCATATATCTAATATTTAAAATGTTTTCATAAAAATATTGCACAACTAAAAGTTTTAAAATATTTAATGAGACATATATAATTAAGTATAAATTTAAAGGCATACATTCCTGTTCGTTTTTGAATATTCTTACTTTTCAGTTGTTCAATACTTACTCCCTCACTTCAAGGCCAGCTCCTTGAACGACACCCTAAAAGTCCCAGAGCATCTCCAGGGGCGCACAGCTCCCCCGTCATCGGCCCGGGTGGGGACCGCGCTCGGACTTGCCCCCAGGGCGTCCCCAACACCGTCCAGTCGTCCCATAGCCGCCGCCAAGCTCCCCATTCCCTGAGCTGCCCCTTCTTCGCGCCGGAAACGAGCCCGAATCTGTAAAATCGGCCCCAACTCGCTCTAATTCTCCGCTTCAAACGCCTCAGTAAACGCCTTTTCTTTGTAAAAATGGCCTTGCTCTAGTTTCTGTGCGAAAAGAAAGCACAACATTCATTGGACGGCCAGGAATGCAAGCTTCCGGGCTTGCCATCACACAAAACGTCTCTGGAGAGGGCTCGGATTGAAAATTTCTTGGTGCTGCTGCTGCTAAGTCGCTTCAGTCGTGTCCGATTCTGTGCGACCCCATAGACGGCAGCCCACCAGGCTCCCCCGTCTCTGGAATTCTCCAGGCAAGAACACTGGAGTGGGTTGCCATTTCCTTCTCTAATGCATTTAAGTGAAAAGTGAAAGTGAAGTCGCTCGGTCGTCTCCGACTCTTAGCTATTTCTTAGTGCACTATTAAAGGAACAGCAACTTGGTCGCTGAGCAGCGACGCCTTTCTTCTCTGGCTGCCAAACCCGCTGAAACGACGTCTCAGAACTCCCAAACTCCCTAATAAAACCGATAAGGAGACATCCTGCGCCCTCTTGCGGCCTGCTAGAGAAGCGCTCTCCCACGACCGGGCGAAGAAACCTTTGGCTCATTGATTAGTGGTGTCCGCACGCCCCCTGTTGGCCTTCCAGTGAATCACGGAAACTCTGTATCAGTTCAGTTCAGTTCAGTCCAGTTCAGTTCAATCGTCCAGTCGTGTCCGACTCTGCGACCCCATTAACAGCACGCAGCATGACAGGCCTCCCTGTCCATCACCAACTCCCGGAGCCTACCCAAACTCATGTCCATTGAGTCGGTGATGCCATCCAATCATCTCATCCTCTGTCATCCCCTTCTCCTGCCCTCAATGTTTCCCAGCACAAGGGTTTTTTCAAAAGAGTCAGCTTTTCCGATCAGGTGGCCAAATTATTGCAGTTTCGCTTCAAAATCAGTCCTTCCAATGAACACCCAGGACTGATCTCCTTTAGGATGAACTGGTTGGATCTCCTTGCAGTCCAAGGGACTCTCAAGAGTCTTCTCCAACACCACAGTTCAAAAGCATCAATTCTTCGGCGCTCAACTTTCTTTATAGTCCAATTCTCACATCCTTACATGACTACTGGAAAAACGACAGCCTTGACTAGACGGACCTTTGTTGGCAAAGAAATGTCTCTGTTTTTTAATATACTATCTAGGTTTGTCATCACTTTACTTCCAAGGAGTAAGTGTCTTTTAATTTCACGGCTGCAGTCACCATCTGCAGTGATTTTGGAGCCCCACAAATAAATTCTGCCACTGTTTCCACTCTTTCCCCATCTATGTGCCATGAAGTGATGGGACAGGATTCCATAATCTTCGTTTTCTGAATGTTGAGCTTTAAGCCAACTTTTTCACTCTCCTCTTTCACTTTCATCAAGAGGCTCTTTAGTTCTTCTTCACTTTCTGCCATAAGGGTGGTGTCATCTGCATATCTGAGGTTACTGATATTTCTCCCAGCAACCTTGATTCCAGCTTGTGCTTCCTCCAGCACAGCATTTCTCATGATGTACTCTGCATATAAGTTAAATAAGCAGGGTGACAATATACAGCCTTGATGTACTCCTTTTCCTATTTGGAACCAGTCTGTTGTTCCATGTCCAGTTGTAACTGTTGATTCCTAACCTGCATACAGGTTTCTCAAGAGGCAGGTCAGGTGGTCTGGTATTCCCATCTCTTTCAGAATTTTCCAGTTTATAAATAGTTTTCCAATAAACTGTGGAAACTCCCTATGGCCAAGATCTATTTGCTAGTGGCAGGAGTGATGCTCTGCTCCATCCCTGCTTGTCCTCTGGACAACAAAGAAATCTTCATACATTTAAGACAGATGAAAACGATCCCCTCTCAGTCATGCCTAGACCACAGACATGACTTCAAGTTTCCTTGGAGAAGAGAGAATATCACCCCAATCCAGATGACTCAAGTCACCTGTTATCACCAATTGATGCTCCAGCAGACCTTCAACCTCTTCACCATGGAGAGCAGCCGTGCTGCTTGGAACAGTGCCCTCCTCGACAAACTACTCCAGCCTGGGTCAGAGCCTGGAACAGCTGGAAGAAGTGACTCTGGGTTGTCCCGATTTGGGAATTGCTGTCCGGAAGTATTTCCAAGGAATCCATCTCTACCTGAAGGAAAAGGAATACGGCCCCTGTGCCTGGGAGGTTGTCAGAGTGGAAACTGAAAAGTGCCTTTCCCTCATGTAAGAATCCTCAAGAAACATCAACAGATACAATGAAAATTATACTTGTGACAACTCTCTACTCAATCAGATTGTTTTCTTAACTCTCCAAAGTGATCTGGACTTCTGTTTGCTTACAAGCTGAAAAATATCTGAAATAAAAGTCCTAGTTTTACAAAAACATTTAGACAGAAAAACAAAGTCTCTTTTCTAAAATGAACAATTTTATAACATAATGTAAAAGATCTTTATGTATTTGGGGGTATTTACTATTTTCAACATCTGAAGTTTACTTATTTATGGAAGTTTTTAGGAGAGTATGTTGTGAAAGGTATTTGTCAGTTAACCTAATGTTTAGCCTTTGTAACAGGTAAACAGAAACTCGGGTCAGGAATTTGATTTTAAAGAAAACCGTTCTTTCCTTCTTTGAAGAGCACAATACAGGCCTTCTTGATCAAGTGAATCTTCTAGTTCGCTCTTCTCCAAAAAGTGAGTCAAGGAAATGGGTCCCTTTGTTTTGCAATTTTTCCATCATTAACACATGACTTCAATTTTGTCTGCAGTACTTGAGTCTATTCTCCTTGAAGGCAAAGGGAAAAGATTAGTGGATCACATGGGATGTTTCCAACGACCAGGGCTACACGTAATAGCACTTCTGCTCACATTACCCGGCCTGGACTTATCCTCATGGCAGTCTCATTGCAAGGAAATTTGGAAATAACTGGATGATTAAGACAGAAGGAGACAAGTTCAGTGCACAAGACCATTTTTTCATTTTTGCACTATTTGTCCTAATGGAGCTCTGGGTGGGTGTGCAAGGGGAAAACCAATGTTCTTGCTTGCACACACTCTGATTTAAACTCTTATTTCACAGTTTCAGCTTGGGGAAGATGACAGAGCTGTCACTCAGAGTTCACAGGATCATAGACAATTTGAAAGAAGCATTCAGGTTGAGTCCCAAAGGCATAGGCCAATGAGGAAAACATCTACAAGTGTAGACAGAGTGTTTCCTTGCTGCCTGAGGGAGACAAGGAAAGAGTGATCAGGCAGCCCCTTGCAAGCACTTGAGAATCACTGAACGAAAAGTGGACACTGAGTCCCCCACTCACCATACCTTCCAAATATTGAAAATGCAAACTTGAAGAAAATATTTCTGCAAATGATCTTTAAAAAGTATCTCACACAATATTTCATCATATCTTCCCTTGTAGAAACATGAAGAATCTCTAAATCATTGTGTTCTCACATCATATATATCTAATAGATATTGGGTTTATTGTTTCTCCTATCATTACCATCCTTGTGAATTGATGTTACTTGAATATTGATTGAAAGAAATGTTACAGCCCAGACTAGACTTCGAGAAAACAGCGTTCAGTAAGATAATTTCTCTCCCTTCAGAAATTTTACAGACTCCGGAGGTATTCTGAGGATAAAACAGGGCATGTAATATCTTACAATTCAAGCTTCTTCAACAAAATAGCATAGACTGGGTAGTTTGCAAAGACCAGAAATGTATTCCTCAAAGTTAGTTCTCGAGTCTGGATATCCGAGAACTGTGTGTCAGCTTGGTCCAGTCGTGGTCAGAGCCTGCTTCAGGTCTCACACTGCAGAGTTCTCTCGTATCATCACAGGGCAGGAGAGGGACTAGTTTTTATCCACCTCTTTTATAAGGGCATTATTTCCTTTTGTGAGGCCTCCATCCTCACACCCTAATCGCTTCCCAGAAGGTCTGTCACCTGATATCATTACTTCGGGGTTTACAACCTCATGATATGACTTTGGTGGGGTCCTAACCATTCAGAACATAAAGGTCTTTAAAGTCTACATGCTTGGAATGTAGAAGGAAGAAAATAGTCACACTGAGCAAAAAAGAATGAGCAGGTTAGTAGGCAAAATAAGGAGACCAGGGATTCATATCCAAACTCTAGATTTTCAACCTGTTGTCAGGCTTTAATTATTACATGTCAAAAACTGGAAGCCAAACTAAAATGAAGCTCACCAGCCATGCAATGGAATAAAATAAGAGCATGGAAATGATCATTCACCATTCCTTGTGAGGAGTCTCTGAAGTATCTCAGGTCAGATCAAATCAGATCAGATCAGTCGCTCAGTCATGTTTGACTCTTTGCGACCCCATGGATTGCAGCACGCCAGGCCTCCCTGTCCATCACCAACTCCTGGAGTTCACCCAGACTCATGTCCATCGAGTCAGTGATGCCATCCAGCCATCTCATCCTCTGTCATCCCCTTCTCCTCCTGCCCCCAATCCCTCCCAGCATCAGAGTCTTTTCCAATGAGTCAACTCTTCGCATGAGGTGGCCAAAGTACTGGAGTTTCAGCTTTAGCATCATTCCTTCCAAAGAAATCCCAGGGCTGATCTCCTTCAGAATGGACTGGTTGGATCTTCTTGCAGTCCAAGGGACTCTCAAGAGTCTTCTCCAACACCACAGCTCAAAAGCATCAATTCTTCAGCGCTCAGCCTTCTTCACAGTCCAACTCTCACATCCATACATGACCACAGGAAAAACCATAGCCTTGACTAGATGAACCTTTGTTGGCAAAGTAATGTCTCTGCTTTTGAATATGCTATCTAGGTTGGTCATAACTTTCCTTCCAAGGAGTAAGCGTCTTTTAATTTCATGGCTGCAGTCACCATCTGTAGTGATTTTGGAGCCCAGAAACATAAAGTCTGACACTGTTTCCACTGTGTCCCCATCTATTTCCCATGCAGTGGTGGGACCGGATGCCATGATCTTCGTTTTCTGAATGTTGAGCTTTAAGCCAACTTTTTCACTCTCCACTTTCACTTTCATCAAGAGGCTTTTTAGTTCCTCTTCACTTTCTGCCATAAGGGTGGTGTCATCTGCATATCTGAGGTTATTGATATTTCTCCCAGCAATCTTGATTCTGGTTTGTGTTTCTTCCAGTCCAGTGTTTCTCATGATGTACTCTGCATACAAGTTAAATAAACAGGGTGACAATATACAGCCTTGACAGACTCCTTTTCCTATTTGGAACCAGTCTGTTGTTCCACGTCCAGTTCTAACTGTTGCTTCCTGACCTGTGTAGTAGTAATTGCCACGTCGGTAAAGATCCACCAAAGAGTACTGTGGTAAACTGTCTGCTCATTGCTGTGAGCTATGAGCATCAGGGAGAGTTTGAGTTCAGATACATGGCTCTGCGTATGACATCCGGCAAGTTCTTTTCTGTCAGGACCTCAGTTCAGTTCAGTCGTTCAGTCACTGGTGACTCTTTATGACCCCTGAACGGCAGCACACCAGGCTTCCCTGTCCATCACCAACTCTCGGAGCTTGCTTAAACTCATGTCCATTGAGTCAGTGATGCCATCCAACCATCACATCCTCTGTTGTCCCCTTCTCCTCCTGCCTTCAATCATTCTCAGCATCAGGGTCTTTTCCAATGAGTCAGTTCTTCACAACAGGTGGCCAAAGAATTGGAATTTCAGCGTCAGTCCTTCTATTGTATATTGAGGACTAATTTCCTTCAGGATGGACTGGTTTGTTCCTTGCAACCCAAGGGACTCTCAAGAGTCTTCTCCAACACCACAGTTCAAAAGCATCAATTCTTTGGCACTCAGCTTTCTGGTCCAGCTCTCACATCCATACATGACTACTAGAAAAACCATAGCTTTGACCATACAGACCTTTAGGCCCAAGTAACAGCTCTGCTTTTTAATATGCTGTCTAGCGGAGAAGGCAATGGCACCCCACTCCAGTACTCTTGCCTTGAAAATCCCATGGATGGAGAAGTCTGGTGGGCTGCAGTCCATGGGGTCGCTAAGAGTCAGACATGACTGAGCGACTTCCCTTTCACTTTTCACTTTCATGCATTGGAGAAGGAAATGGCAAACCACTCCAGTGTTCTTGCCTGGAGAATCCCAGGGACGGTAGAGCCTGGTGGGCTGCTGTCTCTGGGGTCGCACAGAGTCAGACACGACTGAAGCGACTTAGCAGCAGCAGCAGCAGATTGGTCATAGCTTTTCCTCCAAAGAGCGAGTGTCTTTTAAAAAGTTTCATGTCTGCAGTTACCATCTGCAGTGATTTTGGAGCCCAAGAAAATAAAATCTGTCACTCTTTCTTTTGTTTCCCCATCTATTTGCCATGAAGCAATGGTACAGGAAGCCATGTTCTTAATTTTTTGAATGTTTTAAGTTTTCAGCCAGCTTTTTCATTCTCCTCTTTCACTTTCATCAAGAGGCTCTTTAGCTCCTCTTCCCTTTCTTGCCTTATGGGTGGTGTCATCTGCATATCTAGTTATTGATATTTCTCCTGGCAATCTTGATTCCAGTTTCTGCTTCATCCAGCCCGGCATCTCACATGATGTACTCTGGATATAAGTTAAATAAGCAGGGTGACAGTACACAGTCTTGGTGTACTCTTTTCCCACTTTGGAACCAGTCCATTGTTCCATGTCCAGTTCTAATTGTTGCTTCTTGACCTGCATACAGGTTTCTCAGGAGGCAAGTAAGGTGGCCTGGTATTCCTCTCTCTTGAAGTGTTTTCCACAGTTTGTTGTGATTCACAAGGTCAAAGGCTTTAGCCCAGTCAATGCAATAGAAGTAGATGTTTTCTGGAATCATGACCTAGTTGAGGACAATTAGGGGTGAGGCATCCTCCTGAGTTTAACATATGCTATGCTATGCTAAGTCACTTCAGTCGTGTCTCCAGGCAAGAACACTGGAGTGGGTTGACATTTCCTTCTCCAATGCATGAAAGTGAAAGGTGAAAGTGAAGTCGCCTAGTCGTGTCCGACTCTTAGCGACCCCATGGACTACAGCCTACCAGGCTCCTCCATCCATGGGATTTTCCAGGCAAAAGTACTGGAGTGGGGTGCCATTGCCTTCTCTGGAGTTTAACATAGTGCTGGGCAAAGGCTGAAAAGCGTGTGGCACTTGCTACTTGAATCCCCAGACCACATGTGCCTTCAAGGAAGGAGACTCCTACTGGTTTTAGCAACAAACTCAGTATGACTGGTACCAGCAGGAATAGAGTGGAAATACCAGATGCTGTCTATTATAATTCCAGGAAATAGGGCCCAGATGAAGCAAAATAGCTGGGTCATTTGTAAACGCCTTCCAGTAGTAGAAGGAAATCTGAAAAAGTGCTTTAGCTACAATTACTTGTTGAGGACTTCCCTGATGGTGCAGTGAAGAAAAATCTTTCTTCAGGAGAGACAGATTCGATCCCTGGTCCAGGAAGTGTCCACCTGCCACGGAACAACTAAGACAGTGCTCCCCTGTTACTGAGACCCTGCTCTAGAGCCCACACGCTGCAATTCCTGAAGCCTGCACGCTAGAGCCTGAGGAGGACCACACAGCAAGAAAACCGGGTACTGCAAGGAAGAGCGATCCCCACTTGCCACAACTGACGAAAGTCCGGGCAAACAGTGAAGACTCAGTGCATCCAGAAGTGAATAAGTAAATAAATAACCACAAAATAACTTGTTGAGTGATTACACTGGGCCTGGTACAGAGGATACCACAGGAAGAAGACAGAGTTCAGTCACTACAGAGCTGATTTGCCAAAGATGGTCACATATCTCTTATTTGAAGTTTGGAACATAAGGGGACAAGACAACATAAAATCTACTGTAAAATAAAAAGAATTCAGGAGCATAGCCAAAAGTTAAATCTTCCCATGAAATAATCAATATTTACCCCATTCTGAATTAATTACAAAGATGATTTCCTTTTATTTGAAAACAATAGACTTGAATTGGAACTTGAAAGTCATTTGGGAAATTTGAAATTTAATGCAAAGGAACAGAGAGAAAGATTCACATGGATGGTGATTCCTAAATCATGCTTTCTCACTGGTGATAATGCTACTTCCATGCATGCAGACATTAGTTTTCTGGAATATGAACAAATCTTGTCATTACAATGATTAGTTATTACATGTCAAAGCTCAACCTGATACAACAAAATCTAACCCCTTAGTATTTATTTCTGTCTTTGGCCTTTCTTGTGTATCATACATAAGAGAAGCATTGAGACTGAGTTTATGGAATATAAACAAATTGTATACAAGATCAGTGGTACAACCTAAGGTGACTAGATGGTACAACCTAAGTTAACTGGAGGACTTTCCATCATTTGCTTGATCTCAAAGTCATACTGTGAGAATTTCCCTTTCTGTACTTCTGAGAAACCATTGTCCATCTCATGCATGTTGCTTATGTTTGAAGGTCAGTATGATTTGGGGTCCAGAAATTAAATAAAAATGGAAAATTTCTTTGTAAATAAAATACAAAAAATATTATCGTTTCTTACCAAAATTCTACAAAGATGGTTCAACATATCAAAGTATTAAAGAGAAAAAATGTTGATAATATCCAGATGAATATGTAGCAGGCAGTAAAACTAAAAATTATTTTCTGACATGAAGAAAATTCAATGATAAATAGTTTAAATATTAAAGAACTATTTTTAAGTTATTCAATGATTTGAGCAGCTTTGAATGACTTTTAAGTATGTCTATATCTTGGTATTATTAAAAGTATTTATGTAAATTTTATTTCAATATGTAATTGGATACATACCTACTTATAAAAGTAAACATATGACATTAAAAATCACTCTGAAAACTGAGTTTATAAAGAAAAAATAAAATTCAGTAGCTTTTAAATTTAAATTATGGCTTAAATTTTTATGTAATTCTAAACTACACTGAATACAAAGAGTAAGATTTACACCTCCTTTTTCTATGTACAGAGAAAAGATATTCACAGAGTACATAAATACATACACAGTATATCTGTGTTATCAAAATTTCACAGTGCAGGGCAATTAAGAAAAAATATCTAAAAGGCTCTGTGGGCAGAAGAAAGAAGAGCAACATGAAAAAAAAAATGATTGGGTAGTGCTGCCCTAACCCACTGGAGAGTGCAAACTGAAAAGCAAAAACAAAAGTAGAAAATAAGAGGGAACTTTCACAAAGTGGAAACCATGGGCTCCTATTTAAGACACAGGCCTGAAGGAAGGTCTTCAGAGAATCTAGAGAGCAGGTTCACAGAGTCACCCACTGCCCCAGGGCAGAAGCATCTGCAAGGTCCCCGATGGCCCCAGCCTGGTCCCTCCTCCTGGCCCTGCTGCTGCTCAGCTGCATCGCCATCTGCTCTTTGGGTTGCCACCTGCCTCACACCCACAGCCTGCCCAACAGGAGGGTCCTGACACTCCTGCGACAACTGAGGAGGGTCTCCCCTTCCTCCTGCCTGCAGGACAGAAATGACTTTGCATTCCCCCAGGAGGCGCTGGGTGGCAGCCAGTTGCAGAAGGCTCAAGCCATCTCTGTGCTCCACGAGGTGACCCAGCACACCTTCCAGCTCTTCAGCACAGAGGGCTCGGCCGCTGTGTGGGACCAGAGCCTCCTGGACAAGCTCCGAGCTGCACTGGATCAGCAGCTCACTGACCTGCAAGCCTGTCTGAGGCAGGAGGAGGGGCTGCGAGGGGCTCCCCTGCTCAAGGAGGATGCCAGCCTGGCTGTGAGGAAATACTTCCACAGACTCACTCTCTATCTGCAAGAGAAGAGACACAGCCCTTGTGCCTGGGAGGTTGTCAGAGCAGAAGTCATGAGAGCCTTCTCTTCTTCAACAAACTTGCAGGAGAAATTCAGGAGAAAGGACTGACACATACCTGGTTCAACACGGAAATGATTCTCATGGACCAACAGACCACACTTCCTCCTGCACTGCCATGTGGAAGACTCTCATTTCTGCTGTCATTGCACCCTGAAATGAATCAATATGTCAAATGATTTCTGGAATATTAAGTAACATCATGTTCTACTCTATAGGCAAAACAGATGCCGAAGCTCATCTATCTACATATTTAACTACTTGGACATTTATTTATTTATTTTAATATTTATTTAACTATTTATAAATATTTAAATTATTTTGTTGATAAAGTATTATGTATGTACACTTAGGGGAAAATGTATATTTTGTATTTAGTCAGTTTATGATTTTTCTTCCTTTATTAAATTTTTACTGTAAAAGACTTACTTTGTTTTTTCGTTAAAACAGAGCCACCAAGCCTGAATGGCAGCTTGATTAAAAATTGCATTTTATGATTCCTTGAGCCCTTTTTAGGATCTGCATGTTAGAAGTAAAAATACTCTAGCTCTAGCTATGTTTTTTGTTGCTCTGAGGACCTTGAAGGGAACATAACCACTCCAGTGCTTTTTGTAACTCTGATTTTTTTTTCAAAAAAAAGTAACCTAAAAACAACCATCAAAAAAAAAATCCATGCTTCAGGATTTGATGAATTCTTGGGAAGGATTTTCTGCCTCTTGTTGGTTGTGGAATTTTTTTCCCTGGAAAAAATTGTAGAGATGCTTGAAGACGTGGTATTCAGTTGGCGAGAGGTCAGGTGCATATCTTATCCTTACACTCAAATATCACAGTCATTCACTTCCTCCCAGTGTAGAAATCCCCAGTGTGCGCTCCTCATTCACTATGCATGAAGGTGTCTTCTCCATTCATACAGCTGTGTTCTTCTCCATTATGGTTTCTGGTTGTCAATTTCCCCTTACGATTGCAAACCACCAACTAAAAGCAGAACCTGAGTGAAAGTTCTAGATCTGTCAGACACTCTCCTATGACTTCACCTGCTCTGCCTGCCAAGCACTGCAGGTCCAGACTGTCCAGCCTCCCAGAGAAACACAGTAAATAGAGGGAACCCCGCCCCACAGTGAACAATGGTGGAGACACCAGGGGCTCCTCGGAGGATCTGCTCCTGCTAAGTCACTTCAGTCGTGTTCGACTCTGTGCAACCCCATAGACGGCAGCCCCCCAGACTCCGCCATCCATGGGATTCTCCAGGCAAGAACACTGGAGTGGGTTGCCATTTCCTTCTCCAATGCATGAAAGTGAGAAGTCAAAGTGAAGTCACTCAGTCGTGTCCGACTCTTTGTGATCCCATGGACCGCAGCCTACCAGGCTCCTCTGTCTGTGGGATTTTCCAGGCAAGAGTACTGGAGTGGGTGCCATTGCCTTCTCCTCTGAGTGTCTACCTAGGCTAATCCATGTGCTGGTTGCACTAGGAGGAACTCACCTGGTTCAGGAATCTCATTTGAGAAAAGCCCAAAACACTGGACACTTGGAGTTGAAAGTCAGCAGCAGCTTGAGAACTTGGAAGTAGAACAGAGATGTTTAAAGTGTTCACTGGAGCAGCAGCGGGTCCTCAGGACACAGAACAACACAGATGAACTACACTGAGGCAAGTGCTTCTCCACAACATTCCTTTTCAGAGACTGAGAAGACTGAAGCGATGCTGAGAGCACAGAGACAGAGCACGAGTGCCTGGCCACCAGCTGTGTCCCCAGCACGGGTGACGTTCACAGCACAGCAGCCTGCAGAGTCCTGGAAGGCACGAGGGCCACTCCCGTCACAGCTGCAGACTTCTTTCTTCCTTAGGACCCAGCAAGTTATCACAGAGCAGGGCAAGAGGTGCCTGGGGACAATGCAATCCAGGGAAGTTCTTAAATTCCATCATGGTGTCTTTGCATCTCTGAGAGACAAACAAGATCAAACAAGATTGAATAGAAGGGGCACAGGCAGGGCTTTTAATACGTTTAGCAACAGTGGGACAGAGCTTTCCTTGTAGGACATATGTTAGTAACGTGAACACTGAAAGAATACAATTTCTCAAAGTAACAAAGATCTTTGTGGAAATTCATGTATTTAATGTAGGCAATCTTCAGGACATTGATGAATCAGTCATCTTTCTCTTCGTTCCAGCTGGGACATACAGCACTCAGTAGCTATATGTAAAGTTGGAGGGACTTTTGAAATAATTTTATTTTTTATTCATTTTTCACTGTGCTGTGTCTTCACTGCCGCCTGGACTTTCCTCTAGTTGTGGCAAAGGTGGGTCCTCTCTAGTTGTGGTGCACAGGCTTCTCACTGTGGTAGCTCCTCTTGTTGGGGAGCATAGGCTCTGGTGCACTTGGCTTCGGTAGTGGGGGTCCCGGGGTCTAGAGCACAGGGCAATAGTTGCGGCACATGGCTCAGCTGTTCTGCAGCGTGTGCATCCTCTAGGACCGCATGTGGTCCTATTGGCAGGTGGGCTCCTCACCACTGAGCCACCATGGAAGCCCCTCAGGGAACATGTAAAGTACATTGAGAGGTTTGGAAACCTTCCTGAGGATTAGGGTCCTAAACAAGTAAAAAACATTCTGATATTACTGCTAAAAATATCGTTTAATTAACAAATTATTTTCTAAATAATCTTTTCATGTCAGTTCTATAGTATTACTTAATGATGTTTAATAGGTTGAGCTAGAAATTTTTTAAAAAGATAACTATACAAGGCTTTGAGGCTTACTTCACAATTCAAGCCAGTTTCTCCCTGCCAAGGAGAAAAATGTTCACTGCTTCTGTCCAGGAAGCACACGTGCACTTCCATCTTGGTCGCACACAGGCCTCCTCAACACCCACATCTTGACCTGAAGTTGGGAAATAGAGTAGCAGTTCTTCACTGGACTCCATCAGTAGACACCAGGATGACCCAGCTGGACTGGAGGTGAGAAACACAGGTGTCTTCCTTGAGAATGAGAACAGTAGGTTACCTGAGGAGGTGTCCTGGAAGGGGACCTTGTCAACCAAAAAAAACACACCCAAAAACATGACTCCCCAGAGTTCATTTTATTGGGAGGACTTGCTGAGGACTACAGGCCAGAGGACAGCCTCCCCCCAGCTCTGAGGAACTGCTCCACGGACGTAGAGGAGGTCAGTATGCATGCGACTGTGGTGAAGGGGTGACGTGCAGATAAGCTCACATCTTGGGAGAAAGTGGCTGAGAATCAGGAGGAACAGATGTCTCTCTGAAAGATTTTAGAGCTTTTCTACACATGAGAAGTTGTAAAATTGGGTTCATCAATTTTCTCTGGAAATTATTTAACTATCAGAAGGCCTGTTGTGTCAGTTTTCCCAGAGCACAGAGTGCCTCGTTCCTGATCTCAACCCTGAACTCCTATCAGGGCGTGTTGGAGGTCAGGGACTGCAGTGGGTAGAGACTTCATTCTGCAGAACCTGATGCGGAAAGATGTTTTCATTGTCATCCTGAAGGAGAAACGTCAGAACTCATGTGGTGAGAAACTGTTACCTGCTTTTTCTTTGTTCGCATTGGAGAAGGAAATGGCAACCCACTCCAGTGTTCTTGCCTGGAGAATCCCAGGGTCAGGGGAGCCTGGTGAGCTGCCGTCTATGAGGTCACACAGGGTCGGACACGACTGAAGCAACTTAGCAGCAGCAGCAGCAGCAAGCTCACAAGAAAGTTCAAGAGGTTTAAATACATAGAAAGTAGGGCTTACCTCTCATAGGCTTAATAAAATTATTTTACTATATTTCACTGAAGAAACCACTCATAAAAGCTTAGACTTCGAGGAGGCTTGTGTGATCGGACTTCCCCAACCAGGGATTAAAATCAGGTCACAGCAGTGAAAGTGCTGGATCCTAACCACTAGACAATGAGCAAACTCCTGCTTTACTTTAAGCTGGCAGAACAATCTACTCCCTTCCAACTACTTAATAGTGATTTTCTCTAGTTATGATTAGATCGTAATTTTGCGGACTTCAGACTACACACTGTGACCCTACAAAATAATAGGTCATGACCCTTTGGCATCTGAAATGGATTAAGGGGTCTTTGTCAACTCACTCTCCTCCTCACTTATTTCATTGGTTCCTTAATGTCATGTCCATTTGCAGCCTTCCTTTTTTTTTTTTTTTTAAATTGGATTATTCAGACAAATCAAAGCCCCCAAGGTTTGCTCTTGAATCTTTGCTATGATTGGAATAGTTCATTTCTCTAGATTTATATTTTTCTCCAGGAGTATAAGTAAGTGGGACCCTAAGAGTTAATGAGAGGATTCAGTTAAAATTCTAAAGAACTTGAAAAGTGACTAGTCCATTAGTAGCAGGCAATAAAATTCAGCGATTATTTTTAATATCATAATTACTATTATCCAGATTAAGTTCAGGATGTTTTGGAATCATTTAATTCTATTTCATTCTAGTTTTTTTCAAAGCATCTTCTCACTGCCTGAGTGGATTTATTACCTAGACAGATGCTCAGCAAGGCTGGTCTCTAAGACACTGCCAGTGAGGGTTAGTATTCCAGCAACTGGCATTCTACTTGTCCATCTCTTGTTAGGTGATGGGCTTGACTTCTTCCTTCTCTCCTGAAACTAATCCTACGTGCATTAATCAAAAGAAAAATGAGGTAGCTGATCTTGCAAAGCAAAGGACAGTCACTTGACCTGGACTTGACCTTCGTGAGCTTCTGTCAGAAGCAGCCATGGCCCAGCAATAAGCCTTTCTGTTGTTCACACTGGCCTCATGCTTCCCCTCTGCCACAGCCTCATCCCCAGCTGTGCTGCACTGAAGTTTGCTAACTCAGAAGACATCATTGTGTCGGGGAAAACCACTTCCCTTCATTCATATTCAGACATTCAGACTTAGATTAGTTTTCTTTTTGCCCACAAAACAACTGTGCAGTTTTATTTTATAGGAAAGTAGCAAAGGGAAACAACAACCAAAAAAAAAACTAAAATCTTAAATATGATAGAGCTACAGCCCCTCTGCCTTTCCTTACTTCGCTTTATTTTTCTTACCTCAACGTGATTTAGAACTAGAACAGGAGCAGCAAGACAAATCCGGGCCAAAAAGTCACTAAATGAATGTAGAAACTAAGTGAAAAAGTATACTCAAGTAAAGGAAAGAAGGCTATTTCTCCCTGAACCAGTAGCCTGGTTCTCACCGTCCTTCATTCTCAGAGGGAGAAAGAGACAGAGGAACAGAGATGCCCACTGGAATCAACGGCCTGAATGAATGACTGACACTCACTAGATTCTGTGACATAAGCTTCCAGTGAGAAACACCATCACTGAATCTCCTTCCTCCAGCTCTGAAACTCTGAGCAGAAAAGTGTTGAACAGTTTAAGTAAAACTGTTGAATAATAAAAACGTTCTCATTTGATTGACACATATTTAATTGGATGGGTACATTTGAAGTTATTGGGAATAGGTAAAATTAACACTTTAAACTGATGACATTTTCTTTGATCATGTTGTGAATACATAAATGAAAATCAAAAAAGGAAGTGAAAGTGTATTACAACAATTAGAAAATGAAAATTACCATGTTCCCTATTTAATGGCCTTGCTTAGAAAGCATGGCATCAGAGAACCTACCTCAAGGTTCCACCAGACGCTGCCTCAGCCAGGCCAGTGGCCACCTCATCTTCCCCATGGCCTTCGTGCTCTCTCTACTGATGGCCCTGGTGCTGGTCAGCTATGGCCCGGGAGGATCCCTGGGCTGTGACCTGTCTCAGAACCACGTGCTGGTTGGCAGGCAGAACCTCAGGCTCCTGGGCCAAATGAGGAGACTCTCTCCTCGCTTCTGTCTGCAGGAAAGAAAACACTTCGCTTACCCCCAGGAGATGGTGGAGGGCAGCCAGCTCCAGGAGGCCCAGGCCATCTCTGTGCTCCACGAGATGCTCCAGCAGACCTTCAACCTCTTCCACACAGAGCGCTCCTCTGCTGCCTGGGACACCACCCTCCTGGAGCAGCTCCGCACTGGACTCCATCAGCAGCTGGATGACCTGGACGCCTGCCTGGGCCCGGTGACAGGAGAGGAAGACTCTGCCCTGGGAAGGATGGGCCCCACACTGGCCGTGAAGAGGTACTTCCAGGGCATCCATGTCTACCTGAAAGAGAAGGAATACAGTGACTGCGCCTGGGAAATCGTCATAGTGGAAATCATGAGATCCTTGTCCTCATCAGCCAACTTGCAAGAAAGGTTAAGAATGATGGATGGAGACCTGAACTCACCTTGACATGATTCTCACTGACTAAGATGCCACATCACCTTTGCACGCTCCCCTGAGGTCATTTCAGAAGACTCTGATTTCTGCTTTAGCCACAATGTTTCTTGAATTCAATCAATAGTACTTTCTCAGTAGCAATAAGCAAGTAGATATAAAAAGTATTCAACTGCACGGGGATCAGTCCATAAGGGATGACTGCCGTGATGTTATTTATGTTTATTTATGTATTTATTTTACCTCATCATGTTTATATTTTCATGTAAAAACGTTTGTCTGCATTGTAATAAAATTTAGAAAATACGTTCATTTCCTTAATCTTCTAATTTATTTATTAATTTCTTATGAAAGTAAATTTCTTTTTTCATTAAGAAGAACTAAATACTTGTTTTGTCTACATAAACCTATCGTGGAATAGCATTTGTCCATTTATACTACAGAATAGTCATATCACTTTTCAGGAAATGATTGTCAAAAGGTAGAATTCCTGGAATTCCCTGGCAGTCCAGTGGATAGGACTCCATGCTTCCAGTGTGAGAAGCTCAGGTGCCATGGATACCTGGTCAGGGAAATAAGATCCTGCAAGCTGTGGAGTGCAGCCCCCTTCACCCAAAAAAAACAGGTGGAAAGGAGTCTCTGAAACGGTGGTAGATGATTAGCCCTCAATTCACAAGTATAACTAGTTTATACCCAATCAACAGAGAATGGTTGGTGTCAGTATGTGGGGGGAGGACTCCCCTCCTCCAGAGAAGCTGCAAACATGTGGTGCTGAGTGGCTGATCCTGACCTTACTCTTCCTCCCACCTTCTCCTCAGTCCTGCTTTACTGAACAATCCACTCCCTTACACTATATCTTCACTGCCTCCAACACAGGAGCTCTGTTCTGTGATGGTTTCTAGCCTCAAAGTTTCTGAGTGGAAATCACTGGAAGAGAGCACAAGTGAAAGGAGAGTTCTAGAAGCTTCAAAACCTTTGAATTGCAGCTCTGCTATTTAACAGCAGTGTGACCCTGCAAAATATCACAAATACTAAGGAGAAGGGAATGGCAACCCACTCCAGTATTCTTTCTTGAAAATCGCACGGACAGAGGAGCCTGGTCGGCTACAGTCCATGGGTCACAGGAGTTGGACATGACTGAACCAACTTAGCATGCATGCAGGCATGCATTCTATCTTGATCTTCTTCTCAAATATCGGGAAAATAACAGTAGCTTTTCATAGAACTACTGTTTGGATCAATAAGTCCATATTACAAGAAGCATACAAGTGTGCTTGGTCAAATAATCAGGACAGGGAGAGTCCCAGAATAGCTGCCCACAGGGAGCAGGCAGGACAGCCGGCCTGAGGCAGGGACTGAAAGGCAGCACTGGAAAGATGCTGGGTCTTTGGTAAAAATATTTAACTTGGGTGCTAGTTTCACAGTATATTCAGTGTGTGAACTCTCCTGTGCTCAAGGCTGAAGACAATTCCAATTTCTGTGTTTCAGACTTCTAGAAGTATTCTTAGGAAGTCACAGAAATTCTTTGAGAAAGAAGGATTAGTAGAAAATGCTTTGATCTACTATAAAAATGAATAATAGGGAAATCATAGAGATCTCATAGGACTGCAGAATATCACACACATTACTCATTAATAATGTTTCCTGTTCTTTAGTATGAGTAGTCCTGTGCTACTTTTTAACATATTTCTAAAATTACCTTCTCAACTTGCTGTTGGGTTTCAGTCTTTCAGCAGCAAAGCAGAGGCAGAAAGAAAAGAACAAGGGCCATGCAGGGTGAGGCTCTGCTCTCCAACCCTGAGCTGTCCTGGGTTTGATCCCAGTTGTTTTCCGTGAAGACTTCAGTCCCTAAGTGCCGGCAGTGTCACCTCTTAGAGTCGGTCCTTCTCAGAAATCAGTGCCTTTGAGGAGAGACTGCTACAAGTGTATGCAGATGTCTTATACGCAAGCGAGAGTCTTTCTCTGAACACGGGGCCATGAAGTCAATTTTATTGGTCAAAATACATAAACCTTGCACATGCACACTGCCAACTGTCCATGACAACAATGGCTACATGAATCCACATTCAAGACCATATAAGCTCTTATATGTTCTCACTCATTGACCAAAAGAGGATCTTATCATCCTTTTCAATTTTGCCAATCTGACTGGTGACACATGGCATCTAGCAGCAACCATTAGTTTTCCTTTTCCTAATTGATGGCGGTTGTCATCAGTCATACTCCAGCTTTCTCGTCCACCTCTTGGAATTGGTTCGGGAGAACTCTGAAAGAAAAACAATCTGCAGGCAAAGGAGAAATATACTGGAAGGAACTGGAGCCCCAGCATCACAGAGTAGAGCTGAGAAGAGCTGTGGAGTTGAGACTTTAGTTTTAAGACCAGTGCGCTAGAGCAGGTGACATCCCTTCCCCATCATATCCACTGGAAATGCAGATTTCTTCTGTGAATTTCTGATCCATACACAATGCACCCACTGTTCTTGCATTGTCACTTTACTCATGTAAAGGACTTCATGATTCATTTTTGTTCAAACTCCGTGATCTCCAGCTAGAAGACACACAGATTGCAAGGTCCTCAACCAGATCCCTGACTCCACACTCACACTGCACTCCTGCCATCTGGCTGGTATCCAGTCTGAGTTTCATGTGTGACAAAGACACTTGTGATTTTCCTGTGTTCAGGGCCTAGAACTGTTTTCTGTTCAAACTCATGAACTAGGTCATGACCTGCTCTAGTTTTCAGGGCTTTAAAAATCTGTCTTGATGGTGATGCCTTCCGAAGATGCATGCTGCAATTATATACCCAACTGCCTATTTCACAGTTGGTACCTACTGAGCACACAGTACGCTGAAATCAAAAGCATTTTGACTGCAGGTTTTTCAGCAACTTACCCATATGATTTGACATTTTGAAAAAGTTAATGAAACTCTCCAATGAAAAACTGACTACATAAAAAAATGAATGTGTAATAGATGATCCTTGGTTAACACACATGAGAGGAAAAAGGAATTTGTAAGTTGAGATTGGTTATTTAAGGTAGTTACTGGGTCATAATTTGTCAAATATAGCATTCCCTCAGTGAAGAGAGATATATACAAAGCAGCAATTTTGAAAACATTACAGATGATTTTGCTTCCATTAAAGCCAGGAACTTAAAAGTACTGTTGTGGCATAAGAAAATATTTCAACTTGATGTGAGTTTAACACATATATTTTAAAAGATTTTTCAGACAACATTACAGGAGAAATTTACCTTTTATATTAATATTGAATGAAATAATTTTCTCTTTCCCTTGGGGCTCCTTTAAGTCTCAGTCTTGTCCCCAAGTCTTCCTTCCCACTGGAGGGTCGCAATATCGAGTAGATTTCTGTCCGGATTGTAGACGCCTTTCCTGTTGTCCCTGAATTAGCCCCTTTCCCCAGAAACAGTCCTGAATCTGAAAACATACCACAACATGCTCTGATTTTCAGCCATCTGCTGCTGCTGCTAAGTCGCTTCAGTCATGTCCGACTCTTCGCGACCCCATGGACTGCAGCCTACCAGGCTCCTCCGTCCATGGGATTTTCCAGGCAAGAGTACTGGAGTGGGTTGCCACTGGATTTCCAGCCATCAATCACAGCATAAACCGGCACCGGTGTGTTAAATCGCTCTGGGTAAAGTCTCCTCCCAGGAAGGGGAGGGTGGATACAAGGGCAGGTGCAGAAATTAAAGGCTCTGAGAGAGGCGGCGGCAAAGCTCCCCTGGGCAGTCCGGCCCGAAAAAGAAGTTTCCTTTCTGCTTGCGCGGCCCCACGCGCTCCCTGCGCCCCGGCGGCGCCTCGCCCGGGTCGCGGCTCCTGCCAAGGGCGACCCCCGAGTTCTCCCCGTGGTTCCGCCGACCGACTTGGCCGCTCTGTACCTCGAGGCGGGTTCAGCTGAGTTTGCGGCGCCGGTCTGTCAGTTACTGAGAGATCGGGCGCCCCCTCCCGGCCGTTTGGGCACAGCAAAAGGAGCTTGGAGGGCTGCTTAGCTTAGTGCAGGACCTGAGCTGTTTCACTGAGGCCCAGGGGAAGTGCTGAGTTTCTGGACTCCTGTTTCCCTGCTGATGGCCATGGGGATGTTCTGCTCCATCCCTCACAATTTACCCGTTAGCATACGTCGTCTTCTATTCTTCCAGTCATTTCCCATATTCGAGTAATTTGGTAGCATTAAGTATGTTTTACCTATATCCACAAGTACCATCAGCTTGGGGTTTTCTACAGAGGATTCACTGAAATGTTTGTAATCCAATCTGAGCAGGGGTCATAACTCTCAAGGATCTTGTCCATCATGTATTTCAATTTTATGGTGAGGATCACTTAACAATGTATGAGTCATCTTGGACACTTAAATACGATTGTTTTAGAATTATTTTAGAATTATTAATTTTGTCAAACACAGTTAGACTCTCAGTAATAACTACCACTTGATAATTTCATTTTGCTTCTTACACAAAATAATCAGGATACTTTGTAAGTCATTCAGCTTATCGAGAATCTGGAGGGAGACGTTAATGGAAATAAGAGATTTGTAACATTGAGGTATGAAACAACAAAGGGACATCTTGTGTTAGAAGTAAAAGAGGGAAATAAGTGAGAGTTCAGTACATGCAGTGTGCTCAGGGGTTTATGCTGTGGATAGAGAGTTTGGAATCTGACATATTAGGTTTTGAAATCTGGATTTGCAAATTCATTATTAGATTATTTCATTCAAATAAAGTCCTAGCAGGGGGCTCTTGGAAAGGAGAACATTAACTCAGTTTCACTATGTTGGAAGGATTAAGTGAGTCCCTTCAGAGGCTAAGGAATTTGTCGCTGTTGTCACTGTCATTTCTGATGAACACTGATAGTCTGTGGAATTTGTCTGGTGAAAGTGTTAGTTGCTCAGTCGAGTCCGACTATCTGTGACCCCATGAACTGTAGCCTGTCAGGCTCCTCTGCCCGTGGAATTCTCCAAGCAAGAATACTGGAGTGGGTTACCATTTCCTTTTCCAGGGGATCTTCCTGACTCGGGGATTGAACCTTGGTCTCCTGCATTGCAGGCGGATTCTTTACCATCTGAGCCACCAGGGAAGCCTGGTAGGTCCTTGGTAATTAGGTTCACAGTATAACATTTATAACATTTATTTAGTAAACAATTCAGGATGGATGTGCCATAAAAAGTGAGGGTAGCATCAGGGAATATATTCTTTCTCCTCAAATAAATATCAAGAATGAAATAGATCCTAATGAATCCTTGCCATAAACACTATACCGTGGTATCTTCTTATTACCATGTTACAGACTGAATGTGTGTGTGTTCCCCAAATTCATATATTGAAACCCTACCCCTCGAGACTCCCTGATGGTCCAGTGGCCAGGACTCCATGCTCCCATAGCAGGAAGCCTGAGTTGGATCTCTGGTCAGGGAAGTAGATCCTGCATGTGGCAAGCAGGATTTCCCATGGCCCAAGTAAAGATCCCGCATGAAGCAAAGAAGATCCAAGATCCAGCATGCTTCAGATAACACCTGGCCCAGCCAAATAAGCACATAAAATAAATATTTTTAAAATTCTTAAAAAACCTGTAGAAACCCAACCCATCAATGTGATCATATCACAAACTGGAATATTAGGGAGATCATTAGGGTTAGCAATCAATAAAATTCAGCTATTACTTTTAATATCATAATTTTACTGTTACCCAGATTAAGATCAGGATCTTTTGGAATCATTTCATTCCCTGTCATTCTAGTTTTTTCAAAGCATCTTCTCATTACCCAAGTGGATTTATTAACTACACAGATGCTAGGCAAGGCTGGTCTCCTAAACCCTGCCAGAAAGGGTTTGTGTTCTAGCAACTGGGGTTCTGATTGCCCGTCTCTCTTCCGTCTCCGCTTATACTGATCACATGTGGATTAAAGGAAAGGAAAATCAGCTAGCTGGTCTTACAAAGCTGAAGGCAGTCAACTGACCCAGGACTTGGCCTTCATTGAGCTTCTGTCCTGTCCCAGTCTTTCTGTTGTTCATACCGGCTTCATCCTTCCCCTCTGCCACAGCCACTCCCCAGCTGTGCTGCACTGCAGTTTGCTAACTCAGAATAATACATCATTACGTCAGGGGAAAACCACTTCCCTTCTTTCATACTCAGGACATTGAGACTTACCCTTGTTTTCTTCTTGCCCATAAAACAACTGTGGAATTTTACTTTCTAGGAAAGTTGCAAAGAGAAACAAAAACAAATCCAACATCTTGAAAGTGGAAGAGATGCAGCCTCTCTGGCTTTCTTTACTTCCCTTTCTTGTTCTCATCTCATCATGAAATACAACCAGAGCAGAGGCAGGAATACCAACATTGTCCAATAAATCACTAAGTGTATATAAAAAGTTTAAATGAAAAATTACACTCAAGTAAAGGAAAGAAGGCTATTTCTCCTGATCTAGTACCCTTGGTCTCACTGCCCTGCAATCTCAGAGGAGACAGAAACAGGGAACAGAGATGCCCAGTAGAATCAACTGCCTGAATTAATGACTGAAACTCATTAGATTCTGTGACATAAGCTTCCAATAAGAGACAATGTCATCACTGAATCTCCTTCCTCCAGCTCAGAAACTCTGAGCAGAACAAGTGTTGAAGAGTTAAGTAAAAGAATTGAATAATAAAACCTATACTTGGCAAAGTAAATATTATTTAACTACTGAAAGTAAAATAATTGCAGTTGGAAACTCCTGCAACAACTTGCACAAAGACACTTTTGCTCTCAGCATCTGAGCACTGCTGACACTTTAGACACCTGGGGAAACGGGTCAGGAGAAGAAGAGGTCACCACTGAGAACTAGGGTCCTTCACATAAAAACTCCAGGGGAGAGGTTGGGGTTTTGGGAAGACAATTTATTTTCTCAATATATCAATAAGCCCTCCACAGAAAGGAGATTTTCGAGTCCTCAGGACGTGCTGAGCCTGTCCTCAGGGAGGGAGTCCAGCATGTGAACAAGAGGACTCAGTCACTCCAGAGGACAGGGGGTGGCTCCTTGTGATCTCTCCCTGTGAGTGAGGTGCTGCTGGGAAAAACAATAATCCTGGATTTACAGTCTCCTCACCCATGTTCCCTGAGTAGAACCAGGATTCTGGTGGGGGTATTGGCCCATCTGTGGAGGACGACAGGTCTCCAGCAAGAAAATGGTGGAAAGAAAGGGTGATGTTTGTAATGGTCCTGCCCTCACGGTTCCCTGAAGGGCAGGGATCTGCAAGAACGTGTTCTAGAAGTAAGAGAAATGTGGGAGGAGTTCAAGGACTGATAATAATCAGCCTCTTCTATGAATCAAACACTAAAGAAAACTCATCATTTGTTTCCAAGAGCTTAACTTCCAGAATGATCTGGTAAATCCCTTATAAATATGAAAACCATAGAGCTGACAGAGCCTGGCTTCCTATGGAACCTAAGAGGGAAAAATGGAGCCTAAGAGCAAGCCAAAAATGTGTTAATGGATGAGAGGAGAGCAACATTTATGCATGAAAGATAAAGGGTAATAACGTGTGTAATTACAAATGTCCATCAATTCTGACTTAAAAGAAAAACCTTTCTCATTTGATTTAAAAATATCTATTTGGATGGGCACATCTGAAGTCACTGCTGCTGCTAAGTCACTTCAGTCGTGTCCGACTCTGTGCGACCCCATAGACAGCACCCCACCAGGCTCCGCCGTCCCTGGGATTCTCCAGGCAAGGACACTGGAGTGGGTTGCCATTTCCTTCTCCAATGCATGAAAGTGAAAAGTGAAAGGGAAGTACCTCAGAAAAAGGCAAAATTAATAGTCTAGAAGGAAGAAAATTTGACTGTATTGAGAATACATAACAAAAAACCAACAAAGGAAGTAAAAGTTTATAGAAATGATTAGAAAATGAAAACTACCATGTTCCCTATTTAATGGCCTTGCTTAGAAAGCATGGCATCAGAGAACCTACCTCAAGGTTCTGCCGGGAGCCAGCATATTGCATATTGAGTGCAGCACTTTCCACAGCATCATCTTTCAGGATCTGGAATAGCTCAACTAGAATTCTATCACTGCCGGGAGCCAGCGTGAGGAGCTCCACCCATGACAAAGGTCACAAGGAAGGAGGCTCAGCATATGCAAAGGTGGGATTGAGCCTCAGGAGTCCCCCTGGAAATTTTCGAGCATCTACCCCCAAAACCAGAGTCTGCCTACTTTCTGCTTTGTGCTTTCACCTACACCTCTGACTTTATGGGGGGCTGTGCCCCACTACCTCTCTCTGAAAAAAGAGTTAGCTTACAGCTCCAGTTAATAATTCCTGGGTGTGACAGTGTTTCAACCTACAAACTCCTTTGGAAATCCTCTAGCCTGCCTGAATAGGTTTTTTCGGCCACATGTGATTGTTCAGAGCCTCCCAACTGTGAGAGGGAGGAGATGTTCTAAACTGTCTAAACACAGATTCTTTTGAGTAGTTAAAAGATTGATTAGAAATTGTATTGGTGAAGGGTTTTTCACTTGTTGAGCCAATGTTTGCTGCTAAGGCTCCATACCCCTTACCTACTGTGTCCTTGGCAGTGTATTGATTGATATAATGGGTGTATAGAAATGTAAGTAGTAGCTCAATGTTTGTAACCTTGGACCTTTGAGTTAATTCTTTTCTTGATTGAGCCCACCTCACCTTTGCCCTATAGGAATGCAGCTTTGTCCAGTGCTTTTTTGGAGGCTTGTGCCTGACTTTGGAATAATCACCTTTAGAGAAAAATAAGTTCCTTAAAATGTTAACAGGCCTCCTGGCCAGAAGATGATGTAAATCACCTGAACTTTTGCATATGATAAGTTAGAAAGCCTGGCTTCAATTAGGACCAGGAACTGCTGTCCTTGTATGACTCTACCCCTTCCCCCATTATCCTCTATGCATAACTTAAGGTATAAAAACTACTTTGGAAAATAAAGTGCGGGCCTTGTTCACCGAAACTTGGTCTCCCCATGTCTGTCTCTCTCTCAAATTCTGGCTGAGTCTCCATCTGGAGCACGGAACCCGCCATGCTTGCTAATTATGCCTGGGCTTCTAAGATCCGACTGAGGAGGCCTCAGTGTCTCCTCTCCTTCGGGAGAACGGAAGGACGCCTGCGGCCTACGTCAGTGGTGCAAACTTCTTGTCTTGAAGTTTTATTGGTCTCCCGCATAAACCAAGCTACTCAGCCTCTTTTCTCCACTGAATTTTCCTACTGAGCTATCCTCATCCTATTACTCTTTATATCTTTGATAAAATATTTAAATAAATAGGTCACCGGCACCGTCCCCGCTTCGAATACCCTGGATCAGCCGGGGCTGGTCCCCGGCAAGGTTCCACCAGACACCGTCTCAGCCAGGCCAGCCACAGCTTCATCTTCCCCATGGCCTTCATGCTCTCTCTATTGATGGCCCTGGTGCTGGTCAGCTACGGCCCGGGAGGATCCCTGGGCTGTGACCTGTCTCAGAACCACGTGCTGGTTGGCAGGCAGAACCTCAGGCTCCTGGACCAAATGAAGAGACTCTCCCCTCGCTTCTGTCTGCAGGAAAGAAAAGACTTCGCTTTCCCTCAGGAGATGGTGGAGGGTGGGCAGCTCCAGGAGGCCCAGGCCATCTCTGTGCTCCACGAGATGCTCCAGCAGACCTTCAACCTCTTCCACACAGAGCGCTCCTCTGCTGCCTGGGACACCACCCTCCTGGAGCAGCTCCGCACTGGACTCCATCAGCAGCTGGATGACCTGGACGCCTGCCTGGGGCAGGTGATGGAAGAGGAAGACTCTGCCCTGGGAAGGACGGGCCCCACACTGGCCGTGAAGAGGTACTTCCAGGGAATCCATGTCTACCTGAAAGAGAAGGCATACAGCGACTGCGCCTGGGAAATCGTCATAGTGGAAATCATGAGATCCTTGTCTTCATCAATCAACTTGCAAGAAAGGTTAAGAATGATAGATGGAGACCTGAACTCACCTTGACATGACTGTCACTGATTAAGATGCCACATCATCCTTATTTACTCACCTGGGGTCATTTCAGAAGACTCTGAATTCTCCTTTAGCCACCAAATTTATTGAATTAACTCAGCCAATACATGTCAGTAATAATAAGCAATTAGATACAAAAGTAATCATGTGAAGGTGTATCAATCCATAAGCAATGATTGCCCTGATGTTATTTATTTATTCTTTATTTAGTTAATGTAATATTTTATCTCATCATATTTATACTTTCATATAAAAGATGTGTATGTTTACTTTGTATTAAAATTTAGAAAATATATTTCCCTGTTTCATTAAAACTGTTATTTTTTTATTTATTAAATAGTTATCAAGATAAATTTCTTGTTTATATTTTGAAAACCTAAATCCTTATTTTCTCTGCATACACCTATCACAAAATAGTATTTGTTCACTTTATTCTGTGGAACATTTCTATTATTTTCTATGAAATGTTTGTCAAAAGGTGGAATTCTGAGAATTTTCTGTGGGTGCAGTTGTTAGGACTCTGAGTTTTTCCTTCAGGGAGCCTTGGTTGAGGAACTTATATCCTATAAGCTGTGGAGGGTGCCAAAAAAAACAATTTAGAAAGGAAATTATGAAATTGTAGAAAATGGTTAGTCTTGCTGTCATAGGCATAACTAATTTATACCCACTCATTAAAGAATGGTTGATATACATATCTGAGGGAAGCAGTCACCTCCTGCAGGAAAGCTGATGACGTACGGTATTGACTGGCTGCTCCTGACTCCTATTACTCTGCCTCCCTTCTCCTCAGTAGTGCCTTACTGAGCAATTCACTCCCTTACACAATACCTTCACTGCCTCCACACTGGAGCTCTGTTCTGTGCTGGTTTCTAGCTGCATGGTGTAGTCAGAGTGGAAGCCACAGGAAGAGAGTCCAAGTAAAAGGAGTGTTCTAGAAATTTCAAAACCTCTGAATCCCAGCTCTGCTGTTTACCAACAGTGTGACCCTGAAAAATCTCACAAACACAACAGGTCAGTTTCCTCATCTTTAATACGGGGACAATAAGAGTAGTTTTCATACAATTACTGCTTGGATTCAATGAGTCCATATCACACAAGAGGCATCAAGCGCTCCTGGCAGAAATCATCAGGACCGTGAGAATCACAGAGTGGCTGCCCTCAGGGAGGAGACAGGACAGCCGCCCTGAGACAGAGACTGGAGGGCAGCATGGAAAGGTGCTGGCCCCTGACAAAGGTATTTTCTTTTCCACTTGGGTGCTAGTTTCACAGTGCTCTCAGTGTGAGAACGTTCCTTTGCTGTATGCTGAAGAGCATTCCAATTTCTGGGTTTCATACTTCTAAAAGCATTGCTATGAGTTCATAAAAAACTCTTTGAGTAAGATGAATTGGTAGAAAATGCTTGATCTAACATAAATACGATACTAGGGAAAGAATAGAGATCGCATATCAGTACAGATAATCAAACACAAGCAGAGGCAGGAAGGAAAGAGCAGGGGCTGTGAAGTGTGTGGTTCTGCTCTCCAGTTCTGGGCTGTCCCAGGTTGGATCCTAGTTCTCCTTTCCATAAAATCCCTTGTCCATACTTGCTGGCAATGTCACCTCCTGGAGCCTCTGTTTTACTACTGAAAGAACAAAACCCAACAAATGGTTCAGAAGCCAGTTTTACCTCTTCTCATACTAAAGAAGTGAGAAACATGATTAATGAATGAGGTGCTTGATTTTCGGCAACCTCCAAGGAGACTCACACCAAGGGCCACCTTCCAGGATTGCTGCTGCTAGTACCCTTGTCCCCAGGGCAAGCCACTGCTGACCCACACTTCCCTAGGAGACTCCAACCTTAGGAGGTGGGTCTGGTTCAGTCTCCTGTGGGGTCACTGCTCCCTTCCCCTGGGTCTTGGTGCATGCAAGATTATGTTTGTCCCCTGCAAGAAGTCTCTCCCACAGTCCTGTGGAAGTCCTGTAATCAAATCCCACTGGTGTTCAGAGTCAGATTGCCTGGGGATTCCCACTCCCTTTGCAGGCTTGCAAGCATGGCATGAGGCTCAGAACCTTCACACCAGTGGGAGAACTTTTCTGGTATTATTGTTTTCCAGTTTGTTGGTTTCCCATCTGGCAGAGATGGGATTTATTTTTATTGTGCTTGAGCGCCTCCTGCATCTCATTGTAGTTTCTTCTTTGTGTCTGGACATGGGACATCCTTTTTCGGCGGCTCCAGAGTCCTTCTCTGGATGGTTGTTCAACAGCTAGTTGTGATTCCAGTGCTCTTGCAGGAGACGAGTGCATGTCCTTCTACTCTGCCATCTTGAACCAGAAGCTAAGCCAAAACTTTGATATTTGACCATTTGAAATATGCTGAACTATCTCATTCACACCCACCATATATTTATTCACCACCACGGACGTATGTGTGGCTAAGATTTGAACAGGGCGTTAAAACTGGAAATAGGTATGTTGTCTGTCTTCAAACAGAATGATTTTCTAAGAAAGATTTTAAAAATCAATATGTCAATCTGCTGCACAGAAAACATTTTTATTGAGGTATATCCAAGTTCCTGCAGTAACAAGGGTTTATTTATAAAAATTGATCAACAAGGATCCCACCAATTTATACATTTCATTTACCATATTTCAACTTTTATTATTTTAAGAATTTCCTATAATCTGTACTTTTCAAGATCAAAGTCTTTCTTTTCATTTTAAACACCCCTCTTCCACACACATCCTCCATCAGGACCTTCTAACTGAGAGTCACTTAAATGGGGAGGAATTGAATCCCCAGAGCAGGAGCAAGTCTCCATTTCTTATTCCTACCCAGCATCCTGCACAATGGTAGGATACTACTGGTCCTCAGGGTTGTCAATAAATTATAAGTGTAATAATGATAATAATAATAATGATAAGCTTAAAAGAGTTTTACCAGTTAAACTGTTGAAAATAAAAATCTTGCTGCATTTTTTTGTTTTTATTTTTTGTGGGTTACTCTTGTTTTCTCAGGTGACCAGTATATTTGTTATCTGGGCACATCTTTAGTTTTCCCTCAATTTCCTGCATCATTTCGTCCAGTCAATTCTTCTGTCCTATGCTACTGTTTTCTCAGCTTTAAAATAAGGATATGGGAGTGGATATGTGTGTACTTATAGCTGGTTTACTTGTTGTACAGCAGAAATCAACACAACATTGTAAAGCAATTAATCTCCAATTAAAAACAAAATAGGGATAATGAGACTACTGTACTCCATTCAATATACCATCTCATGTTCTGTACTCTATATGATGTTAATATAACAACTTACAAAATTAACTTAAATGAGTAGATTATATAAAGCATCAGGGCCACATTAAACATGTGAGAGTTGTTACTGTGACAACAGTGTATATAAAGGTGTATACAAAGGTTTCGCCATTATTTCATGTCTACCCTAAAGATGATTATGCCTTATCTGTGCCTTGCTCAACTCTAATTTTTAATGCAAAAATTCTACCTCTGCAACTTAGAATAAGTTAATCTTTTCTAGTATTGTACAAAACATATCTATACATTTTGAAATTTTACTAGCAAATAAAATAATCACAGGAGTGTACCAAGCACACCGCGATGTTTAGTGGGCATCAAATCAATATGCAATCAGTGCATTTGGCATATAAGATGCTTATTAGGTAGGAAATGGTATGTTAAGTGTAAACCTACATTATGCTGAAATAAAAAACATCTTGATTGTGAATTTTAAAGCACTTATCTGTATGAAATGACATTTTAAAAAAGTTAATAAAACTCTCCAATGCAAAACTATGTATAAATTTGAAAGCTTAACATAAGATCCTTAGTTAAAGGAAATGAAAAGAAAAAAAGATTTTGAAAATTGAGATTAATTATTTAAGGTATCTACTGGGTCATAAGTTTCTCAAATATGGCTTTCGCTCAGTTGAACTGAGATGAACAAAGAAGTAATTTTGAAAACATTACAGATGATTTTGCTTCCACTGAAGCAAGGAACTTAAAGTTTTGTTTTGGCATAAGGAATATTTAGATTTGGTGTGAGTTTCAGACTTCTTTATACATTTAAAAATATTTTCAACTACGTGAACGTTGCAGGAGAAATTAACCATTTATATTAAATAAAATCATTTTCCCTTTCCCCAGGGGCTCCTGTAAGTCTCAGTCTTGTTCTCAAGTCTTTCCACTGGATGGTCCCAATATCTAGATTACTGTCCAGAATGCATGTTGACGTCCATTAATGGACCAGAACCTGGTGGTCCGGAGTCGACCGATAAGAAAGTAAAGGAGAGAGAAAGAGGCTGATATTCCTTGGTTTACACAGAAAGCCAATAAAGTCCCTGACGCGGGGCTTGCTCTCATCACAGAGGCCTCAGGCGCCCTCTCCATGGGGTGAAGGCACAAAGCGCCTTCTCGAGAGGGTCTTAGAAGCCCGGGCAGACAAGTGAACTCAGAGAGCCTCTGCGCTCCAAAGAAATAGTCTGGGAGAGAGAGAGAGAAAGCAAGACATGGGGAGCAAAGCTCTAATGGATCAAGGATGTTTTATTCAACGTTGTGTAGGTATTTATACCATCTTACAAGATAGCTATTTTCAGCAGACATAAAAATCAAAACTTACAAGGAAACATGAGGTCATCCATATGAAAGAGAGAGGGTTGTAAATAACCACTTTTACCATACGGTTCATAAAAAGGAAGAGGGTACTTATCACGGAATAGAAAAACTAACTAAGGAAATGCCTGGATTCCTCGGCCCCCAGAAGAGGCTTGCCTCTCCACTAAATTCCTGAATATTCAGGAAATAACAAGGAACAGAGAATTCCTGACAGATCCAAAACAGCACACATGAAGCCTCCTGTTAAATGCGTTCTGACAAATGTAGATGCCTTTCCCCTTTCCCCCAATTAGTCTTTTCCCCCAGAAACAACCTGAAATCTGAAAACATACCACAATATGCTCAGATTTCCAGCCATCAGTCACAGCATAAATGGGCACCAGTGTAAACCTCTCTGGCTAAAATCTCCTCCCAGGAAGGGGAGGATGGACTCAGGGGCAGGTGCAGAAATCAAGTTCTGAGTGAAATCCCTGCAAAGCTCCCCTGGGCCATCTGGCCCGAAAAGGAAGTTTCCTCACTGCTCCTGAGGCCCCAGGCTCTCCCTGGGCCTCAGCAGCACCTAGCTCAGCTGGAGGCTCCTGCCTACACAGACTCCCTGGTTCTCTCGGTAGATGTGGCACTGGAGTTCCAGGCGGTGTACCTGGAGACAGGTCTGCTGGGGGAGCAAGGCCAGTTGCTCCATTTCAGGGAGTTCTGTGGTGCCCTCCCGGTCGCTGGGGCGCAGGAAAGACAGATTTGAGCATCTTGTTGAGCTGGAGCCGTGGGACCCAATTTCACTGAAGTGCTGATTTTGGTGGCTTCCTGGTCTCTCAGAGGGTGGCAATGGTGATGATCACCATTCTCCAGGGCTGGAGAACATCGCCCTCTGTGTCATCAGGGAAGGGCTTGGCATCTGGTGAGCTTGGTGATGCTGCAGGTGTTGGGCTGTGCCAGCCTTTATCCAGCTTTTCCCAGCACCTTCCCCCAAACAAGATCTTTAAATAGGACAGAAAGGTCACTTTCTACATTTTTCTCAATTTTGTCTCCACTGAAAACTTTTCCCTTCTATTCTGGGCATCAGAGAATGTCACAGCTTCGATGCTTCCTTTGTGTTATTACACTGGAAATGAAATATACTCATGGCAAAGTCTCAATCCAAAAGGAGATATTAATCTATATGAGTCAACTCAGCTTGAAAGAAAAACCTGAGGCTCAATCTCTCTTCTTTAGTCTAAAAGAGAACTTAGAGGTGTGACTCCATAGTCTATTGTGACAGTTTTTAAATTGCACCAATTTTTAAATTGCCACATCTCTCTACATTTCCTTTTTACAAGTCTAATACATAAGGTTTGAATTCTTCCGTTATTTACAGGACTATTGCTCCTGTGTTCTGGTGGTCTACAGATAATAGTGGCATAATAACGAACATGGGTTAATTCATAGAGTTCTCTTCATTCTCTCACCAAAGTGTGCTGACCACGTACACATATGTGACAATGTGCTTGGCGATGTGGATTCCAGGAGCGTCAGGAGGGGATCATGACTCCTCTCCTGGGAGCAGGGGAGAAGACTTTGGAGGCAGGACGAGGAGGAAGGAGGCAGCACGTGCTCAGAGCAGCTGAGGGCCAGTACTCAGAACTGATGAAGAGGAGGGACTGGGAGCAGCAGGAAGCTCTACTCTCACACAATCTAGGGCTCCTGAGTGTAGCCAACACCGGAGGTTCATTTCATCTTCTAAAACATCAAGACGACTTTAGTAGCAGTCACAGAGGACATCCTTTACTTCAAATAATACAAAGTTTGCAAATTAGGCTGAGAATGTGGAACTTAGAGAATGATAGCAATCTTTCATGTCAATATAGCCAATAGTAACCTCTTTACTCCACCCTCAGTCCATCCAAGAGAAGCTTTGAGTGCAAGTTCCTTAACACAGGCAAGGGTCTGCATGTTGAATCCCTAAGTGTTCATTCTAGGAGAGGGAATGCCCGCAGGACTATGAAGTGCCCAGGAACCCAAGTTTCCTCCCTTTTGAGCAGGGCCTTGTACATAATGGAGAGAAATCCTACAGCACTTGAAGTTCTTTGCTGAGGAAGAGATTCTAGGAAAGTTGTCCACTCTCCTAGAATTTTGATGTCTTGTTCCTGGTCAGGGAACTAGATCCTACGGGCCACAACCAAGACTTCCCATGCCACAAGTAAAGATCCGATTTGAGGCAAGGAATATGGAAAAGCCAGCATGCCGCAACCAAGACCCGGCACAGCCAAATAAATACATAAAATAAATGCATTTAAAATTATTAAGAAAAAACAAAGAAACCCAACCCATCAATGTGATCATATCACAAGGTGGGATATTAGGGAGATTAGGGTTATAATCAATAAAATTCAGGTGTCATTTTTAATATCATAATTATTGTTACCCAGATTAAGATCAGGATCTTTCAGAATCATTTCATTCCCTTTCATATTAGTATTTTCAAAGCAACTTCTCATTGCCCAGGTGGATTTGTCACAGATGCACAGCAAGGCTGGTCTCCTTGACCCTGTGAGAGAGGGTTAGTGTTCTAGCAATGGGGGTTCTGATTGCTGTCTTCCATGAGCTGGTGCATGTGACTTCTTCGTTCTCCCCTTATACACACCACAGATGGATTAAAGGAAAGAAAAATCAGGTGGCTGGTCTTACAAAGCTGAGGGCAGTCCACAGACTCAGGATTTGGCCTTCGTTGAGCTTCTTTCTGAAGCAGCCATGTCCCAGCCTTTCTGTTGTTCATGTTGACCTGATCCTTCCCCTCTGCCACAGCCTAGGCCCCAGCTATGCTGCACTGAAGTTTGCTAACCCAGAATACATCACTGTGTCAGGGGAAGCCACTTCCTTTCTTTCATATTCATGACATTGAGACTTACCCTTGTTTTCTAGTTGCCCACAAAACAACTATGGAACTTTACTTTCTAGCAAAATTGCAAAGAGAAACAAAAAAAAAATCTAACCTGTTGAAAGTGATGCAGCCCCTCTGCTTTTCTTTACTTCCCTTTCTTGTTCTCACCTCATCCTGAATTACAACCAGAGAAGGAGCAGTGAATCGAATCATGTCCAATAAGTCACTAAGTGAATATAAAAAGTTTAAATTAAAAATTACACTCAAGGAAAGAAGGCTATTTCTCTTGATCTAGCATGCTGGGTCTCACTGCCCTGCATTCTCAGAGGAGAAAGAGACAGAGGAACAGAGATGCCGGGTGGAATCAACTGTCTGAACAAATGGCTATAACTCACTAGATTCTGTGACATACGCTTCCAACAAGAGACAACACCAGCACTGAATCTCCTTCCTCCAGCTCAGAAACTCTGAGCAGAACAAGTGTTGAACAGTTTAAATAAAAGAGTTGAATAATAAAAACTATACTTGGCAAAGTAGATATTATTTATCTACTAAAAGCAAAGCAGAATGGGAAAGACTAGGGATCTCTTCAAGAAAATTAGAGATACCAAAGGAATATTTCATGCAAAGATGAGCTTGATAAAGGACAGAAATGGTATGGACCTAACAGAAGCAGAAGATATTAAGAAGAGATGGCAAGAATACACAGAAGAACTGTACAAAAAAGATCTTCATGACCCAGATAATCACGATGGTGTGGTCACTGACCTACAGCCAGACATCCTGGAATGTGTAAGTCAAGTGGGCCTTAGAAAGCATCACTACGAACAAAGCTAGTGGAGGTGATGGAATTCCAGTTGAGCTATTCCAAATCCTGAAAGATGATGTGTGAAAGTGCTACACTCAATATGCCAGCAAATTTGGAAAACTCAGCAGTGGCCACAGGACTGGAAAAGCTCAGTTTTCATTCCAATCCCAAAGAAAGGCAATGCCAAAGAATGCTCAAACTACCACACAATTGCACTCATCTCACACACTAGTAAAGTAATGCTCAAAATTCTCCAAGCCAGGCTTCAGCAATATGTGAACCGTGAAATTCCTGATGCTCAAGCTGGTTTTAGAAAAGGCAGAGGAACCAGAGATCAAATTGCCAACATCCGCTGGATCATGGAAAAAGCAAGAGAGTTCTACAAAAACAACTATTTCTGCTTTATTGACTATACCAAAGCCTTTGACTATGTGGATCACAATAAACTGTGGAAAATTCTGAAAGAGATGGGAATCCCAGACCACCTGATCTGCCTCTTGAGAAATTTGTATGCAGGTCAGGAAGCAACAGTTAGAACTGGACATGGAACAACAGACTGGTTCCAAATAGGAAAAGGAGTTCATCAAGGCTGTATATTGTCACCCTGTTTATTTAACTTATATGCAGAGTACATCATGAGAAACGCTGGACTGGAAGAAACACAAGCTGGAATCAAGATTGCCGGGAGAAATATCAATAACCTCAGATATGCAGATGACACCACCCTTATGGGAGAAAGTGAAGAAGAACCAAAGAGCTTCTTGATGAAAGTGAAAGTGGAGAGTGAAAAAGTTGGCTTAAAGCTCAACGTTCAGAAAACGAAGATCATGGCATCCGGTCCCACCACTTCATGGGAAATAGATGGGGAAACAGTGGAAACAGTGTCAGACTTTATTTTTCTGGGCTCCAAAATCACTACAGATGGTGACTGCAGCCATGAAATTAAAAGACGCTTACTCCTTGGAAGGAAAGTTTTGACCAACCTAGATGGCATATTCAAAAGCAAAGACATTACTTTGCCAACAAAGGTTCGTCTAGTCAAGGCTATGGTTTTTCCTGTGGTCATGTATGGATGTGAGAGTTGGACTGTGAAGAAAGCTAAGCGTGGAAGAATTGATGCTTTTGAACTGTGCTGCTGGAGAATACTCTTGGGAGTCTCTTGGACTGCAAGGAGATCGAACCAGTCCAACCTAAAGGAGACCAGTCCTGGGTGTTCATTGGAAGGACTGATGCTGAGGCTGAAACTCCAATACTTTGGCCACCTCATGTGAAGAGTTGACTCATTGGAAAAGACTCTGATGCTGGGAGGGATTGGGGGCAGGAGGAGAAGGGGATGACAGAGGATGAGATGGCTGGATGGCATCACTGACTCGATGGACGTGGGTATGAGTGAAATTCGGGACTTGGTGATGGACAGGGAGGCCTGGCATGCTGCGATTCATGGGGTCGCAAAGAGTTGGACAGGACTGAGGGACTTATCTGATCTGATCTGAAAAGCAAAATGATTGGATTTGGAAATTCCTTCACCAACTTACACAAACACACTTTTGCTCTCAGCACCTGAGCACTGCTGATATTTTGGACACCTGGGATCAGGAGAAGAGGAGGTCACCACAAAGAACTAGGGTCCTTCACAGAAACACTCCAGGGGAGAGGATGGGGTTCAGGAAGACAATTTATTTTCCCAACAAATAAACAAGCCCTACTCAGAAGGAGATTTTGAGGCCACAGGATGTGGTGAGCCTGTCCGAGAGAGGGAGTCCAGCAGGTGAGGAAGGGACTCTGTCACTCAGAGGAGAGGGGGTGGCTCCATGTGATCTCTCCCTTCTGAGTGAGGTGCTTCTAGAAAATACAATTATGCTGGATGTAGAGACTCCTCACCTGCCGGGGTCCAGCCCCGGCTGATCCAGGGTATTCGAAGCGGGGACGGCGTCAGCGAGGATCAGGATACAATAGCTTCAATTAGATATTAATTAGAGATATAAAGAGTAATAGAATAAGGATAGCTCAGTAGGAAAATTCAGTGGAGAAAAGAGGCTGAGTAGCTTGGTTTATGCGGGAGACCAATAATACTTCAAGACAAGAAGTTTGCACCACTTACATAGGCCGCAGGTGTCCTTCCGTTCTCCCGAAGGAGAGGAGACACTGAGGCCTCCCCGGTCAGATCTTAGAAGCCCAGGCAAAATTAGTAAGCATGGTGGGTTCCGCGCTCCAGATGGAGACTCAGCCAGAGTTAAGAGAGAGAGTGACATGGGGAGACCAGTATTTCGAGGAACTGATCCCAATTCTTTATTTTCCATGGTCTACTTTTATACACTGAGATGTTATGCAAAAGTCACTCAGGGTCAGCAGTCCTGACTTTTATCAAAGGTGCTTCATACAAATGTATACAGAGGTCTTAGAGGTGTTACATCATCTTCTGGCCAGGGGGCCTGCTGACAATTTATGACCCTCTCCTTGTGACAGTGGTCAGTCAACCAGGACACTTATTTCTCCAGGGGTGTTTATTCTTAAAACAGATGCCACCCAAATAAAGTTACATTCCTATAGGGTGAGGGTATAGTGGATTTTAGTTAAGGAAAGAATTTACTTAGCCTAAGGTCTAACGTGATTAATATCAAAGGTTAATACTTATTTCTTCTATATATTCATTAATGTGTGTAAGGGCAGGGGATGTGGAGACTTAGCAACAAACATTGGCTCAACAAATGAAAAACCCTTCACCAATACAATTTCTAATCAGCCCACTATACTTATACTAATAGTTTTCTAACTTCTCTAAAGAACCTGTTTTTAGAAGGTTTAAAGCATCTCGTGCCTTTCACTGTTGGGAGGCTGTGAGCAATCACATGTGGCCGGACAAGCCTGTCAGGCAGGCCAGAGAACCTTCAGAGGAGTTTGTAGGTTAAAACACTCGTGTTATGCCCAGGAGTTTTTATTAACTGGAGCTCTAAGTTAACTCCTTCTCCGAAAGAGGTGGTGGGGGACAGCCCCCCGTAAAGTCAGAGGTGTAGGTGAGAGCACAAAGTAGTAAAGTAGGCAGGCTGTGGTTATGGGGGTAGATGCTCGAGGATTTCCAGGGGGACTCCTGAGGCTCGATCCCACCTTTTCGTATGTTGAGCCTCCTTCCTCATGACCTTTGCCATGGGCGGAGTGCCTCATGCTGGCCCCTAACACTCACCCATGTTCCCTGAGAAGAACCAGGATTCTGGTGGGGGTATTGGCCAAGTCTGTGGAGGACGACAGGTCTCCAGTAAGAAAATGGTGGAAAGAAAGGGTGATGTCTGTAATGGCCCTGACCTTGTGGTTCCCTAAAACACAACCACATGGACCTGTAGGAAAGTGTTCTAGAAGGAAGAAAAATGTGGGGTAAGCTCGTGGACTGAAAATAATCAGCCTTTTCTCTGAATCAAACACTAAGGAAAATCTATCCTTTGTTTCAAAGAGATCAAGTGCCACAGTGATCTGGTAAATCCCTAAATAAATACAGAAACCATAGGGCTGAGGGAGCCTGGCTTCCTAGGTAAAGTGAGAGGGGAAAATGGAGCCTAAGATGAGGGCTACAAATGTGTTCCTGGAAAAGAGGAGAGGAACATTTATGCATGAGAGACAGGGAGCAATAATATGTGTAATTACAAATGTACTTCAATTCTAACATAAGATGAAGACCTTCTCATTTGATGATAAATATCCATTTGGATAAGCACATCTGAAGTTACTGGGAAAAGGTAAAATTAATAGTTTAAATTGATGACAATTTCTTTGACCATATTCAGAATACTTAACAGAAAACCAAAATGGGAAGTAGAAGTGTATAGAAATGATTAGAAAATGAAAATGACTGTGTTCCCTATTTAATGGCCTTGCTTAGAAAGCATGGCATCAGAGAACCTACCTCAAGGTTCCACCAGACGTCTTCCCAGCCAGCCCAGCAGCAGCCTCATCTTCCCCATGGCCTTCAGGCTCTCTCTACTGATGGCCCTGGTGCTGGTCAGCTATGGCCTGGGAGGATCCCTGGGCTGTGACCTGTCTCAGAACCACATGCTGGTTGGCAGGAAGAACCTTAGGCTCCTGGGCCAAATGAGGCGGCTCTCCCCTCGCTTTTGTCTGCAGGACAGAAAAGACTTCGCTTTCCCACACGAGATGGTGGAGGGCAGCCAGCTCCAGGAGGCCCAGGCCATCTCTGTGCTCCACGAGATGCTCCAGCAGACCTTCAACCTCTTCCACACAGAGCGCTCCTCTGCTGCCTGGGACACCACCCTCCTGGAGCAGCTCCACACTGGACTCCATCAGCAGCTGGACGACCTCGACGCCTGCCTGGGCCCGGTGACAGGAGAGGAAGACTCTGCCCTGGAAAGGATGGGCCCCATATTGGCCCTGAAGAGGTACTTCCAAGGAATCCATGTCTACCTGCAAGAGAAGAAATACAGCAACTGCGCCTGGGAAATTGTCAGAGTGGAAATCATGAGATCCTTGTCTTCATCAACCAGCTTGCAAGAAAGGTTAAAAATGAGGAATGGAGACCTGAACTCACCTTGACTGATTCTCACTGACTAATATTCCACATCACCCTTGTACACTCTGGTGTTGTCATTTCAGAAGACTCTGGTTTCTTCTTTAGCCACCAGATTTATTGAATTAGTTCAGCCAATACATAGTAATGCTGTATTAGTAAGCAAGTAGATGTAAAAGGGGTATCAGTCCATAAGCAAAGACTGTTTGATGTTATTTATTTATATTTTATTGACTTAATGTATTACTCTATCTCAATGTTATATTTTCATATAAAATATGTATATGCTTACATTGTATTAAGATTTAGAAAATATATTCCCCTTTCTATTTCATTAAAATTGTTATTTGTTTTATTTATTAAATACTTATCAAGGTAAACTTCTTGAGTTTTTTTTAATTTTGAAAACTTAAATCCTTATTTTGTCTATATATACCTATCACAAAACAGTATTTGTTCCCTTTATACTGTGGAACAGTTCTATCACTTTCCAACAAATGTCCGTCAAAAGGTGGAGTTCTTCAAGTTCTCTGGTGGTACAGTTTTTAGGACTCTGAGTTTTCCCTCCAGGGAGCCTTGGTGAGGAACTAAGTTCCTACAAGCTGTTGAGGGTGCCAAAAAGAAAACAGGTAGAAAGGAGATTATGAAATTGTAGAAAATGGTTAATTTTGATGTCATGCTGCTGCTGCTGCTGCTGCTGCTGCTAAGTCGCTTCAGTCATGTCCAACTCTGTGTGATCCCACAGACAGCAGCCCACCAGGCTCCCCCGTCCCTGGGATTCTCCAGGCAAGAACACTGGAGTGCATTGCCATTTCCTTGATGTCATCAGATCAGATCAGTTGCTCAGTCGTGTCCGACTCTTTGTGACCCCATGGATTGCAGCACGCCAGGCCTCCCTGTCCATCACCAACTCCCGGAGTTCACTCAGACCCACGTCCATTGAGTCAGTGATGCCATCCAGCGATCTCATCCTCTGTGATCCCCTTCTCCTCCTGCCCCCAATCCCTCCCAGCATCAGAGTCTTTCCCAATGAGTCAACTCTTCACATGAGGTGGCCAAAGTACTGGAGTTTCAGCTTTAGCATCATTCCTTCCAAAGAAATCCCAGGGCTGATCTCCTTCAGAATGGACTGGTTGGATCTTCTTGCAGTCCAAGGGACTCTCAAGAGTCTTCTCCAACACCACAGTTCAAAAGCATCAATTCTTTGGCGCTCAGCCTTCTTCACAGTCCAACTCTCACATCCATACATGACCACAGGAAAAACCATAGCCTTGACTAGACGAATCTTTGTTGGCAAAGTAATGTCTCTGCTTTTGAATATGCTATCTTAATGTCATAGGCATAACTAATTTATACCCACTGATTAAAGAATGGTTGATATACATATCTGAGGGAAACAGTCACCTCCTGCAGGAAAGCTGATGACATAAGGTGTTGACTGGCTGCTCCTGACTCCTATTACTCTGCCTCCCACCTTCTCCTCAGTACTGCCTTATGGAGCAATTCACTCCCTTCCACAATACCTTCACTGCCTCCAACACAGGAGCTCTGTTCTGTGCTGGTTTCTTCTAGCTGCATGGTGTAGTCAGAGTGGAAGCCACAGGAAAAGAGCCCAAGTGAAAGGAGAGTTCTAGAAATTCCAAAACCTCTGAATCCCAACTCTGCTATTTACCAGCAGTGACATCCTAAAAAATATTACAAACACTATAGATCAGTTTCTTCATCTTTAATATGGGGACAGTAAGAGTAGTTTTCACAGGATTACTGTTTGGATTCATGAGTTTATATCACACAAGAGGCATCAAGTGCTCCTGGCAGAAATCATCAGGACTGTTAGAATCACAGAGTGACTGCCCTCAGGGAGGAGACAGGACAGCCGCCCTGAGACAGCGACTGGAGGGCAGCACTGGAAAGGTGCTTGCCCCTGACAAAGGTATTTTCTTTCAACTTCGGTGCTGGTTTCACAGTGTTTTCTGTGTGAGAACTTTCCTTTGCTGTATGCTGAAGAGAATTCCAATTTCTGGGTTTCATATTTCTAAAAGCATGAGTAGAAAATGCTTTGATGTAATACAAAGACGAATAATGGGGAAAGTATAGAGATCTCATATCAATGCAGAAAGTCAAACACATGCAGAGGCAGGAAGGAAAGAGCAGGCGCTGTGAAATGGACTTCTGCCCTCCAGTCCTACGCCGTCCCAGCTTGGATCCTAGTTCTCTTTTCAGTAAAGTCCCTTGTCCATACTTGCTGGCAAGATCACCTCCAGGAGCCTCTGCATTGCTACTGAAAGACCAAAACCCAACAAAGAGTTCCGAAACCAATTGTTACCCTTCTCATACTAAAGATGGGAGAAACATTATTAATGAATGAAGTGTGATTTTCTGAAACCCCCAGGGGACTCACGCCACGGGGCACCTTCCAGGATTGCTGCAGCTAGTGCCCTTGCCCCCACGGCAAGCCCCTGCTGACCCACCTCCACAGGAGACTCCACCTTTAGCAGGTAGGTCTGGTTCAGTCTCCTGTGGGGTCACTGCTGCTCAGTTCCCTTGCGTCTTGGTGCTTGCAAGATTTTGTTTGTCCCCTTTGAGAATGGAGTCTCTTTTCCATAGTCCTGTGGAAGACTTGTAATCAAATCTCCCTGGCCTTCAGAGTCAGATTCCCTGGGGATACCCAGTCCCTATGCTGGATCTGCAGACCCGGAAGACTGATGTGAGTCTTAGAACCTTCACAACAGTGAGAGAACTTTTTTGGTAGTACTGTTTTCCAGTTTGTTGGTTTCCCACCTGGCAGATATGACATTTATTTTTATTGTGCTTGAGCCCCTTCTACTATCTCGTTGTAATTTCTTTTTTGTCTTTGGACATGGGGTATCTTTTTTGGGTGGGCTCCAGAGTCCTCCTGTGGACAGTTTTCAACAGCTCATTGCGATTTTGGTGCTCTTGCAAGAGATGAGTGCATGTCCTTCTACTCCACCATCTTGAAACAGAAACTAAGCCAACTTCAATACTTGGCCATTTGAAATATGTTGAAGCATCTCATGCACACCCACCATATCTTTTATTCAGCACCATGGACCTATGTTTGGCTGAGATTTGAACAGGAGGTTAATTACTGGAAATAGGTATATTCTCTATCTTCAAACAGTATGATTTTCTAAGAAGGAGTTTAATAATCAATACGTCAATGTGATGCACAGAAAATATCATTACTGAGGTATATCCAAGTTCCTGCAGTAACAAGCCAGGGTTCATTTACAAAAATTGATCAACAAAGATTCCAGCAATTTATACATTTCATTTACCATATTTCAACTATTATTGTTTTAAGAATTTCCTACAGTCTGTACTTTTCAAGATCAAGGCCTTCCTGGAGAAGGAAATGGCAACACACTCAGTATTCTTGCCTGGAAAAGTCCATGGACAGAGCAGCTTGGCGGACAGCAGTCCATGGGGTTACATGACTGAGCACGCGTGCATGAGGGTGGAGGGAGATGGGTTGGTAACAATAAACTGGTAGAACTAAAAGAAAAAAAAAAAAGATCAAGGCCTTGCTTTTTAGTTTTAGACACCCCTCCCCCACACACATCCTCCATCAGGACCATCTAACCGAGAGTCCCTTGAACGGTGAGGAATTGACTCCCCAGAGCAGGACACGTCTCCATTTCTTATTCCCACCCAGCATCCTGCACAATGGTAGCATACTACTGGTCCTCAGGGTTGTCAATAAAAGTGTAAGTGTAATAATGATAATAATAATGATGATAAGCTTAAAAGAGTTTTACCAATTAAACTGTTTGAAAATGACAATCTTGCTGCATTGTGTGTGTGTGTGTGTGTGGCTTACTCTTGTCTTCTTATGTGACCAGTATATTTGTTATCTGGGCATCTCTTTAGTCTTCCCTCAACTTTTGGCACTATTTAGTCCAGTTGTTTTTTCTATCCTATACTACAGTTTTCTCAGCTTTAAAATAGGAATATGGGAGTGGATATATGTGTATTTATAGTTGATTTACATTGTTGTACAACAGAAATCAAGAAAACATTGTAAAGCAATCAGTGTCCAATTGAAAATAAAATAGAGATAATGAGAATACTGTACTCCATTCAATATACCATCTCATTTTATGTGCTTTATATAATGTTAATATAACAACTTACAAAGTTATCATAAATAGTAGATTATATAAAGCAGCAGGGACACATTAAACGTAACTCTGAGAGTTGTTCTGTGACAGGTGTATACAAAGGTTTCACCATTATTTCATGTCTACCCTAAGAATGGTTATGCCATATCTGTGCCTTGCTCAGCTCTAATTTTTAATGCAAAAATTCTACCTCTGCAAATTAGAATAGGTTAATCTTTTCTACGGAGATAGAAATGGCAACCTACTCCAGTATTCTTGCCTAGAGAATCCTGTGGATAGAGAAGCCTGGTGGGCTGCTGTCCATGGGGTCGCACAGAGTTGGACACAACTGAAGTGACTTAGCATGCATGCACTGGAGAAGGAAATGGCAATCCACTCCAGTGTTCTTGCCTGGAGAATCCCAGGAATGGAGAAGCCAGGTGGGCTGCTGTCTATGGGGTCACACAGAGTCAGACATGACTGAAGCGACTTAGCAGCAGAAATCTTTTTTTATATTGTACAAAGCATATCTACACATTTTTACATTTTACTAGCAAATGAAATAATCTCATAGCTGTACCAAGCACAGCGAGATATTTACTGGGCATCAAATCAACATGCAATCAGTGCATTTGGCATAAAAGATGCTTATTAAGTAGCAAATAGTATATTAAGTGTAAACTTACATTATGTTGAAATAAAAAACATCTTGATTATGAATTTTAAAGCAACTTATCTGTATGAAATGACATTTTTAAAAAGTTAGTAAAACTCTTCAGTGGAAAACTATGTATAAATTTGAAAGCTTAACATACAATCCTAGATTAAAAGAAATGAGAAGAAAGATTTTGAAAACTGAAATTATTTAAGGTAGTTAATGCGTCATAAGTTTGTCAACTACAGCTTTTGCTCAATTGAACTAAGATGAACAAAGAAGTAATTTTGAACACATTGCAGATGATTTTGCTTCCACTGAAGCCAGAACCTTAAAGTCTTGTTTTGGCTTAAGGAAAATAAACTTGGTGTGAGTTTAAGACTTACCTATACATTTAAAAACATTTTTCAACTACTTGATCATTAGAGGAGAAATTAACCATTTAAATTAAATGACATCACTTTCCCTTTTGAGGGGCTCCTTGAAGTCTCAGTCTTGTCCTCAAGTCTTCCCACTGGAGGGTTCCAATATCAGGTAGATGCCCTTCCAGACTGTAGATGCCTTTCAACTTTCCCTGAATCACTCCTTTCCCCAGAAACAACCCTGAATCTGAAAACACACCACAATATGCTCTGATTTCCAGCCGCTAATCACTGCATAAACAGGCACCAGTGTAAACTGCTCTGGCTAAAATCTCATCCCAGGAAGGGGAGGATGGATGTAGCTGCAGGTGCAGAAATCAAAGGCTCTGAGCAAAGCCACTACAAAACACCCCTGGGCAGTCTAGTCCGAAAAGAAAGTTTCCTCACTGCTCCTGGGGCCCCACGAGCTCCTGGGGCCCCAGCGACGCCTTGCCCTGGCATGAGGCTCCTGTCAACCGGGACTCTCTGGTTGTCCTTGGTGGTACCCATGCTCAAGTTCAAGGCTCTTGACCTGGAGTCGGTTTCCGCTAGGCGAGCAGGGCCAGTTGGTCTGTTACAGGGAGATCTGCGGTGCCCATCCCAGCCACAGAGGTGTAGGGAAGGCAGCTTGGAGCTCCTTGTTAAGCTGTAGCACTGGGACTCAGTTTCACTAAAGCTCTGAGTTTGGTGATTCCTCGTCTCTAGGAGGATGGCAATGGTGATGATCACCATTCTCCAGGGCTGGATAACTTCACCCTCTGTGTCATCAGGGAAGGGGTTGGCATCTGGTGAGCTTGGTGATGCTGCAGATGTCAGGTTGTGCCAGGCTTTATCCAGCTGTTTCCAGCAACTTCCTGCAAATAAGATCTTTAATAGGTCAAAACTGTCATTTTCCACACTTTTCTCTTTTGTTTCCACTGAAAAGATTTTCCCTTCTGTTCTGGGCATCAGAGAATGTCACAGCTTCGATGTTTCTTCTGTGTTATTACACTGGAAATGAAATATACTCATGGAAGTCTCAATCAAAAAGGAGATATTCATCTACATGAGTCAACTGAGCTTGAAATAAAAACCCAAAGCTCAATCTAATTATCTTCTTTAGTCTAAAAGAAGACTCAGAGGTGTGATGCCATAGTCTATTCTGACAGTTTAAATTGCACCAAGATAAATCCTGCCACAACTCTCTGCATTTCCTTTTTAAGATGTAATATATAAGGTTTGCATTCTTCCACGATTGATAGGACCATAGTTCCGATTTTCTGATGGTCTACAGAAAACAGTGGCATAATACTCAGTTCAACTCAGTTCAGTCACTCAGTTGTGTCCAACTCTTTGCGACCCCATGGACTACGGCACGCCAGGCCTCCCTGTCCATCACCAACTCCTGGAGTCCACTCAAATTCATGGGCATTGAGTTGGTTTGCCATCCAACCATCTCATCCTCTGTAGTCCCCTTCTTCCCCTAATTTCAATCTTTCCCAGCATCAGGATCTTTTCCAAGGAGTCAGTTCTTCACATCAGGTGGCCAAAGTATTGGAGTTTCAGCTTCAGTATCAGTCCTTCCAATGAATATTCAGGATTGATTTCCTTTAGGATGGAGTGGCTGGATCTCCTTGCTGTCCAAGGGACTCTCGAGAATCTTCTCCAATACCATAGTTCAAAAGCACTAGTTCTTCCACGTTCAGTTTTCTTTATACTCCAACTCTCACATCCATACATGACTACTGGAAAAACCATAGGCTTGACTAGATGGATCTTTGTTGGCAAAGTAATGTCTCTGCTTTTTAATATGCTGTCTAGGTTGGTCATAGCTTTTCTTCCAAGGAGCAAGCGTCTTTTAATTTCATGGCTGCAATCACCATCTGCAGTGATTTTGGAGCCCCAAAATAAAGCCTCTGACTCTTTCCATTGTTTCCCTATCTATTTGCCATGAATGATAGGACTAGATGCCACGATCTTGGTTTTCTGAATGTTGAGCTTTAAGCCAATTTTTTTTATTCACCTCTTTCACTTTCATCAAGAGGCTGTTTGGTTCTTCTTCACTTTCTGCTACAAGGGTGGTGTCATCTGCATATCTGAGGTTATTGATATTTCTCCCGACAATCTTGATTCCAGCTTGTGCTTCATCTAGTCCAGTATTTCTCATGATGTACTCTGCATATAAGTTAAACAAGCAGGGTGACAATATACAGCCTTGACAGACTCCTTTTCCTATTTGGAACCAATCTGTTGTTCTATGTTCAGTTCTAACTGTTGCTTCTTGACTTGCATACAGATTTCTCAGGAGGCAGATCAGGTGGTCTGCTATTCCCAT